>NW_006159921.1:2818112-2885087 GCF_000334495.1 Tupaia belangeri chinensis
CACTCATTCTAGGTATCTTCGTGGGACAAGGGAAAGGCCACCCATTAGGAATATGAGTCCCTGTGATGTACACTGGCTGTGGGACTTCAGCCACTTTACCTATATCTGGGCCTTGGGTTTGTCACCCTTCTAGACGCTGAACAAGATGATCACAGACTGATACTACCTCTACTGCATGTCTGTTTCTGTTAAGTACTGAGTTGGTCTGGCACTCAGCAAGATACTCAATAACCATTAGAGATTTTTTCTGTTTGTCTCCCACATCCAATCATGTGATCATCCTATCAAAGATGCTCTCGGTAAGCAGTGCTATTCCAACCCTGTGGCAACAAGAAGGCCCAGACACTGCAGTGGGACAAGGAAAAGTCTCTCCGGTGGCTTCCACGTTTTCCTACATCCTTGCTTGAACTGCTAAATCCAATGTGCCCTCATTCCTCTACTGAGACAGCACGAGGGCACTTTGATACATTCCTGGAAAAATGAAATTTAGGTATGAGTATATTTTGCTACCAAAAATTTCTGAAATCCTTACATAATACTTTCATAATACTCATGTTCATGAACTTTTGGAGGACTCCCACCTCGTGTAGTCTGCTGTTAAAAAGTAGCCTTCCCTGGCCATCCAGGGTGGCATGGCAGTAATACAACATTCCACAATGCCGAGGCCATAAGGGAAGGTCCCATCTCTACTTTCTAACGTCTCCCTCTGCACATCAGATGTGCACGTGTGTGCCTAAGATCCTGTCTGGCTGCAGCGAGGGAAATATTATTAGGTGAGGACCTCGTGGGGGGTTCTTCTCTTTTTCTGTCTCTGTGTCCCTCTCTCATGGCAGAAATAAATATATGTTTTAAACATCAGCCTTCCTGAATTCAATTCTCACCTTTCCACTTTCCATCCATGGGACCCTAGACAAGTCACTTAAGTGGCAGGTTCCTCAATTTTCCCATCTACAGAACAGGGATAAAATGAGTACCTTCCTATCAGGGCTGCTGTGAAGATGAATGAAAATAAGCAAAGCATTCAGGACAGAGCTTGGCACAATGTGAGAGCTTAATAAATGTTAATATCTGGTAGCTATTATTATCCATTCATCCAAAAAACTCTTACTGGGTATTTATTCTAACAGAGCCAGTTACTCCTGAAGACCCTAAGGACACACAAAAATGTTGACTAGAATGTAGTCCAAGGCCCTTACTGTCTAAGTGAGAAGAGGCCAAATGAACCAATAATTACAGGCCCATGATCCCTCATCCAAAGCCCTTGGACCAAACAGGTTTGGATTTAGATGTTTCTGATTTCAGACAGGTAACAGGTGCATACATCATATGTTATATAGCACCCAGCTCCCTGGGGCCTAAAACAGCACCTGTGCTCAAACACTTTGGAATTTCTTAAGCAAAACCCACGTAGAGTCACACTGAGATCAAGAAACCCTACAAAGAGCCTCAATACGGTGCAGATCTGATTTTGCAGCCAAATGAGTTACAAAATCTTAAGAGTTTTCAGAACTCTTCGGATATCTGAATTGCAGGTGAAGGTCTGCAGACCTGCGCTGCATGGTGACAAGCTGTGAGGAGACTACAAAAGAAACAGCAGCAAAACACCAAGCAGGGGTGACAGGACAGACTCTATCAAAAAGGTGGTTTACGCCAAAACTTTGGAGGAGAAACAGGAGCCAGACTAAACTCGGCAGGTGGACACTCCTGGCAGATGCAAAGGCAAGGAGGCAGGAACCAGGAGAAAATGGTCAGGAATGACAACAGGTCGTGGGGTACAGCCTGAGGCGTGGTACAGGAACAGCAAGAGAGGAGGCTGAAAAGTGAGACCAGGGTCAGACCCTCAACAGCATGGAGGCCTAGCTGGAGAACTTCCACTTGGCACCATAGGTCCCAGGAGGCCTTTAAGAATCTGAAGCAGGGCAGAATGCGATCAGATTTGCATTTTCACAAACCCTCCCTGGGTAGCCGCCTGGTAAATGGACAGGAAGAAGCAAAGGAGGAGGAGGTGCCCAGTTGGGAGACCATGCCAAGAGATGACGATGCCAATGTAGGCAGCCACCACCTGCTGGCGTGGGCACAGGCTTGGCCTCCCTGCAGGGCAGAGGAATATTTATACTCACCACAGGTAAGGGCTCACAGAGGCCCCTCTTCCACATGCCACTTTCTGATATTCCAGGTGACAGAGGGACATCTGAACAGTACTGGAGCTGCAGCAACCCTCCTTACTCAACCCTTTGCTCCTCCAAGTCACAGGAGGCTTGGATCTTTAAAAGCACCAGCCAAGTGTCCAGCTGACCTCTGTACATTCCTGGGTATCCACTGAGCTGGGTCCAACTTTGGAGAAGAAAAACCCAAACTGCTTCTCAGACATAGATCTCCAGCAGTCCATGGGAAAAAGTAATGCTCCCCATCAAAACTCTTCAAAAAAAAATCTGTCCTATACTTCTTTTCTCCTCCACTTTCCTGCAGGAACCTGAGTCTTTGCAGAATCTATCTGGGTAGAAACACTTATACTTGATACACAAGGGTAATACCCAGGAGGGAAATCTTGGGGTCCGCTGCTTTTTACATTTTCTGACCCTTTTTTTAAGTTCATGTACTTCTTTTCTCCATGAACAAGAGAGACAAACACAGTGAGAGAAAGAAGGTAAGAAAGAAAATAAGAGGAAGAGAAGGCAGCACCTCCAACAGGTCTTTACACCACGATCCCCCATCCACCCCACACCCCAGCTTTAGCCAGCCCCACCTCATGGGCACACGCTCCCAGTGTACTCAGGTCTCTGGACGCAAACCTAGAACCTTCCTGCGTGTGCTGACCTCACAGGGTGCTGCATTACCTCTGTGCCACTGTCTAGCCCCCTGCTTCTGACTTTTTATTCTGAACATTCGCAAACTTTCACGAAAGTAGTGGGAATAAGGTAACGACCCAGCAGCCCTCATTACCAACACACGGCCCTTCTTACTTCATCTTGACACCCCACAGACATACACTAGGTGACTCTCTCCCAGCCCGTCTCTAACCCACACAACACTCAGCTTCCACATGGGCTCTGCTCACTAATAAGCATCCTTCTTGTTTTACCTGGGAACTCTCTAGAAGTCAAACAAACCCAGAGACCTACAACAGCCACAGCTGGGTTTCCGGCTTGAAAACAGAGGGCATGGAAGGAAGGGAGGCAGGATCGGTTGGGTTGAGATGTGTCTGCCGTCGACAAGAGCCCTTCGAGGAGAAGGTAGAAGTCCCAGTCCTCCTCAGGCAGCACTTCACTCCAACAACCAGGCACACCTACCAGCGAGTGACGCCACGGCTGGTCTGAGTAAATGGTGCGTGGTTTGCTGTTTATGTTTGATTAAGGGTTGGTTTATGTGTCCTTAGGGAGTTTTTATTTCTACGCTGTTATTTTGCCCCTAAAACTTACAGTGCCTGAGTTCTGCCCTGTTTGAGTCAGCCCACTCCCTCCTTTCCCTGGCCTGTAAATGACCAGAAACAGTTCCCATTGTCATTGGCTTACATTTCCACTTTGATGATGGGAATAAATATTTTTCTTGCCCTTTTCTGAAACAGGAATAAATCATCCATCCAAGTTCTTCTAATCAGACTCTGAGGATCAAACCTGGACTGAAAAGTGTAGAGGACACCCAAGCAGACAGGACGAGGTGCATCTGTCTCCTGTCCTTGAGAGCAACGGAACTGGCATCAGCTCTCTGCTTCAAAGCTGCAACACACCGCATGCGTGCCCTTGCTCAGCTTACCCACGCTCACTGAGCTTTGGCCTCAGTACTGCAGGTACAGAGCTGCCGATCAAGACAGAGCCTGCCCCACCCCTCACAGAGCTTGAAATTTAAGCCCAGGGCAAAGCCACCCAGCCCAACACAAAAAGGTTTCTTTGGAGGGTGTTTTCCAAGGCTGAAAAATAAGAACATCCACCAGCATGGCCCTTCCTCATCTGATCACGTCTCCTTTCCAGCTCACTCCCTCTCCCCAGCCACCTCTTTAGCACAAATACAATGGCTCCCAGGGGAGCAAGTCCATGCAGAAAGAAGCCCAGTCAGGCCCCTCCACTGCAGAAAGTTCTTCTGGCCAGATCCAGGAGGAAGCCCAGCACACATCCTGGTGTGACAGAGCTCTCTGTCGCCACAGAAGCTGGGATATTTCCATGACTAATATTCTGGATGGAATACTGGAGTGCTGGGACATCACAGGAGGCTGGGTGGGGGGGCTCCCTTTGATCGCTTTTTCCTCCTTCTCTAATTCTGATCTAATGTTCTGAGTCACCTTGCCAAGCGAAGCGAATGGCGGCTCTCAAAGTGTTCATAATTGCCGTCTCTGTCTGCTTGGTGGTGCACAGTAATATCTGAGAGATTAGGCCTGGAAGCCAGGGCGGGAGGAGGCTCGACAAGACACAGCAGACTCCGATACTGAAATGACAGGCTTCTGGTCACTTGTCCCAACCTGTCTGGCCAAGCTACCTTCAGAGGATTTAGGGGTACTCAGCCTCCACGGAAGGCAGTCAGAGCTCCCCAACCCCAATGCATGGCTCATTACAGCCCAGAATACCAGAACCAACGGAATGCTCCCACACCCTCTCACTTCCATCCAGGTGGGTGATGCAGAGCCAAAGTACCTAAGAGAGAGTCAGGAGGGATGAGGGGACCCGGATGGAAGAAGGGCGGCCAGGCAGAGCGCAGGCCAGAGGGAGGCTTAGACGTCTGTTTCCATCTCTAGGAACTGGCTATATGGCTCAGCCAGCCAGCGAAGCCCTCGGCGCCTTTCTTCCTTCTGCCTCACTGGGCCACCCTCTGCAGGACTCTCTTACTTAGCTTCAAAGACAGCCAGGAGTCTGCTTGGTGTTTCTATCTGCACCTTAAGCCGGGTATAAGAGGGGTCCCTCAACCAGCCTCCCTGTTTCCGTGATGAAGGCTGAGGACTCAGAATTCTGTGAGAATTACTTATCCTCTTCGGGCAGCACTTAGCTCTTTGAAGAGACTAAGGGTAGAAACCTCTGACTGCCCCCCACAACTATCTTAAACTATTACCTCCAAGCACTCTGTAAACTGGTGAGGGACATCTGAAGGTGCCTCCCCCTCTGGTCTTCTCCCTTGAGAATTCTCCAAATGGCCTCAGCATGCTAACAATCCTCTCTATTATCTTTCCATGAATTGGCTTGCACTTGAAAGAGGGGAGACATCATCTCTGCCCTGGCTTCAAGATCCCACATTAACGCCTAAATAAAAATAACTTTCCTCCCTCCCCAAGACAGGCGGTAAAGCAGACCATCCCCATCCTGGCAATAGAGGCAAATGCCATATAGATCATTCTCCACCCAAAGATGGCTTTCCAACCCTCTCAAGAGAGACACTCCAAGCAAGTATTGAATAAGAAGGCAGACTGCAAGTGTTCACAATTGCCCTCAAGTCTCGGAGAGTAATTGTGTTTCTTTCGATCGGAACAGAGTTCAGCGGCGAGTATCCAGAAAACGCGCAGGCGGCGGCTTGGTGGCCACTCAAAGGAAGAAAGCGATGTCATTCCAGAGAAGCTGAGCGCTAAGGCTGTACAAGGACCAGGCGGGAAGGGGCAGTGGGGTGACTCACACCAGCAACTCAGTGGAAACTGGCACTGAGGGACGACAGTGAGGTCTGAAAGCCACAGAAGGCCCTCGTCCTCTGAGAGGAGGTGCGTGGGAGAGGCACAACTCGGGCTTGGAATTCCACCCATCCCCTGACCAACAGTATGGCTGGAAAAGAGGAGCAGAGGCTCTCACATCAGAAACAGGTGTTAGAGAAAACCCTACTCAACAGGGTTTTGTTTTGTGTAGGAAGAGATGGAGAAAACATGTTCAAAGCATTTGGCACAAAACCAGACGTACAGCAAGCTCTCAATAAGCCGTCTCTACTACACTTGATCAAATCAAAGGCCCTGTGGATTGTGAGAGTCGCCATTCGGCCATAATGCCATCCATTCGTAAGACGCATTCTGTTCTTCAAGTGCACGTGTGAACGCAAATGCATCTCAAATGGAGGAAATACAGTATTTCCTGTGGGAATCTGGACATTCATGTCCCTGTCCCTGCTCTGCCATCAAACCACCTGTGTGATCTTGAGAAGGTTGCTTTGCTTCTCTGAGTTGTAGCTTCCTAGGCACGAGTGATGGGATGGACTTCATAACTATTAAACTAGAAAATGCTAACGGGGCTCCTGGATCACGAGTGACAGCACAGGCTCTGCCCCATGGCACTATTTCGGAATACCTTCCTCACAACCATCTAAGCAATGGTCTCAGCCTGCCCGGCACGACAAGGCTTTGCTCTGCACAATCACCGGTGGCGCCCCTTCACATGCTCAGAGAAAGGCAAGACCAAGGTCACAACTCCCTGTGCCCTCTTTGCTGTGGGAACAGGGTCCTTTCAGGGTCCATGCCCCCTAAGGCAGAAGGCCACGCCTGCCCAGGACGCGCATGCATCAGTATTAAGTCAAGAGCAGAGGGATGTTTCCCAGCCAGCCTCTCTGCTTCTCCCCTGCAACAGCTCCATAACCTACATTAGGAAATTTACATTTAACAAATCAGCCCCAGAATCCTAAGGAGCACAGATGTTCCTGCAGCGCAGCGTCTTCTTTGCACTTAACAGGCAAAACACAAGAAAATAAGAAGACTTGCCACTCAGACAGTCCTTTTACTCTAAGAGGTACTGCCAGGGTTCAGCGGCTGGCTACCTTTTCTCCCAAGACCACTCCCACCACCTTTTTTTTGACCTGAGTTTCAGACAGGAGACCCCTATACTCCCTCTCTTCAAGTTTTTATGATCCCACATGCCCTGTGATTACTCCGGCCCACTACAGGTCCTCAGTGATCACGTGGCCACCATCTTTGAATAGGTGCTGGAGCAGTCCCCCAAGGCGAGGGCCCAAGGGTGACCTCAGAAGTAAGGCAAGAGCACTCAGACTAACATTTGGAACACTGTCCCATGAGGAAGAGCCAGACAGAACCAATGAAAAGTCTGGAATCAGAAAAAGACCTGGATAAATGGAAGTCCAGAGGAAGCGGCCACCCACAACAGAGAAAACCCTCACTGCACCTCTTACCTGACCTTTAAGGTCCTCTCTCCCTGTTTCCACACAGGCTCACCCTGGCCCATCTCCCACATCCTGCTTTAAACTCCTTCTTGGGGCACCTTTCCTAAGGGCGATGATCGGAGGCCAAGGCTCCGTTATTCTGAATGCACATTGTCTTGGACCCTGTGTTTGCCAGCTGCGCAGCCGCAGGAAGCAGGCTCTATCCCAGAGTCCTGACTTCTCTATCTGCCATATATGTTCATTTCTGTCCTAGCTGCTCCATATGTCAAAACTGTAAGATGGGCACCGTAAAATAGGGCAGTTATTGCTAAATTATGCTAATAATGCTAATTGAGAATGTTGAGACTCTAGACATTAAGTCCTCTGTGTGCATATATTCTGCCTTTCTAATGGGACTATAATTTTCCCAAGGACAGAGGTTATGCCTTTCTTTTTTCAAAATGCCTAAAATAAGATTGTTCCCACATCATTGTCCCAGCTGGTGGTGTAGGCTGAATAGAAGGTGATGGAGAGCACGCATGCTGCCACCCCCTACTCCCTGGCCTTGACAGACATGGCTAATCGAGTGCATACTCCTGCCTGCTGATCAGCAGTGCTCCAATAGACAAGCTACTTCCTACAGATCAGAAATGGCTAAAGAGGTGAAAAGAGGGTCCCCCCACCCCCCACAGGTGCTTGCATGGTCTTTGACTTATACAGATCCAAGCTATTGACAGGTGCTCTGAAAACACAGCCCACCTACACAGATGGCTTTTGAGCACTCCTGGGAACAGTAAAGACAAGGAGCCTGATTTTATCTACGTAACCCTCCCCCCTTTATTTTTTTGCTACCTCAAAGCCTTTTGAGAAGATCAGCAGTATATGTTATTGAATTACAATTTTTGGTGTCCTATCACTAACAGACAGTCCATAATCTCTGATTATGGAGAAGGGGAACAAAGGACAGAATTCGTGATGAACCCATAAAACTGGACCCCAAACCTGCCCTCAGTTCCTACAGCCACCATCCAAACAGCCATGTAATCAGATTAATCTCCTTCCCCTCCTTCACGTCCATGCAAAGATGGGGGTATGGGGCAAGTACATGAGGAAAGGGAAAGAAAAGCATATGATTTTCCAAACTCAAAAGTGGGAACGATCCTAGACCTCGGTCTCCTGAGCATGGAAAATGAGGGCCTGGCTAAGATCACTCCTAAGGTCCCGTCTCAGCTTTAAGACATTTAGGGATCATAAATGTATTACTTCGCATTATCTACTACTTTGGACCTTCCCAATAGATGTCCCTTCTCGTTAATGTTAGGACCTCAAGTTGACAATACGGCAGGACACTGGGATGTATTTCGAGAGACGTGGAACAAGGCCACATGTAGTCATGCGATGCCCTTTCTCTGAAGAACACCTCTTATTTACCCGGTGGGACTACAGATATTCCATAGTAATGCTGATGATGACAAATGGCGATTTCAAAGCCCTCTCCTGTTTATTGTCTAACGGTCTCACAGTACCCCATGTGAGTATATATCCGCGTACCCCATGTACATCCTCCACCATAGCAAAGACCTAATTTAGACAGAGGCAAATTAGCTCTGTGGGGTGAAATGCATTAACCAAGTCTCCCAAACAGCACAAATCTAATTAACTGAAAATCAAAATTGCAAAGCTGCCGAAAAAGATTTCCACAGAAGAAGTCTCCCAAGGATTGAAGAAAAGTTGTGGGCCATGTGACCTGCTTAATCCAAGTCTCGCTGCTAAACTGGGATAAACGCTGTTTGGGTGTTTGGGTTTGTTTGCTTTTTCACTGATGTTTGTTTTCTCTAGATCACCTTTATCACCGGTGGGCTTTAGAGAGCTTATCTGGTGAATGCAACAGCCATGAAAAGCATCCTTTCCTTCAGGAACCCTTGGTGCTATGGAAAACAAGAATACCATTTCCAGAAAGCCTGCTTGGGAACTCTTCTACTCCTGCACATCTGCCCTGCCTCCCCCATCACAGGCCACCTTGGCCCAGCCCAATCACCCAAGAAAGGTTGCCCAGCAATGGGGTCAAATGTCCTCCCACCCAGAGTCCTTGAGATGTCAGTCGCATTCCCATCAGCCCTACCCCTACCCCCATGGCAAGCAGGTCAGCGGGGTCTGGGTTTCTCCTTTATTCTAACCTGCCCAGGCAAAAGGCAGCAGGACCTGGGCAGACAGGGCTGCCTTTGGCTCTGAAGCCCATGAGGTTTTGGTAGAGAGAAGACAAGACAGTTTCTGTGCCCTCTGCCCCACACCACACCCCTGTCTAAAGCTGCCTGGCTTCCCACTACCCAAAACAGCAGTTCCCAGACCTGGCTGGGCATGAGAATCACCTGGGGCGCTTTACCTCCCAAAGCCTAATCCCGCCCCAAGCCAAGTCAGTCAGAATTTCAGAGGCATCAGCATTCCTCCCCAGATTCCACCTGCAGCCAAGAATGAGAACAGCAGCTACAGACCAGCACTTCTTGAACCTGAATGTGCACAAGACTGACTTGGGAAAATCTTGTTAAAACACAAATGCTGACTGAGCAGGTCTGGGGTGGGGCCTAAGATTCTGCACCCCAGCTGAGGCTGCGGGTTCAGATCACACTTTGGGCTTTGTCCCCAAAGACACACTGCTATTACTCTCCAGGGTGGCTGTGCTCTGCTTGCCCCTTTTGGGGGAAAGCCCCTCCCACAATTACTCCAACTCCTTAGAAAACTCCTACCACCTATTATGAGCTGAACTGTGTCCTCCACAAAAATTCTTATGTTGGAAGTCCTACCCCCTTACTTCACATTGTGGCCGTATTTAGGGCCAGGGTCTGGACCAAGGTAAGGGAGTTAAAATGGGGCCATGAGGGTGGGCCTTAATCTGACATGACAGTGTCTTTGTAAGAAAAGAAAATGTGGACACAAACGTATACACACCTGTACACGTGTACACATGTGCACATGCACACCAACAGAAGCAAGACCATGTGAAGACATAGGGAGAAGATAACTACCTACAAGACCTCTTCTCGGCCCTCAGAAGGATCTAACCCTAGGAAACTCTGATCTTGGACTTCCCAGCCTCCAAAATTAGAGACAATAAATTACTGTTATTGAGACTTAGGGTGGTTTGTCACCACAGTTCTAGTAAACTAATGTACCATTTTTCCAGACCCGGTACAGGCTCGGCCTCCTGTCTGACCCTGAAGCTGTCTGACCCACCCCCACAGGCCATCTCTGGCCATTCTCTGAGCCCCCTGGAGTTCCCTGACCTGTTCATCTGGCACTCCACTAGTTACAAGCTCCAGGCAAAGACCCTGTTTCACCTCCAGCAGCCCCTGGTCACCTGAGGGTTCCGATCAATGTAAATCGGATTGAATGTAAAGAGAGTGGATCCTACCTCCTGAGCACTAACCTCCCAAGGCCCTCTCCAGCCCCCGGCCAGGGCCCACTGCCAGACTCTCCCACTTTGTTTCCCTCTAGGCAGCCAAGAGGGGATGGCAGTTTTGAACTGGGTTTTGTTTTATTGTGTGTGTGAGTTTTCTTTAAGCTACCATATTGAAATGCAAACTGCCAGGTGTTAAAAATGCCGCCCTCCCCCCATAAGGGGCAGCTGGTTTCTACAGACTAGCATTTATCACATTTGCAGTAAATACACAAAAGGTCTTCAATTCAAAACCAGGAAGAGAAAGTAATTCTTTTGTCAAAAGGCAGCGGTAACTAAATTCTGCACAGAGAGTGAAGGCACATTCGGACTATTGCTTTCCCATCCTCCGGGGTGTGGACATGTTTTATGCTGGAAGAGGAAACCAAAGACAGTCGGACTAACACACACGGGCTGTGTACCATGTGGCCATTCACTCAGACAAAGCGCCATGTTTAAACTTTGCCCCTCTCCTAAGGAGGGCTGAGAACGTCAAAAAAAAAGGAATGCCCACCTTTGCAAAGAGGAAATCTTAACCCCTCTTTGGAACCAAGACAGTGCCCTGGGAACCTGCATTGCAGGGAAGGAGGATCTAAAACAGGTCCATGAATTCATACGAACATAAAATAGAAAGCCTTCATGTTCAAAGAGCAGCGAGGAGGGAGTCAAGGTAAAAGTTACGGTGCCCTCCGAGCCTGGAAAGAACAGCTCAGGCATCTTCGTAGACTCTTTTTTTCTGCTGTTTCACACGGAAGCTGAAATATGAAAGGGTCACTTTCTCTTTGGGGTCGATTTATACTCTGAAGACTGCAGGGTTTGCTCTTTTGAAGGTTATGAAGCTGGCCAGCCTTGAAACTCCAGCACAGCGCTGTATCTCTCATCAGCACCTCCCTAGAGGATCCTTCCTGAGCTGGGCCCCTGGGGAGACTGCGGCCTTGAATCCAGAGGTCAGCACCACCCCAGCCTCTTCAAGGCCACCGCAGGCTTTCTCCACTTGGCGGTTTGAGAAAGAATATTGATAAGAAGTGCAGAAGGCCATGGGTGCTGCTACACATCAGCTTCAGAGTGAAGGCACTTTCCCATTGCTAAGTTGCCTTTTGGCATCAAGAAATGGTAAGACTGTAGTTGTCCCCAACATCCCACTCTAGGGCTCTGACAGCAAAGCCAGGGGCCCTCCAGAGCACGCCCCCTACCCCGGCTAAGACTATGCACCGTCTCCCATCTGAACACAACGATCACCTTTCCTCACATGAGTGGTGGCTTGGCGCCAGAGAAAGGAGGCTGGGAAGATCCTACTATGGCTCCAGTTCTCTCAGCCGGCCTTCCGCCCTCCCTGAGCCAAATTATAACACCAGCCTCCAGCATTTAGGGTCTCTTTCAAGTACCTCCCCAAGAATCTCCTAGAACAGTGCTGAGTCTTTTGTAGCATGCGGAGCTGCTGTGATTCCTCCCTTTTATCTATTATCCTTTGCAAAATGAAATTTCAAAATCCAGGCAACCCTACTCCTGCCATAGAGGCACCTCCATCCCTGAGCTGTTCAAGGAGGAGCCAGCACCCCTTTATCATCTGCTGAGCGGTCACCACAGACCTGATGTTTCATACACGCCCATAGGCAGTCTTGACAGCTAAGCTCTCCGGCAGTTTGACCGAATGCCAAAACCTCCCGGGAACATGCCGCCAGCGGGATGGGCTTGCGAGCCTGATTTTCTACAGGAAACATCAACAGTAATGAGAGTCATCACATACTGAGCATCGACCGTGTTCTAGGCATTATAGGAATGTGATATGCGTTACATGGAAACGCATGGTTTTCACGGCAGTGTTGTTAGGTGACAATCGCCACTGCATTCAAACCATGGTATTCCTTTTATATTGACAGGAAAACTGAGACTGAAAAAGAACAAGCAACTTGCCCAGGGTCGCCCAGAGAGCAAGAGGCAGAAAAAGATTTGAATCCAGGCCTGCTTGCTCCAAGGGTCTTTTCAGCGGTGTCCCAACACACACAAAGGCTCTTGGGCCTCTCTGTCCAGCCTCCACATGCACAGCATCGGGTGTGGGAGAGGGGCAGGGAATACTCATTAACATCCCCATTACACTGGTGGGTAAACTGAGGTCCCTGACCCTTCACTTGAGAGGAAAAGCTAAGTTCTTTCCTATTTCAAACACAAGAGGACACAGCCCACAGAGGCCCAGTCTCTCTACTGAGCTCTGCCTCAGGCTTGCTGCCATTCCCAGGTGCCCTGCTCCCTGCGTTCTAAAAGCCCAGTTACAGGGCCAAATGCCCCGGGCCCCACTCCAGGGCAACTCCTCAGGAGGCAGCACAGGGATTCCTAGCCCACCATGCAGTTCCAGGCAGGCCTGTGGGAGCAGGAAGGAGGAAGGATGCAGTACCCCAAAGGGCCTATCCCCCCACCCCCACCAGCCTGACTTCCAGGCTAGCTCATTCACTCAGCCCAAAACCTTCACCCCCACATCATCACCAACTGCCAGGAGAGAGGCTGAAGCCCGTGGACAGAGATCAACTCTGCCTACGTCTCGCGGCAGGTCCAGGCTGCTTCTGCATCTATTGATTACTGACAGCACTTCACTCTGGCCTCAAGAACCCTTCTGCCACCAAGTCGTGACTTCCTCTCTCCTCCTCCGCTCTGGCTGTCATCCACAGAGACTCCCCAAGTAGGACCCTCCCTGCCTCCCCTTCCCCAACTGCCCCTTCCGGAGCTCAGATCCAGGGAACTGACACGTGACCATCTGGCACGGACACCTGCTTTCCTGAGAAGGAATTCCCCTCAAGGACGATCAAGTCACAAAGACTAAGCCCATGTTTATTTGTGCAAATATTTCCTGGTATTTATGGTATGTACCTTTCTTTCAACATCACACACACACACACACACACAATATGTACAACATGTACAAATCTCCCCCACATATAGATGTGACTTATTATGCTCTTTCCCCATGTAGGGATAAATAACAAGTGGCCGACAGAGGTTAAACGTCACTTAGTCTGCAAGCCCACCTTGGAAGCTGACTGGTGGTAGACGGAACAGGAGTTGTCAGAAAGCCCAAAGCCATCTCTGAATAAAACCGACGGGAGGAGGGGGCATGATCTCTGCAACAGGAGGAACTTGCTCTGAGCGCAGCTTCTAGCTCATAGGTAAGAGAGAAGCACTTACAAACTCCTTAGCCCCAAACTAGAGGCTAACGTTCCCAAGGATGATCAAGCTTAGTAGAACACGCGATCTATAGAATTGCTTATGTTCAACGTTCAAAGACGTTCCATGCAGTGCATTTTTAACTTATTAAAGTGTATTAACATTTCTTTTCAAAGGCTTCCTTCCTCCCTTCCACGGACAACCTGGGTTGACATTCCAGAGAAGATTCCGCCTGCAGGATCACAGGGGCAAGGAGTGGAGGAGGTGATTTCCTCCTGCTCTGATGAAAACACAGCCAGCCCTCAACCTGGGACAACGGCTAGGTGGTGCCTCGGTGACCTTGAACAAGTAACTTCACTCAGCTCTAGGTGTCGGTTTCTGTGGTGGCACCACGGACAAAATAAAATAGCCCAGCTGTTCCCCAGCCCCTGTCATCACTGACATTGCCTCCTACTGGGGCCTTCAGCGATGAACAAAAGCCACCAGAAAAAAAGGGTCCATCCTCAAGGTAATATGGAGGTAGGAACTAGGGGAGTTATGCCGCCCTCAGAAGCCAGTCTTAGAGAACACCCTGCAGAGCGAGTAGGTCCTGGCGGTGCTAGAGGAAGTGGGCAGGCTGAGTGCCTGGGGCCACACCACAGAAGGAAAGGAGGCCTTACTGTGGAGCCTGAGAGCTCATCCCTTCTTACCAAGGCCCGAAGAACTCCCTAAGTGTGAGGCCCACCTTCAGTGCATCTGACAAAGCTGCAGCTGACTTCTTCTCTCTCTCTCTCTTTTTTTTTTTTTTTGAGAGTTTTTATTTTTTGCTATAGGGCGCATGCGCTCACCAGAGACATAGAGACAGAAAGAGACAAATCATCCCCCAGAGGGGATGGCCATGCCGCAACCCCTTCTCCTCCATTCTCTTCTTGGGATCTTGGGCACGCACGCACACGCGCCTGGCGTGAGTTTTAAGCCACCAGGTCCGGGACACGAATCCCGGTTGACTACATGGGAGTCCAGCAACATAGCCACTACATTAACTGCTGGTCCCAGCTGCAGCTGACTTCTTGAAGACGGTCTCTGCTACTTCAACCTCCCACCCTGCCACCCATCCCACACCCAATGAAACCAACCAGAGCTGCCCAATTCCTACTTCATACCAGCTGAAGATCCAGGAAGACCCAGGTCTCAAAAGAACTGACTTCTTTCAGCTTTTAGGGACAGCTCTAAGAACTGAAGCGCTATTTTTTTATATTGTTTGCCTGGGCATCCTCAGCCCCATCTCCTAAAAGACAACTTTAAAAAACCCATTTGGAAAAAGAAAACTTACTTATCAGTTTGGGGGTGACTAGCAGGCCATACAAACCCACAGAGCTATAGGGAAGTATGCACCTACTCCTGTCAAGTAAAAGCTAGTGTTAATAAAATGACAAGGTAAGGGGAAAAACAGGATCAAAAATCATACAGCCCACCCCCCACTCCCTGCACCGATAAAGCGATACACCAACGTGGAATAAAGACAGGAATTGGAGGTGGCCCAACGCGGGTCCTTATTCCAACCACTGAGAAGGCATAACAAAAACCTACCTATTGAATCATGCATGAGCCACTTCACTCTTGTCTTCAGTACCCTCATCATTAACATGGGACAATTAAAACTGGTTCATAGGATTTACACAGAAATAAAATTTAATGAAAGTATAACAAAGAATTTAGTTCTTAGGAGAGAACTAGCATTTATGACCCTGTATTATGTGCTAGAAATGTTCTCTTCATTCTCTCACTTAATCCTTGAAATGACCTTGGAGAAAGATGATGGTGATGTTGGTGGCAGCAAGTGATGATGGTGACAACAGCAGCTAACGCTGCTCGATTTGCTCCACATGACCTACTACACACCAGATGTGTCAGCTCATTCCATCCTTAACAACAGAGGCGCACGTGACTCTCCCTATGTCATACTGGGGAACTTGTGATACGACGACGAATAAATGAGGGAGCCAGGACTTCAGTCAGGTCTGTCTGGCCACAAGGAGGCAAAAATCCTCTGCCTCTCGTGAATATACATGCCTTCATTCATTCTTCACTATTTACTAAACATCTTCTGGGCATCAAGCTCTACAGAAGGCACTTGGAATAGAGCAGAGAATAAAACAGACATCGCCCCTACTCTCCTCCAGGTTTTGATCTAACAGGGAGAAAAAGACCATCAAACAAGCAGTCACTAATACAGGAGGTGTATTCAGGTTCTCCACAGACCAGAACCGATAGAAGAAAGAGAGAGAAAAGAGAGAGATTCATTTATTTTAAGGAATTGACTTGAGGTAGTGGGTGTTGGCAAGCCTGAAATTCCGGGGGCCAACACGCTGGAAATTCAGCTAAGAACTGACGTTGCGGTCTTGGGTCTGAAGTCTCAGTTTCCATGTTGGAGTGTGGAGGCAGGATCACTTCTTTGTCCTGAAACCTTTGCTCTTTAGGCCTTCAACAGATTGAAAGCGTCCCACCTGCTTATGGACGATAATCTACTTAAATTCAACTGATTGTAAATGTTAATCACATCCACAAATACCTGACCACAATATCTAGACCAGGGTTTCACCAAACAAGCCAGAAGCCTAGCCACGTTGACACATGAAGTAACCATCACAAGGTTGTACAGAGTGTTAAGAAAACGCAAAGGAGAAACGCTTACAGATTTAGACAACGTTAGAAGGGCCCGAGGAATAAGCAGACATCAGAAGCTCAAAATGTTCCTCAGAAACTGTGCAAATGTATTGATCAAAGACCAAGTCCTCTTATAAATGTACTGGGAACTCCCTAGTTAAAGGAGCCCCAGTGAATCCTTTTGAGAACCAGATAATTACTTAGCCCATCAGTTTGCTTTTTAATATATGAGTATCCTCACACCACACTTTGATAAAGTGAGACACAGTCGTGTACAAGAACAGTAAAGTCAGCAGCAGAGTATGTGAATAGTGAAGACAAAAAAGCAGGGACATGCAGGCACATCTAACTACCACCAGGTACCCCGAGGTCCTGGGAACGGGAGAGGTCGACAGAATCTTCTTTTGGTCCATCCACTTGGGACGAATGACAGTGTCCCTCTGATATCTATGCTGAGAATGGGAGGACATTGGGAAAAGGTGTCAACAAAGGACACCTACATAAAGAGGTGGCCAGGATGCTGTTTTGTTACCAATCACTGTACGATCATCTGTTTGGCAAAACTACAGATGAGTCTAACTTTTTAACAAGCAGATCTCAGTGGGAATCCCTCCCTCTCGCTCTCATTAGTAGGCACAAAGCGTTCTTCTCCATAGGCAGCAGTGAACTCCAAGCCCCAGAAGGCCTGCAGGTGGTAAGGGACAGGCAGTGGGAAACAAGAGGCAGCCAGATAAGCTCTTCTTAGCCAGAGGAACAGGTGGGGCCTGATCCAGGGTCCCCGGAGACTGCTGCATACTCAGCAGCCCCAGAAGGCAGGAGGCAGACTCCTCTCTACTATGTATGAATGGCTGGAAGGGAAGTCCCACCAGGGCAGGGGTCCTTGTCAGTTTTATTCACTGACATGTCCTAAAGACACACAGCAGACACTCAATAAATATATGTTGAATGAATAAGTGTATCTAGACCTTAATACCTTATCAGCATCACATCCTCTTTAAATATAAACAAAGCAGAGTTTGAAATGCTTTTCCAGTTACAAATGATAGTTTACACAGAGCCCCTCACACAACTTTGAGGGTCATACCACATATCATAAATAAGTAGAAGAAGGAGCTCAAGGGAAAGGCAACCGAATGGTGAAAGGAACAGAATATGTAGCCCTAGCCTCCAGGGAATTATTGCTCTCACCTTAAGCAAGTGCTTTAAAAAATTATTTAATCTTACTTATTATTTAATCTACTATAGGGCACGTATGTCTCTCTCTCACCAGAGAGAGCCAGAGTGGGAAAGTAAGAAAGCAAGCCACTAGGTCCAGGACTTGAACCGCAGTCAGCCATGTGGGAGTCCAGCACCCCAACCATCATGCCACCTGCTGGCTCCAAGCAAGACTATTTCAACCAGTGTGTCAGATGCCTCATCAGTAAAAATGAGGTCCATATCTTCAAGGGTTATTGTAAGGACTGAGTTACATTCCTTCCCCCTTCTTTTCCCCTTCCGGAACCACACTCACAATGTGAAGTACCCAGTGTCTAAGCATGGCGCTGGCTGCCCAAAACCTCATCAGCAATAATGCACAATTATCAACGTGTATTTTGACTACATTAGCCAAGTCTCTAGCCCAGGCTGCTGAAGCCTTGCTGGTGTTGTAGCAGATTCTTTTCCCAGAAGATTAATTTATTAACTCTTCCTGAAAGCTGTTTGTTTAGAAGAATGCACAACCAGCTCCAGGTGAGCATGTGTTGCTAAGAAGGGCCCCAGAAAACAGCACTGCTCTTACTTGCATCCTCAACAATGGAGGCTCCAGAGACACCTGGCTTTCTCTAAAACCCTGGCTGAATGTCTCAGCAAGTAATCAATCAGTAAATCCCCTCCTCTGAGCAATGAGCGGGTACCATGAAACAGACAGGGTCCCTTCTGGGTCTCCCCCTACAGGATTTTGGACCCCCACATAGCCTAACCCTGTCTCCTAACTAAGGCAGTCTTCCCTAGACACTAGGCTTATTTACCAACTCTTTCCAGGCATCTGGTCTACCTCCTGATAACACCTTCCCACCAGCAATTGCCTCTTCAGTGCCTGACCTTCCCATTAAACTGTAAGCACCTCAAGGGCCAAGACATGGCTTGCCCTCTTTCTGCCATATCCCATGCCCCACAAAACACTTGACACACAGTTGGTGCTCTATACATGTATGTTACACCAAATTAGGGTCCCCAAGTATGGGGTGCAAAGAGTCCTCTGAAACTACACAAAACCCTCTGTGTATCTGCATGTTTATGTAACTACTTTTCTTTTTTTAATCTTTTAAATTTCTTATTTATCTATTTAGGGGGGTTTTGTAAAGAATTATATTTATTTAACTTTATTTAGTAGTATTATTATTATTTTCCAATTTGATCAGAGAGAGAGAGCAAGAGAGAGAGAGAGAGAGGGAAAGTGAAAAAGCAAACCACCAGGTCTAGGACTTGAACTGCAGTTAGCTATGTGGGAGTCCAGAGCCTTACCCACCATGTCACCTGCCAGTCCCTATTTTGGGTTTTTGCCATGTGCTCACTGGAGAAAGACATACAGAGAAGGAAAGTGAGAAATCACCCCCCAGAGGTGATGGTCGCACTGCAATCCCTTCTCCATTCTCCTCTCCAGATCCTGGACACACGTGCACAGGTGCCCAGCATTACTTTCAAGCTGCTAGGTCCAGGACTCGAACTGTGGTCGGCCATAAGGGAATCCAGCACCTTAACCACCACTCCATCTGCTGACCTTTTTTCTTAAATGAGGGTCCACAGGCTTCATCATATGCTCATAGAGGACCTAAACAGACATAGCTTAAGACTACTGACAAATGGTGAGATCTCAGGCGGGAATTGTGAATGAACTCTTAATAGTTACTCCTTATTCTGCTGGTTAAAGAGCTCAGAATATGACCCCAAGGGACCAGCAGTCAGCATAATGGCTATGTCGCTGGACTCCCATGTAGTCGACCGCGGTTCGCGTCCCCGACCCGGTGGCTTAAAACTCACGCCAAGCGTGTGTGCGTGCATGCCCAAGATCCCAAGGGGAGAATGGAGGAGAAGGGATTGCAGCATGGCCATCCCCCCTGGGGGATGATTTCTCACTTTCTGTCTCTCTGTCTGTCTGGCAAGCGCATGCATCCTATAGCAAAAATCTCTTCAAAAAATAATAATAATAATAATATGACCCCAACTATATCTTGGCCTCTCCTCTTTGGATAAGGCTCTTCCTCTTTCCTCTATTTACTCGGGTCCTCCCATGCTTCTAAAGCTTCATCACAGCAATTCCTCTGAGAAGTCCTCCTAAAAGCCCCCAACGAGAACCTGCACTCTTGTCCACATCCTTTGGCAATTAACTGGGTCCTCCCTTGTGCAACTCATTACACTAGTAAAACTATTATCTACATTTTGACTATTCACACTCTAGTATCCCACAAAAGCTTGTAAACTTCTTGACAGTAGTGACTAGAGTCTTCTTCCTCAAAGTATGCAGCACATTAGGAACTCAATAAATAAAAAGGCTGACAGACATTCAGAGTGGTATAAGAAAATAGACAACCAGGAGCCAGCAGGTGGTGCGGTGGTTAAGATGCTAGATTCCCATACGGCTGACTGCAGTTCGAGACCCAGACCTGGTGGCTTGCTTTCTCACTTTTTTTTTCTCTCTCTTCTCTCTCTCTGTCTGTCTCACCGATCAAATGGGGGTGGGGGGGCAGAGAATGATAATAATAAACACAATTAAGTAAATAATTCTTTAAAAGAAAATAGTGGACAGCCAAGACCAAGCTTATTTTATGTTGTTTTATTTGCCAGAGGGCTCACACGTACACTCTCCAGAGAAGGACAGAAAAACAAACAAAGGAAGAAAGCACTCTTCCAACGGGACACAGTCCCACCGCTCTCTCTTCTCCTTTCTCCATCTTGTTGGAATTTGGGCACTCACACACAGGCACCCTGCATGTTTGGTTTTTGTTGTCTTTTGTTACATAAATTAACCCATTTATTAAAGGCTAGTGATATTCCAAATGTTTGTGGGGTTTCTACTGGTCTTTCAAGTCCTTTAGTGCTCTGATGGCAGACTTTACAGCCAAAGTAGTGGTGTAGGCCCAGCCAGCACCAGCTACCGTTTTCATGCAGGAACCTCAGTGCCAGATCCCCACAGCCCATCTCTTCATCTTGGTTTTGCCAAAGAAGGAGCAAGTATACTTGGCACGCTAACTGATTTCAGTTTTCTTCACCATTTTCCAGAGGGAGGCACCACAGCGGGTCCCCTATGTACCCACGATGCTGACCTTCTGGGAGAGTTTAGCCATAACGACGCCAACTAAGTCCGAGCCCAGTGTGCCCTGCGTGATTTTCAAGCCATCAGGAATGGGATTTAAACCACAGTTGGCCACGTGGGATCTGACCATCTTAACCACTAGGCTATAGACCACCCCTCAGGTTTATTTTAGAAAAAATTTTTCCTGCACAATAATAATGAAAGAATTTTTCAAACACCTACTATCCCATCACACAAGCAAAACAATGTAGTATTATTTTCCCCCATTCCCTCCTGGACCTTGTCCACAGCACAGGTAGCATTTATACAGTTGTATTCACAAAATAAATATGTTAGCCTCTGATGTTTGCCTCCTTAACACTGTTTCTGAAAATCCTTTCACCTGAGACTGAAAGCCACCTTTCTGTCCTGCAGTCCCCCTCACAGCTTGCTCGAACAGCCTACCCGGCATGTCGAGTTGGTTCCATGGTTCCATTCTTTCGTCACAGAACATTTTTTTTCCCATAGGCAGCTTCTCTTTCGCAGGTGTTAAAGCAGATTTCCCTTCTCATTTTCCAAAACATCAAAGATATATTTTCACATGAAAGCACTCAACTGAACGAGTAGTAAAACAGACTGCCCCCCGGCCCCGGCCCCCGACTTCAGCTGGTTCTTTCCTGGCCGTAGGGTCCCTCACACAGATTCAGAAACCACCCTCAGAATGCCCTCTGGGGACTCCTGTGCCCTGGCCACCCTGCCCACCCTTCTCAGGCCTCTGGGCACCCTGGAGTCTGGCCCCTTCCCCCTCTTCTCTCAGGTCTGAAAGTGTACTGTTTCTCCCTCTCTCCTCACAGAGAGCCAGCCAGTCAATATCAAGGGGTGACGTTTGCCTGAGGCTGTCCCCAACGCCTGCTCTCCCCAAAGCCTGCTCTCCCCAAAGCCACAGCCATGCCCAGGACCTGCATCCACCAAACACTCTGGGGACCTGACTGACTTATTTATTTGCCTATTTACACTAAAAGGAGAAAATATTCCCATCAAACAAGGGTGAAGCCACCTTGCTGTCATCCATGGGCTTTTAATAAATAAAATAAAGGGTCAAAAGAACCAGGCGTCACCTGAGTTCCCAAGACATAATACACAGAACCCAAGAAAAGAATTGCGAGCTAACGGACTCTCCCAAAATTCTCACACTAGAGGAAGTTTGTCTGACTCTGTCCCAAGGCAACAAAACACCCCCGGAGAGGACACATCCTACCAAAGCAGCCGTTTCTGCTTTTTTTTTTTAAGTTTATTTATTTCTTCTGAGAGAAAGAGAGAAAACATCCCCAACAGTGATTTTTTCTTTTTTAAGAGAGAGAAATTTTTGCTATATATACGGCGTATGCATTTGACAGAGAGAGACAGAAAGCAAGAAATAACCCACCAGGGGGATGGCCATGCTACAATCCCATCTCCATTCTCCTCTCAGGATCTTAAGCATGCACTCACACGAACCCAGCATGAGTTTAAGCCACCAGGTCTGGGACTCGAACCATAGTCAACTACGTGGGAGTGCAGCAATGTAACCCATTACGCCAACTGCTGGTCCTTCAACAGGGTCTTGATACTTGCTCCACCTCCAGCGTCAGCGAGCCCAGATCACAGACACGCACAGGCCCAGCATACTCAGGGAGGCAGCAAGATGCAAACCCAGCACCCTCCCATGTGGGATGTCTTCACAGAGCACTCGTTTTACTGCTGCACCACCATCCTGCCCCCAGTGTCACTTCATAAATGCCTGAATTCCTTTTCCCCGAAACAAGCATGATGTTTATCCTCATTAGAGATGAAGGAAATGAAAATTAAAACCAGGGCCGGCAGGTGGCATGGTGGTTGAGGCGCTGGACTCCATATGGCTGACCATGGTTCAAGTCCCAGACCTGGCAGCTTGCTTTCTCACTCTCCCCTCTCTCTCTGTCTCTGTCTCGGTCTCAGTCTCTCTTTCTGGGTCAAATTAAAATAAACAAATAAATAAGTAAAAATAAATGAAGAATTATTTCTTTTTTAAAAAAGAAAAACTAAAACCGCACTGAGATTGCACAGGAATAGCAAAAATTTTCAAGTCTGATCATACCAAGGGTTGCTGAGATATAGAGTAATGAAAACTACCATGGATTTCTAATGGCAACTCTTATAAGCAGGGGATCTTTAAAAACAATTGTTCATTACTTTTAGGTTGTATCCTGTGACTCAGCAGTGCCATTACTGGATATATCTTCTGATAAACTCTCCTTTATACTCCACATTAGATGTATAAGAATAATCATGGCAACACTGAATAAGCCAAAAAAAAAGATAAAAATCAACAACCTGAATGTCTATCAAAAGGAGAAAAGGGTGGCCCATTCATACAATTAACACTATACAACACTGAAAAGCAATGAACTGCAGTTATGCGCACTGACATGAATGAATGCCATAAACATCAACCTGAACAAAAAACGTCAACTTATGTAAGGGTTAAAACAGGCAAAGCAAGCCAGCCCCATATCCTAGTGGTTAAGGGGGTCAGATCCCACAAGCGTATGAATCCCAGTCCTGGTGGCTTGAAAAACATGCTTGGGCACATGTGCATGTGTGCCCAAGATCCTGACGGGATGGAGAAAGGGGAGAGAAAGGATTGTGGCATGACCATGCCCCATTGAGGAGTGCTTTCTCCCTCTCAAGGGAAGGGAAGGGAAGGGAAGGGAAGGGAAGGGAAGGGAAGGGAAGGGAAGGGAAGGGAAGGGAAGGGAAGGGAAGGGAAGGGAAGGGAAGGGAAGGGAAGGGAAGGGAAGGGAAGGGAAGGGAAGGGAAGGGAAGGGAAGGGAAGGGAAGGGAAGGGAAGGGAAGGGAAGGGAAGGGAAGGGAAGGGAAGGGAAGGGAAGGGAAGGGAAGGGAAGGGAAAGGAAGGAAAGGAAAGGAAAGGGAAGGAAAGGGAAGGAAAGGAAAGGAAAGGAAAGGAGGTAAACCTAAACATGGTGGTTTGGCACGGAGGGGAAATGGAGAAGAAACACACAGGCTATCAAAGGTATGATTAAGGGGCTGGCAGGTGGCGTGGTGGTTGGGGCACTGGACTCCCATATGGCTGACTGGTTCAAGTCCCAGACCTGGTGGCTTGCTTTCTCACTTTATATCTCTCTCTCTCTCATCAAAATTTAAAAATAACAACTAATAAAATTAAATAAATAAAAGTTTTTAAAAGTATTGGTAATAGTCTACTTATAAGCCATGCAACAAATACCCAAGTGTACACTGGTCCACTCTTAGGTGGACACTGCCTATGTTTTGGACAAATGCAGTATCATGTATGTGGGGAAGAAAAACTAAATTAAACTGAAGTTACACTCCTCTCGTCTCAGTACCATTATTTTCATCCTTTTTCCTCTGGGGTCTCTCCTTCTCTCTAAAGACATTTACTTATGAAGGGCTCTCAGTACATACTACCACCTTTTTCCCTTGAGTCAAGTCAAACTTCTATCGAGGAGATGCAAAACCAAAAGGGAAATGAATCTATTCACATCACCAAAAAAAAAGTCCTAGTCTAAAAAATCTCTATATCCACACCACATTGTTAACTGGGGTTGTAACAACACAGAAACTGCTTTCAGGACACTTTTCCTAAAAAGGAAGGTCCACACTGCCATGCCTCTTCCAGAGAAGAAATGGGAGCTTCCAGAGACACCCTAGGAGTCATACCTGAGCATGTCATCTTAAAGGCAGTACTCAGAATTTCCCTCAACAAGCTTCCTCTAGGGAATGCTACTAGTGGAAAGGGGTTCCTTCCTCAAGAAACCCTTCAAAGGGTCTCATCTACCTGCTTAGCAACACCAACAAAGCCCTAGTCCTCTTCTACTCAACTCACTCTTCACTCTAACAAAACGTTCCCTGCATGACTACGTTCTCTGTTGCTCAGGATGCCCTGTGAGCAACTGGTGACCAAATGTCATTAGCTCCTACTCAAACTGCTCCCCTTCCCACCTACCTTACTCCCACCTCCACCCACAGGGTTTACCTTATTCAGACTCTACCTTGGGATACCACCAGACCTCCACTCATCTTCTTGAACTCCTAGGAGTCAACCCCTAGACCCACTCCTGCTTCCACCCACACTGAGTGATCCAGGATTCCACTTCTACCTTTCTCTCCCAGTTCATTCTGACCACACATCACATCTCTACCTCCTATCCTGAAACTCTAATGCCATATCTATTCAAGGAAGCTAATGCCAGGTATTCAGCAGATAGAGGTGCCTCTCTCCCACCCAAACACAACTGTATGTAAACCCTTCCTACATCTTCCTGTATCTTCTCTCCTCAGCCAAGCACATGTGAGGCAAATGTGTTCTGAATCAAGTCATCTGATTTAATACAACAATGTAAACAATACCCACAATAATAATAATAGCCATGCATACCTGCTGCAAGGATACAATGTACTTTTTGCCTTGTACTGCACTGGTCAATGTGGGGGCACACAAAAGACAAAGACAAGGTCCCCATAGGGACTTACCTATGTATGGTAGGATCTCATGTTTGTACACTGTAATATATTTGTAATATATACAGAAAATCATGGAGGAACATATTCTATTTCATCAACAGTGGTAATGGGGGGACAGCCCTAGGAACCTTTACTGAAGTGCTATAAATTTTCTAGTGTTAAATTTTTTTATTACGACTATGCACTATTTATGTAATGGGGATTTTTTTTTTTTAATGAAAAAAAGAAAGCAAGACAAAATTCAGACTCTCAGGAAGCTTCCAATCTGGCTACTAAAGTAAAATTTAACACATGTGGCATGAGAGCAAACGAGACAACATTCAACAATCCAATTACCTGGTCCTTACAGGAGACAGAGAGCGTATCACAAGATGCCATTGCCCATCCCAGCAATGAGTGTCAAGGGAATTAGGAGAGAGCAGCTGGCTACCAGTTTTCTGAAAAGCATGTGGGCAAGGAGGCTTTGCTATGGGGCTGAAAGTGTAGGGTGGAGGAAAGCAGAGATGGATGGTAAGAAGGAAGGGACAAAGCAGGTGATCCTCTCAGGCTTTCGTTTCCTGTCTCCAAAGCAGCCATGGAGTAACCTGCCCTCCCTACCGGTAGATAATTTTGAATGCACCGAAACCAAATACAATTTCAACCAAGCCAAAAGCAATACTACAGATATACCTTTAAAAAAAAAGTTTACTTTGAAATAATTTTGGAACGACAGAAACAATACTAACATAGCTAAAAAAAGCAAGAACAACAACAAAAAAAAACCAATGCCTTTCACTCAGCTTCCCATAATGTTCACATCTTACATAACCATAATGAATTTATGAAAGCAAGAAATGAACAGTGGCTCAATTCTATGACCTAAACTAAAGACTAATTGGACCTTACCAATTTTTCCACTGATACCTTTTCTGTTCTAGACTGAACTATATCCAATTCAGTATACCACACTGCATTTATTATAACTTGTTTTTAGATAAGCAAACATTCTATGATTATTTTATGATTATTTATTCTTCCTTGGTAAGAAAATGTCCTGGGACTCCAGGGCAAAGACTTCATTCTTCTCCTCACCATCAAAGAAAGCAATCTTCCACACGATCTGCCAGCCTCCAAAGGGAACAGAATTTGATCTACAGTGAGATAAAAACCCAGACAATGACCAAACCTCTTAATTCTCCATAAGCAGCCACAACCCTGGCCTCTCTCCACGGCAACTAACTGGTATTTAAAAGTAATTTATGTTAATTGCAATCGGGCATATAGGAACACTACAAAGCAAGCTGGCTTCAAACAAAAAGGCTCAAGAGAGGAGCCCAACAAAAAATTAATTTGGTAAAAGACCTATTTCTATTCCAACTTGTTTTTAAATATATGTTCTGAGTCACACACCATTAACCATCTCAATTTATTAATAATCTCAGGGCAACCAACTATCTCAGATCATGCGATGATGAAATCTTGCATAAAAAAGAAAATGAAATATCTACACACAAACATTAAGCAGGTAGTCAGCTGTGATGACCACAGAGGATTACTATTCTTTTTAACCAGGACATGTGGCCAGGCAAAAAGAGATTGCACGAACTGGTATCTCAAACTTCGTAAAGAAAATTTTTGTTCCTCCAAGCATGAGATTATTTTAGAAACGACTGGTTCAAAGAAAGTTCTTTGGAATTCCTTCCTCCTCTCTCCTCGGCAAAGATTTGTGATGGGAAGAGAAGGCCCCCATAGTCTCAAAGACCCTTCTTTTAGTGGAGGAAATGACGGTGCTGTTTTGGCATTTTAAAGCAAGAACAAATACTTTAGCTATAAAATCTACTTTGTAGATTGAATCGGCAAGACAGCTGTTTATACAGAAACCCTTTCCTCTCTTCCTCCAAGCCCCTTGGTGATTCATATCAGTAATAAAACACTGGCTAGAACAAAGAAAAATGGAGTATTAAAAAGAAGGCACTACCAGCACATCCCATCACCTAACACCGCCCTAGCCTATTTCTCTAAATGACGCTTTTCAACTTACCCCACTTGTAAAAGAAAGAAAGTAAAAAAAAAAAAAAAACTCCTCAAAGCTGACCAACTTTTTGTTGAAGAGCCAGAAATTGGGTTATTTGTGTAAAATGCACAGTGGGTATGACCCGATTCATCTTTGACATGCACTAAGCTTTCAAGATTGTTCTCTTTCCAGCCCAGGGGTACCTGGATAACTCTCCAGCACGCTTCCCTCTCCCCTCCTTGCCAGCCAGGAGAGTCTCCCTAAACAAGCAGGGTAGGAGGGCCGCCAGGAGCTGAGCAGGTGCACAACTTCTACTGAGTGACATGAGTGACAGAGGCTTGGGAGGTAAACGGATAGAGTCGGACTAGGAAGACTTCTGACATCCATTATGGGAAGCAAAACTCCAGACCTGTATTTGCCCTGGAACATCAACACTCCCCCCCACGCCCGCCCTGACTCCAATTCTTTCCTATTCTCACGTCAAGGACATAATCAAATGTCACCTCCTCTAGGCAGCCTTCCCTGGCTCTCCCCAACACCGACTTTCCTCCTGTACCACCATTAGCATCTTTGCCTATTGTTTAGCACCTGTCCTGTCAATTACCTGCCTTTCCAAACACACTACACACTCCAAGGCAAACAAGGCCCTTTCCTGGTCTCTGTAACCCTAGCACCATGCCCCACACCCAACCCAGGGCAAGGGAGCAACAAATGTTGGTTCAGTGAATGAACTCAACTACCCCCAGAAACCACATTACTAAATGCTAATTACACTAGCTGCATGAATAACAAGTGAAGAAATGAACTAACAAATGCCTCCTTGTTAGCCAAGTTGCCAAGTCCTCTGGGAACACAAAAAAGGGACCCACTGACTTTGGCTGTGGTAAGATGGTTCAAAGCTGAGATGACTTGTCTTGAAAGGGTGTGCAGGAGGCAGGGAGGGAGGAAAAGAGCCACCATACTGCAGGACCCTGAGATCTGACCCATTGCGTTCTGGACAACCCGACTCTCACCTGTTCAACTGCTTGCTCAGGGAAACCCGTCCCCTGCAGTGGCTCTCTGAGTGGCATCCGCTGACGTCAGCAGGAGAGCAGAGTGGCAGAAAGACAAACTAACTCCTTCTCCCATAATACCCACCCCCAACAAGGCGACCCTCCCCTCGCTCATCACCACAGCTCCCCGCAAGAGGCAAGAGACGCTTGCCCCCTGCACCTGCCAGTACTTGAAAATCAAAGCCAGATGCTCAAACAGCACCCAACTGAAGTGCGATCCCAGAGCAAACATCAAGGTAAGATTTATGATAAAAGAGGCACCGGATCTCCTCCCACTCACTGAAATAAAAAGGTCAAACAAATATTCAATTTGTTGCTGGTCAGAGCCAGATACGCCCAGGTCTAGGATTCATTCTGTCAAAAATAATCAAGTCCACCTTGGGGAGCCTTCCTTAGGGTCATCTGGATGGGGTTGGCTCCCCTGCTCCCTCCCAAATCCCATGCCCCTGGGAAGATGCAGAACCACTGAGATACATGAACACACTTGAAGGTGACACAGGAACTTTTTTCCAGTTCCCCTGAACAAGCCTCAGCAAAAGCAAATATGTTTTGTGTATCCATCTACAACATCTAACGTTCACAGTTCTTTAAAAAAAAAATAATAAAAGCACTGATTATATATTCAGAGGATGTGCTATATATCCAGGAAAAAAATTATGATCAGATACTTAAGCCTTTTCTAATTCTGCAAATAATCAAGTAATGGCAAGGTAGAGAGGAGCGCTGCTCCAGACTGAGGAGGAGGCGGGGGCAGGGGGAAGGCTTCACAGTTGGCCTTGGTGCCCAGCACCCTGCAGGCCCAGGAGCTTCCACACCTCCCAGCTGGGGCTGGAGTGCAAGCTGCAAATACCTCTTGGTAGTTTCTATTCCAAGCCCAAAGCAGGACATGGCACATGCAGGTCTTTCCAACAGCAGAGCCCCGAGTCTCTCTCCCCAGCTTCACTTGCAGCCCCAGGCTCTGGAGCAAACCTCACTCCTGGCTCCTGAGTCCTCCAGAAGTGCTCTAAAACCACAGATGCTCAACACCACCAGCCAAGTAGACTGACTTCTTCTTTTTTAAACCTTATTGAACATAGGCAGTACAATCTTCAAACAGTCTCAGTTTTACAACAGAGAACCTCTACAAGAAAATAATATCTTGTATTTTGGTTCAAGAGATCAGCTCGTTATTTAAAAGCATCTTGTCCTGAAACCTTTGGTTCTGGGAAGAATGATCTCGCCTTGACATAGATAGTTCCCAATGTCAGGGTTTGCATCTAGAAGGTTTTCTTAGGTGGGGCACCCCTGTAAGAGGGAGGGTGCATTTCTCAGAGGATCGCTGTTCATTTGCACTTCCTTTAGATCCCAAAGTCATAAGCCACTCACGGAAAGGCTGCAGGAACTTTTCCATCCAAGCTGGCCCCAAACTGGTTCCTTCTCCGAATACTTTGTGGAATAACTCACTCACTCCCAAGGGAAGTTTAGGGCCACCGCTCCAAATGATACCGAGGTTCACAGGCCTCAGCATCCCTCAGGGGCCTGGTTACAGTTGCAGATGCTTGACATCCCAGTAGCTGGAGATCCAGGGGTGAGGGCTCCCCCACCCCCATTTCTAACAAGTACTTCAAAGGGAGTTGTACACCAGTACTGGCTCAGCACGAATCCACCTCCTCTAGGTACATCCACCCCACGCCAAGTCTAAGGGACATGGAGGACTGTCACAGCCCCAACTCCCCCACTGAGCCCACTTTCATACTCAATTCCATTCTGCTCTTCTCCAGGCCCTGCTTTCTTAGCTAACTGCTCTCCTCGACCCCAAGACCCACCATGCCACCAGGACTTTTTCTTTTTAAAACACAGACTTGATCCTGCCCTCATTCATGGGCTTCTGCGATGCCAGACTGTCTTCCAGCAAAGTCTCTGGTGGGTTTTTGTTTTGTTTTGTTTGTGGAGAGGTTTTTGCTACAGGGCATGTGCGCTCACCAGAAAGACAGAGAGAGACAGAGAGGCAGAAAGCGAGAAATCACCCCCCGGGGGGATGGCCACACCGCAATCCCTTCTCCTCCATTCTCCTCTCGGAATTTGGGCACGCACGCACATGTGGCCGGCGTGAGTTTAAGCCGCTGGGACTTGAACCACAGTCGACTACATGGGAGTCCAGCAACATAGCCATTTCTAACAAGTACTTCAAAGGGAGTTGTACACCAGTACTGGCTCAGCACGAATCCACCTCCTCTAGGTACATCCACCCCACGCCAAGTCTAAGGGACATGGAGGACTGTCACAGCCCCAACTCCCCCACTGAGCCCACTTTCATACTCAATTCCATTCTGCTCTTCTCCAGGCCCTGCTTTCTTAGCTAACTGCTCTCCTCGACCCCAAGACCCACCATGCCACCAGGACTTTTTCTTTTTAAAACACAGACTTGATCCTGCCCTCATTCATGGGCTTCTGCGATGCCAGACTGTCTTCCAGCAAAGTCTCTGGTGGGTTTTTGTTTTGTTTTGTTTGTGGAGAGGTTTTTGCTACAGGGCATGTGCGCTCACCAGAAAGACAGAGAGAGACAGAGAGGCAGAAAGCGAGAAATCACCCCCCGGGGGGATGGCCACACCGCAATCCCTTCTCCTCCATTCTCCTCTCGGAATTTGGGCACGCACGCACATGTGGCCGGCGTGAGTTTAAGCCGCTGGGACTTGAACCACAGTCGACTACATGGGAGTCCAGCAACATAGCCATTACGCTAACTGCTGGTCCCCCAGCAAAGTCTCTGTATCTTGGGCTTGAAATGCAAAACCTTTCCCGCCCTTGCCCCCAAACCACCTGTCCAGGCCCCTCTCCCACCCAAACCCTGACCCTTCCCTCAAACCCCTCATCCCCACAGAGTGTTCTGAGGGCCTTCCCAGCCTCCGGTCCCCTGGACTCACAGTCGTTCTCTGCAATGTGCCTTCTCCATGAACGTATCCTCTCCTCTATATCCTGCCTCCATCTCCATGACGAGGCTCTCCATTTATCTCCCCATGATCGTGTACTGATTTGTGGTCTTGCCCTCAATCCCTCTGAGCAGGGGGACTGTTCTGCATCCTGTTTTCAGCCCTGTCCTCACAGCTCTCATGTGCTCAGCCCATGGCAGGACGGGGCTGGACCAGTAAGCCGAGGAATTAGAGCAGAGTTCCAATGAGACCTGGGTCTTGAGTTGTGTACGCCCTCAGTGCCCCTGCCCTTCACTCAGAAAAAGCCTGTTCAGTGGCCAGCACTCAATCTCTGGTCACAAGGAGATGAGGCCAGGATGCATGGACAGCTCAACACAATCCAGCCCTACCGCGGGGAGCACAATTCCAGGCAGGGCCACTAACCATGGGTCAGGTGTGTCATCACACTGCAAAAAAAGCGGCAGAGTCGATCCGTCTTTCCACATCCCCTAATGTTACTAAGCGGCATGTTTAGCTGTTATTTCAATAAGCCTTATTAAGACCCAATTTTCTTAGGTCTTCTTTCAGATTCTGCAGCATTAAAAGCCTCGCTGCTTAATTACATTAGGAGCACCTGTATATATTATGTGCAATAAATCAACTTTAATTTACTACCACACAAGGCTATTCATCTTCTCTGGGTTATTTATTGCTCAGGAGTATTGGTGCTGAGTTGTATCCTCTCTGCTATAAGAAAGAATGGTTGGGGGGATGCCCAAGGATGCCGATCACAAACGAACATGGCAAAAAGGAAAGAAAAAGCAAGGTATAAGTGAACCTTGGCAATCTGCTCTTTGTTATTTTCCGGGAACAGTCCCCAAACATTTTGCTGTTTTCTTTTGCACACGTGCACGCACACTGCAGTCACCCACTGAAATGACACAACCTATCAAGCAGGCCGTGACTCTCGCCCACAGAACTAGAAGTAGGTGTGGGACTCAGGCTGAGCTGGAAGTCAGGGACACTCTATGGCCAAAAGAGACCATTCTTCCTTCTCCTGGAGCTGTCCTGGGTTCCACTGACAGGGTGTAGTCGGGACCCATACCGGGGCAGTGATGAGCAGTTTGCAGCCAGCTACCTACACCCAGCATGCCAACCCAGGGCCCAAATCAGGCCCCCTAGAGTGAGCGGAGGAACTGTTTCCCAGAGAACCCAAGGGGGTGGACACCTCTATACCCTGGAGAGCCTTATTCTTTGAGAAATGAATCAGTCTGTCACTGAGGACTCACAGTTATCTGCAGACCCTTTGCATCAGCACCACCTGAGCTGCTGAACACATCCTGCACCCCACGATGGAGACTCCATTTCAGCGTGCCCAGTTTTCACGATTCTCCTGCACCGTGAAGTCTGAGAACCACTGTCATAAAGCCTCAGGAGTAAGGCTAACCAGCCATTAGCAACTATTATAACTCATGATAATATAATGAGAGAGTGACTCCCTTACCCCTTCCTGGGCCGTGGGCTCAGTCCCTTCCTTCCACTAACTTCCTGCAACCACCTCCTGCCAATCTTACAGATGAGAAACCGAAAGCACAGAGAGTTTAAATAACTGGCCCCGCATCCTATCTTTGTAACTGGCTGGGCATTCTGGTCCCTGAGTCTACAATCTCAACCACTAGACTATCCGTCCTCTCCAAGACCAGACTCCCCACACCCACTCCAACTGGACAACAAGTGTCTTTTGTTCTAAATAAAAGAGACGTTCGAGTCACTGAGACATCGCAGGCCCCATGTCCAGCCCATAAAGCCATCCGGTTCACCCAAGTTCAACGTCCAAAGCTACTGCATGGCAACATGCCAGTGACACCCAGGTCCTGTCTCAGCTTCCCACAGACTGGATTCAGCAAGCTCCTTCCTGGCTTGCTTACCAAAGGCTGGAAAACAAGACCATGGGACCCTGGTGGACAGGCTGTATCCCTGCAGCATGGGAGTCCACCACTGGGAACCGAACTAGCACTACTAAGCGTCCCACCACCCTCCTCCTCCCCAGGGAGCTGGGATGGATTTTATGGCACACTACTGACTTTTTTACAAACACAACAGCAACATTCAACTTTCATTTGGTAATTTACCTTTAATCAGGGCCTAGGAAAATACCCAGCTAACAATCCCCCCTAGACAGCTCATTCAAGGCTCATCTTACAGACGACAGAGAGGAATGAAAGGAAAAAGAGAGGACAGCAGAATTCTGGCAAGAGAAACTTTTTTTTTTTTTAACAAATTCATTTCAAATAAAAGTCCATTCAGTACATGCAGAAAAGCCAGTTCCTCTGCATGATGAGTCTGTGTGTGTCGAGGGTAAGCGGGAGGATCAAACCCAGGAGCTCGTAACCAAACTCCTGGAGGCCTCAGTGCAGGACTGCCAAGAGCCCCCTTGTGCAAGGTCACTCTGCTACGAGGCTGCCACTCAGAGGCTCCACGGAGAGGACTGTCCGGGCTGTAGAAATCACACCAGTGCCCCAGGCAGCTGGCACATCCTTGTTCTCAAACTCCACCAAGATTTCACTGTCCAGGTTCTAACCCACACAGAACAAAACCTCAGAACACAAACCGACCTCTCTCCTTGTACAGAAGCCACCTATAGGGCTAACCCGATAATGCTTAATTAGGGGTGATTTCTGTCCCCAGGGGACCTGAGACAGTGTCTGGAGACACTCCCAGGGAGGGATTGCTACTGGCATCTAGTGGGTGAGGTCAGGGATGCTACCCAACATCCCACCTCAGTCCCATCTTTCTAGCCCTGCAACAGATAATTGTCTGGCCCCAAATGCCAGCAGTGCCAAGGCTGAGAAGCCCTGGGCTAGGTCACTGAAAGAAAGCCAGTCAACACTGACATGCACCATCCTCCCACGGCCTGGGCTCTTTCTGTCACCACCTTCTCATGCCACCCCAAGAAATCAAGCAAGAATTAGAGCCCAAGCCACTGGGATCTGTACTCTGGACACAGACCCCCCTTAGTTAGAGTGGAGGGTCCGCACTGACTGAGCCAACCTTCTGGGTTTCTGGTGCACGCTGCTCTCAAACGGGGGCCTGAGAAAGGGGGCGATGACCCAGGAGAAGCTGGGACTGTTGTTACCCCTCAATCTGGCTGACACTACAGGGAAGTGGAGGAGATGCTGCAGAAAAAAGGGGAGGGTGTAACTAACCTTCCAGGACCTGGGAACAGAATCAGCATACTGCAGCCTCTTAGTCCAATCCAGCGAAATCGGCCAACTGAGGCAAGGCCTGGTAACAGCACAACCTCCCCCCCGCACCCCCCCTGCCCAACCACAACTGCTAGACCCAGGCTGGCTGCGCAGTCAACGCTGAGCACCTCCTTCATGCTGCCCACTTGACAGATACAGCCAGTGTGCTCCACAACGCTACATCTGTCCCACAGCCAGCAGGCAGGTCTCGATGTTCTCATTTTACAGATGACACCCATGAGGCTCAGAGAGGTTATGTAACTTGGCCAGGTCACACAGCCAAGATTCAATCCCAGAACTGTCTCCAAAGAACAAGCCCTAACTACCACACCACATCACACCATCTCGCCTCTCTCCTCCCACCTATCCCACCACAGAGGCATGGAGGAATAAAGCAGAAGCCTCGAATCCACCAGGGCGCCTTCCACTGCTCCTGGAACCTGCCCTGGCCAGCTCTCCCACACTCGGCACTGCTGTGTCCCTGAAGGGGACAGTCCAATCACACCTGCCTGTCTATAGGGGATAGCCCAGCAGGTTCCTTGCGCGCTGATTCACATCGGTACCGTCGGCGAATCTCTCTGAGTCGCGGCTGTGCAGGTGTGAGCGCGGCCGCTGATTCCATTCATAACCTGCTGAAACACACATCCTGCCTTCCCTGCAGGCAGGGGCTGCAACAGAGCCCACTGGGCTACTTAGGAATTTACTGAAGGCTAGAACGCTTGCTTAACTAAAGCCAGGAAAGGGTTTTCCGATGCCCCAGTTAAGAGCAGAAAAGTGAGTCCACAATCATATGGTACCCAACTCGGGTCCTACGAGGCCCCAGGACACACCGGGTGGCCCCACCTGGCTGGATGCTCACCGGGAAGCAGGTCTGCACTTCCTTTTCTGTGGGCCACGCTCTCTTCCCACACTGACACTGTAAGGGGTGTGCCTGGGCTGTGGGGGTAGAGTCTTAGCAGGAAGGTTTAGCAAAAAGACAAGAAAAATAAATGGGAGTGAAGGGAGGGAGGAGAAGAGGGCTTTATGAGATCACTCATTTGCAGAGTACTACAGACTATAAATATGGAGCGGAAGGGACTGCTTTTTTTTTTCCCAGAGCCAAGAGCAATGTTGCTTCAAAAATCTAGGCAGTGCGAGCCATTTCTCTCGGGGCCGCCCCCGTGGCCTCCGCTTTGTTCCTGGGTCCGCTCTGTTCTCTTGGCATTACTTCTAACCTGCAGGTCCCGCACTTCATAATCAGCCAGCCTTCCCTGGGCATTTTAATGAGTGAGCGGCCACTGCTGTCTCCTCCCAGCGCTGCCTGCTAGGAGAACACACCTTTCCTATTGCTGCTTGTTCACTTAAGGGAAAAAAAAAAAAAAAAAAAGAGCTGGTTTACTGGGAGGTCATTTTGCCTTAGGAAAGGAACAAATTAAGTTGAGGCCCACAGTGGGCTGGGAACACACTCTCCATCAGAGGAGCGACCTTGGGCCTTCAGCTTTCGGCAGGAAAGGTCACTGGTAGGCGGCCCCTTGTTTACGCCCCGGATACCAATGACGTGGTCACCTCGAGAAGCACAATTAGCAACGGTGGCAGGCCAAACTCTTTTATGGGCTACCTCTTAAACACTCCAGAAATCTTTCCAATTCTTCGCAGAACAGCAGAAAACAAAAGGGCACTCGGCAGGAGGGGGAAGCCAGGACTCGATTATGAGCAATTAGTGAATCAATGATTCTCAGAGACACTGATTTAGACCAGCAGTTCTTATTAGCGACCCTCGAGGAAAAGGCAAGGACACACAGCTTCCAGGAGAGATGAAAGCTGTGGAAGAGAAATCGCCATGAACCACCTTCAGAGCTTCCATGCAAACACTTCATCTCTGTGCTCAGTCTGGGGAAAAAAAAATAACCTGCGCCTAAATTGTTTCCGGAACGCCAAAAAAACAAGTGAAACTAAAGCTACTGGTTCTGTTGGCCCACGTGAAATTTCTCTCTCAAAATCTCAGAAGCAGGCCAAGGAATTAAGACACGTCAAAAGAAAGGAATAAACAAAAAAGAAGGGGCCAGCCGGTGGCATGGTGGTAGCGGTGGCTGGGTCCTCCATGGCTGGCTGCGTGGCTGACTGCTGGAACCCCGCAACCTGAGAAACATGCCACATGCATGTGTATGCCCACAGTCCCAAGAGGAGAGATGGAGAATGGATTGCCACGTGACCATCCCTATGAGGAGGTGTTTTCTCGCTGTCCCTTTCTCTCTCTGTGTCTCTATCTCTCTCTGTGTCGCTGTCTCTCTCCAGAAAGTGCAAGCACCCTATTGCAAAATTTAAAAAAAAAAAAATGAAGGGGGAGAAGGAGAAAAGGAAGGGAGAGAGGAGAAGAGAGGGAGAGATTTCATTAAAGAATGAAAGAGAGAAGGAAGAAAGAAGAGGAGGAGGGACGTGGTGGGTGAGGCAGACCAAGTAATATAAACAGCATGACCCTTTTCCTGCCCAGAGGAGAGATGGAGAATGGATTGCCACGTGACCATCCCTATGAGGAGGTGTTTTCTCGCTGTCCCTTTCTCTCTCTGTGTCTCTATCTCTCTCTGTGTCGCTGTCTCTCTCCAGAAAGTGCAAGCACCCTATTGCAAAATTTAAAAAAAAAAAAAATGAAGGGGGAGAAGGAGAAAAGGAAGGGAGAGAGGAGAAGAGAGGGAGAGATTTCATTAAAGAATGAAAGAGAGAAGGAAGAAAGAAGAGGAGGAGGGACGTGGTGGGTGAGGCAGACCAAGTAATATAAACAGCATGACCCTTTTCCTGCCCTCATCAAAAAGGCAGGAATATAAAGCAGACTGGGTCCCCACTCCCCCCATCTGTGTTAAATGAAAAGATAGCGATTTCACGTGACAAGAAGTATCCTTCAGTATTTTTTTAATATAACCCTCATCTATCCAAACACCTGTTCAGGAAATCAGAACTACGAGACAGGAGAACTAGGAGCCTTTGCTAACTGACGGGCAGTGAGAAAAGAAAACATTTCTAAAAATATAATGAAGCTTGCCGGGAAAAGTAGGGTTTCATGTACACAGAAACACTCAGAAATACCTCTTTGGGGAGATGTTCCTGTAACTGTTTTCAAACATTCAGTTCTCTGCCATGGGATTCAAAACAACTACTCAGAACACAGAAGCTTCCCAGACACGACCGCGGGTGCCTGGGTCTTGCACACACCTCCTCTGACGGCTGCGAGGAACGCACAGCCATGCATCCTTGCCCCAGCCTCTCCTGAAACGTGCCCCCACCCGCAAACCACCACTTCTGTGCTCTGATTTTTGTGAGTACCAGGAGAAGTTGAGACAATGTTCTACTTGAGAATGTAAAAATGCAAACTAGACCGCTGCAAAATTCCTCTTTATTTGTTCATTTGTTTGGTTTCTGCCCGGTTGCTAACCTATTTGTTCTCAACTGTTGGAGGAAGATGGCAAAAGAAAACAAAAAGAAAGGCTCTCTTCCTACGAGGGAGAAAAATGAGTAACCTTGAACCCAAAGAATTCTCCCTTGCTAGATACTCTGCTCTGAAAAGTTCGCTACTATCTAACCTTGAAAATGGTGTATCCAGGCCCTTAGGGTCCCCTCCAAACGGAGCTCCAGAAAGGATGTTGATGAATCCTTATCTGAGAAGGCGAGTCTGAGTATAGGGTTGCAAACTATTTTCTTTTTATTCTAAAACACTAAAGTCGATTTATGCACAGAAAACTTTTTCCCCTTCCTCCTACAAGACTTCCAGAAAAGAGAGAGGAATAAATCCAGATACGAATCGAATCGTTGCTGGGCTCCTGGAGTCAATAAATTGTTACCAACTTGCCTTCCCACGGCATGAAAAGGCCACTTTAATTCCAGCCTGCGGAGGGCATGGGGTAAAAGCTCTAGCTAACTTGCACTTCTCTCTTTCTGTCCCCAGCAGATTCCGCAGATTCAGGGGCTACCTGTGCCAACAAGCCATGTAAAATCTTTCTTCTTCTCGGGGCCAGCAGGAGGCGCAGTGGTTAAGGGTGCGGGCCTCCCTCATGGCCGACCACGGTACAAGTCCCAGGACTGCCAGTTGCTTTCTCACTTCATCTCTCTCTCTCTCTCTCTCTTGTTCTGCCCCTCTCTGGTCAAATTAAAATAAAGTTAAATAAAAATAAATAAATAAATAAATAAATAAACTTTCTTAATAACTGTCCCTTAGAATATTTTAATAAAATGCTTTTTTAAAAATTGAGGTCAGAGCGTTTCATGTGCGACCACAGTCAGCTTCATCGCCTCCTTACCCCAATCACTTAAAAACATACATTTTCCAGATTTCAAAGCAAGCTATGACGGCACAGCTGTAGGGAATAAACTTGTCAAGAGAAAACACACACACACACATACACACCTCTAAAATACATACATAGAGCACACAGGTTATTTTTCGTTAGGAGTGCGAGACACACCAGTTCAAGTTCTGGACCAGCAGCTGCACTGCAAATGGAAGGCAGAGGGAGGGACACAAACACAGCACCTTCAAGGACAGCTAAAGTGAGGGCCACCTTCAAGACCCTGCACTCAGCGTCACCAGGACAACCAGGCCGGGACAGAGGGTCGCCAGCTCCACTGACTCTTTCATTAAAGACAAGAAAAAAATTCAACAGTAATGAACAGAAACCAATACTCAGACACCGTTCAAGTCAGCAGGCCACTTCTTCGGCTTACAGAGGAAAACAAATCTTGGGCTGCGGGGCCGATCCTAAAAATCAGAGCAATGGGCTTCTGTGTTGGGAGCCTCCCCTGCAATGCTGTCCTCGTCGACACTGGGTCCCGTTACAGACTGCTTACAAATACAGAACGATCAGTATTTCTTAACTCAAGGGTTTTGGAATAGAAACACCATCGTGCTGGGCACAACAAAAACATTCCCACCAACTGGGCGATGGACCAAGGCACTAACCCCGGATGGCACTTCCAGGGTGGGCAAGTGTCTCTTCCACCTTTAAAAAAAAAAAAAGATTTTTGCTAGAGAGCACATGTGCTCTCCAGAGAGACAGAAAGCAAGAAACCATCTCTCCCCCCAACTCCACCCGGGGGGATAGCCACACCACAATCCCTTCTCCTCCATTCTCCTCTCAGGATTTTGGGCACGCACACACACATGCCTGGCATGAGTTTCAAGCCATCAGGTTTGGGATTCGAACTGTGGTTGGCCAAGGAGGAGTCCAGCACCGTAATCACTATGCCACCTACTGGCCCCTCTTCCACGCTTGTAACATCCTTCTCTGTGCAGCTCAGCCCAGAGTTAACACCAACGTTGGGACTCTGGAACCAAAGCTCGCTTCCCTGCTCCTCAGGGCCCAAACTGAGTTTCTTTGTTGTGCGTCATCATTTCAGGACTGCTTCTGGTTTGAGCGGTTCAGCAGAGGCGACTTCTCTCTTGCTCTTCCTGTCTTTGTATCCAACTACATTTTCGCATGGTCTTTAAGTGGCTTCAGGCTTGGCATCCATCTCAAACACATCTATAATGGATCAGGAGTCCAAAATCTGTTTCTGATTAGAACAAACAAATCAAGCCCCCCTGAAGCTGGGGGTGGAGGGAGTTATGGACTCATTCAAGGGTCAGCCACACCAACCAACTTCTGGGTTCTGCCCGCAGAGGAAGCACTTCAGCCCCAGGCTGACATGACTGACTGATCCCGAGCGGCCTCTGCTTATAAACTTGCCAGTCGCTCACTCCGAGAGTTTACGAGTGGGAATTCCACCCCTGACGGAATAGTGTTTTCTAGAAATCCTGATGAGTTTGAAAGGGAAAAGAAAGAGAATGGAGAGGAGGACATACAAACCTTTACCACCAACCGCTCCCCAGAACAAGGCAAGCCCCCCCATGGAGAACACAGCTGCAGGAAGATTAAAAACATTTTATTGTTTAAAGAGTAACAGAGGGTTGCTGGACATGGGCAATTTAAAATTAAATACAACTCCCATCACAGCCGTTTGCAGTTAAAGGTGAGCGTGGTATTTTAAAAGCAAAATCATCCCGGCCAGAAGGACAGCCATTCAGATGCTGCCTCGATTATTAAAGCTGCGACCGACCACCCACCCTCCCCGCAAGGCCGGTTCTCTTCCCCAAACATATTTCCCTGAACATCCCCGCCTCCCCACCTGCATAAAGGGAATGCTTTTAGGGAAAGTGAGTAATATCTTGTCACTGAGGTAAAAGACTCAATTATAAAACCTTCAGAAGGATTCTCAGGGAACATCTACCTACGATGACAGAGACTTGCACAAAAACCAGAAGAGAAGCTAAAATATTTCCCCTTTCCACCCCCTTCCTACTCCTACCCCTACACAACAGAAGAGGAGAGGGAGCAAGCAGGAGAGGCAGGCGAAGCTTGTCATAAAACATCGATTTTGAGACCTGGACACTTATCTGACATAAGCAACATCCTACAATCCTGAAAGACAAGCCGGCCACACACATGCTCCTTTATCATCTCAGCAAGAATTACGGCTCAGGAGGCAGGCACTAATTTTAGTATCAGATTTATTATACAGCAGGGGGCAGGAATTCTTCAGGCCTGTCCCTTGTTTCTAGGTGCAAGATGAAACCGCCTTCGGATGGCTCTGCAGAGTCACAGCAAAGCTAACACATAGAAACTTCCAGACTCCCCGAAGCTCAGAATCCTTGGAAATCACAGGACTGGCCTTCGGACCGTGTTCTAGCCCTCTCAAAGCTCTTCCTGGGTGATTCGGCGTGAGAGCTCCCTCTGACTAAGAGACCACCGCGACACACATCTCACTTTTTGTTTGAAACGGACCGGTCACCTCAAACAAAGACCAAACCCCGAGGTCGGAATGCAAAGGTACACCAACATCCATCTGAAACCAAAGCCAGGAGTGACAACTCCTAGACTCCCTGCTTTGATCTCAAGGGCACTAAAGCCAGGGATGTCAAAGCAGGGACACATTTTAAATGTGGATGTCCTCAGTCGGCCACTTCAACCTCACTCCACGTCACATCCTAAATAGACGGAAGGTACATTTGCAGGTTGTTTTATCTCACTCGGGCTTCTCCAGCTCCGGTTTCCGGGCATCCTTTTGTCTGCTGTTGGCCCTGATTTTACTCTGAGTTATCCTACGGAGCAGGACTGTCGCCGGGTAGCTCTGGCGGTTGTCAGTCAAGCTGATTGCTTTACTCCAGAAGGCCCTTTTTACACAAAAGGCCTCACTGAGGCAGAACGGGCTCACCTTTGATTTGCTCACCTCACATGTAAAGCGGGCCAATGTCTCTACCGAGCACGGCTGCACTCTTGGAAAGACTGAAATGCAGTATATTGGGAAACAAGGCTTTTTAAAGCACTCTCTGGAAGGCGAGCTTGGGTTGTGCACGAAGGAGAAGCTAAATGGAGTGGGCTGGAACAGAATTAGCCTCCAAGAACCCAGAGATAGAACGAGAGCAGCCAATCCTGACGTGCTAGAAGGATTTGGAGAGTAAACTAAGAGGAACGTTTGGATTGTGAAGATAGAAACAATTCACTATGCATCATTTTCAGACCCATGACAGACTGGGGAGTTAAGCAGGGAAATATTATCATCAGCCCACCAGTAAAGAAGGAAGAACAGCCCGAACGGGCTCAGAATTGGCTGGAGCAGCACCACAGGTAGTAGAGATGCAAGCCCAGCTTCTATATTCCTACGTAAGATGCAGCTCTTCCTGGGCACATGTGGCCTTCAGCCCTCTGGACAGGTACCCGCTGGACCACAGAAAGGAGCCTCCCCACATGTACTCACGGGAGCAGTGCACGCAGACCAGCAAACCAACCAGCACACACCTCGTGGGACAGTGCCAAGACGAACCATTTGTGGGGGGCTGTGCCACCAGAGTCTTATGCCCCAATTCACCTGGCCACACGCAGAGACGAGGGACTATATGCGCCTTCCCACAGGCCTGGGCAAAACCCACCAAGGGCCCCTGGGCTCAGAGTGCTCATTCCCCAGTACCCCTCTGATCTGGCCACCCACACCCTAAAACTCATTAGCAGCTCCTCCATGGCCTAAAGCAATGGTCCCCAAAGTAGGTTTGGAGGAGAAAACAGATTAGGGCGTTTAACTGCATTTAGCTTCTTTTCTCATCCTTTTTTATGATTAATGATGAATTAGATGTGTATTACTTTACTACAAAGTACCTGTATGTCATTTATACATAAACAGGTATGCAAGTACACACTCAAGAGAAAAGCTTACCGCTAGGGGTGCATCAGTCAGAGTGTGCAGAATGAGCCAGCAGATTGTGAAATGGTTACATCACTGGATTCCCACATGAGTGACCGTGGTTTGAGTTCCAGATCTGGCGGCTTAAAACTCACACCAGGTGCATGTGTGAATTTGCAAAAAATCCCAAGAGGAAAATCAAGAGGGGATTGCAGTGTGGCCATTCCCCCTGGAGGGTGATTTCTCACTTTCTGTCTGTCTCTTTCTGTCTCTCTGGTAAGTGCATGCACCCTATAGCAAAAATCTCTCTTAAAAAAAAAAAAAAGTGTGCAAATCTCCATTCGAGGCTCTAAATCCAACCCCAAGCCAGACACATCCACCTTCCTCTATACCCCTAGGTGTCGACACTCCGGATCCACCTTTAACTATTCCCACTTCTAACCAAACTGCCAAGCTGCTGCCCTAGTTCTTGAACGCATCTCATACCCATCCACTGGTCTCCATCGCCACGCCCAAGAACTCAGCCACGCCGCCATCTTTTCTCACAAGGATCATTGCCACAGCTTCCTTACTGATTACTCCACATCTGCTGGCGCTGCCACACGCCATTTTCTCTGCAGACTATCAGAGTCATCTTTTCAAAACTCCAGGCTGATTATTCCACCCTTTCTTAAACCTTGACTAGAATCCCCAACTCTCTTAGGATGAGAACAAAACTCAGCCAGCTGCAGTGGTTCACGGAGCCCCAGCTACTCAGGAGGCATGAGGTAGGAGGATAACGAGTTCAAGGCCAGCCTCAGCAGCATGGCAAGACCCTGTGTCTAAAGTAATTAAAAGTGTAAATAAATAAATAAATAAACAATCTCTCAAACCTGGTCTAGCCTCTGTCCATCTCCCAGCCTTGCCTCTCTCCTCCTCACCCTGTCCATTCCAGCCACCCTGGCTTCCCTCAGCACATGGAATGCACTGGCATGCCCCTCTCCAAGTTCCCTCTTACATTCACTCCTCAAGCTCACCCTCAGGGTTATTTCTCCAGAAGTCTTCCCCTGCTTTCCTGATGACACCCCTTTAACACCCACCGTGTCTCTGTAGCACTTACAACCATGCACTTCAATAACAAATCATGTAGCAGGTTCCTGAACAAATGTGGCCCTGCCAGATGTGACTCCCACCAGGGCAAGGACTGGGCTGTCCTCAAAGTTGTCTTGCCCCTCCCCCGCTGTGGCCCTGGCTCAGGACAGGATGAGGAAATCCTTTTCTCCAAAGCACATTACCCTCCAGCCCATCCAGAATCATACGTCACAACCCCCAAAGTTGAGCTGCTGGAACACTCCTGCTGTTCCCCCAACGTGGAGGCTCTCCCCTCTCTCTACTCAGCTCAGGGGCTCCCAAGAGCTTGCCCTGCCACTCCCTCCGTGGCCCCCTGTGGTCCCCTGTGCTCCAGCTCTAGCACACTTCCTTGCTGACACACTGATTCCCTCCCAGCCTAGGAGCAGCCAGAGCACAGGCCAGCATCCAATCCTTGGTCTCTTCGGGGCTGAAGAGGTCCCAAAGTGACCCCTCTGTCCGGTACACACCCTGTGCTGTGCTAACGTGCATATACCCCTTCCTCGCTCCTCCAAGTGACTTTCCACCAAACTCCCTTTCCCGCCCTCCCTTCAAGGGAGTGACAATAATAGGGTAAGGACAGTGCTAGGGCATTTCCCACTTCCAACACCTGATCGGTCTGCCTGTGACTGGCCCCCCTCTGGATATGCACTGCTGCCCACGCCCGTGCTGGTGTCCCTGGCTCCACATCGGCAATGGCCAAAGGAGAGCATGGACCTGCCCCAGCCACACAGTTCCTGCCACACATGCAAGTCAAAGAGAAAGGTGTGGTGGCGACTTAAAGCCATCTCACCACGCGGCTGGAAGAGGAAGCGATTAAAAGAGCTCCATCCCCCCAAACACACTTAAGAGCACTCTGAAGCAGAAAGCGGCCTTTGATCAGCTCTGCCTCAGCCAACCAAGCAAGGCTTCTGTCAGTACTAGATGTGGACTCCTGGAATTAACGTGGGTCTGCATGTCACCTGGGCTGGGCCCCTGTTCCCTCCCTCTTCCCCTGCCGTGAAAGCACGGGGAGAGCCCATCTTCATGCCCAAGCTGCTGTGTGGTAGCAGGGCAGCTGCAGTCTCAGGCCCCCGGCTGCAGGCAGGACAGCGCAGCCAGCCCACCCTCTGTTCTGGAGGGTGCCGTCACACAGGGCAGCCACGGCACGCCCACCAAGCAACAAGACCCTTTGGCCAGCAGTGCCCAGTCATCAGCAGGGTGCTTTGTCACCTTCGTTCCCAGCAGGACTTGCTGCTTTGACCATGACTCTCCCTCTGCAGGAAAGTCCACCTGCAAAGCTCAAATGTTTTCCTGATGTAACCCCATCCGGCCCATGCCTCGGCCAATTAAAGTCTCAGAAACCTTTGGTCAAACCACTCTGTAGCTAACATAAAAAGGGCTCCACGCATAAAGTGCTAACCACCCCCAGGCACTGTGCTAAGCAAGTTAAACACCGTCTCACGTAAGCCTTACGATCCTATAGGGCACATACCAGGTTATTTTGTATTACCCCAACTGACAGATGGGAAAACTGAAGACTTAGCAAAGTTAGGTGAACTCCCCAAGGTAACACAGCCAGGAAATTTTAGGCCAGAAAGAAACCCTAAGATTGCCTGTCTCCTAAACCTATTCTCTATCTCTCTTTATTTTATTTTATTTTATTTTATTTTATTTTATTTTATTTTATTTTATTTAGAGAGATTTTTGCTATAGGGTACGTGTGCTTGCTGGAGAGACAGAAACAGACAGAAAGCAAGAAATCGCCACTGGAGAGACAGAAACAGAGACAGAAGCAAGAAATCACCCCCCCTCCAACGGAGAATGGCCATGCCACAATCCCTCCCCATCCTCCTCTTAGGATTTTGGGCGTGAACGCACACACACCCAGTATGGGTTTTAAGGTGCCGGGTCTGGGACTCAAACCACAGACGACAACATGGGAGTTCGGCAACATAACTGCTATGCCATCTGCTGGTCCCAAGCTTATTCCCTAAGCATGCTACAGATGAGGAAATCAAAGCACAGTGCTGCAAGGAAGTTTGCCCCATTCTAAGCAGCACGGGACTGAGAACTAGAATTCAAATTTCCCCTGCTACACCTGGAACATTCACCTCTGTGGTCAACTGTCCTCCCTCCCACCACAAACCATCCCATCAGAAAGAAAGCCAGTCCAAACCCACAGGCCGCAGAAGAAAGGTCCCCAATTGGATCGAACCTGGGGAGGGCAGGTCACTTCTTTTCTTCACCTCCTTCCCCCTAACTGCACAGTGGGGCCCCCTGGCTCTGTCCTTGTCCTTTCTGCCACCATCCCTCAGAAGGACCGCGTCAGCTCAGAAGCAAGGACATCGAGCCTCAGCACAAAATGAGGCGTCTCCCTCCTGGCACTAACGGGAGACTTGCCTCTGAGAAATTCAAGCATCACCCAGTTTGGAAACTAAGGAAATGAGTCATGCCTCTTCTAGGAACCTGGAGAAATTATCCGCACTTACAGAAAAGGAAACTGAGGCAAAGAGCAGTGGCAGCAGGCTGAGAAAGGTAATTCGGCATCCAGACTCGCCCCTGCTCTGTGGTCTTGCACCTCTCTCAAGATTTGGGAGATCCACTGCATTTCCTTAGGAGCCCCTCATCTCTCTCCCTCTCCCTCTGTACATTTCTGTCTTCAGCTCTTCTACCCAGAAACTCCCACCAGAAGCAGGCACGTGCAAAAGGGAGCCACGCTTGTCACAACAGTCGAAGCTGCCTCATCAAGCAACCAGGGTCTAAACCGGCTCCTAATTAATATTAACCCTCCAAATCAGAGTCATGCTCAGAGAACCTTGGATGAAGAGACACGGGGCGGGAGGGGAGTCTCCAATTTTCTTTTTACTTCATCTGGAAAATTAAGAGCACCGCTGATTTGAACAAGAAATCATCAAGGAAAGCAATCACAACTCCACACGGCCCAGAGCCCGATGGACCTGGACGTGTGACCTGCCACTTTTATCCGCGGAAATTAAAATGATTGTGGCAGGACCCCTCCCTTCCACCATAAAAAAAAACAAAAAAAAAAAAAAAAAAAAAAAAAAAAAAAAAAAAAACTATAGAAGATTCTAAAGGAGATTGAGCAAGAGACCTTCCTTATGTGTCAAAATAAGCCTGGAAAAAATTGATCAAAGACTCTGCCATGGCCCTTCCCGAGAGAGCAACAAATATGGCTTTTTCCCTATAATTAGTCAATGTAATCTACTGCTACTTCCTCCTCCCAGCCACCCCTTTTCTCCTTCCCTTCCCACCCTCCACTCTCTGACATCCACATACAGTCCATCCCCTGACCAGGGTCCGCTTATAATCATAATTTGGCTCCCTGCTCCTGGCAAGCCCTGATAAATTTCACCCAGCAGACATCAAGTGGAGGAACTAAGTTGGACAAGGGCCAAGAGATGAGGACCCGTACACGGCAGATGCCGGAAAGTGTCTGCTGGCCTTCCCAGCCCTTCCAGTGGGTCCGAGGGTGAGGGCCTCCCAGGCCAATGGCTGGCAGCTGAGGTCACTTCCTGGAGCTCTGGCAAACATTCCCACTCACACGACGGGGTTCACGGGTTTATAGGTAGAAATCTCATGTCCTGGAGTGCCGAAAGGTGATGCAGAGGTAAAAGGCAACACTCTGCTAGGCCAATCTGCAAGGGGAAGGTTCCAAATTTAAGTCAGGAGGCCTCCTTCGGTATGCCAAGCACACCCTCTGGGGTGGCTGAGGCTGGGGATGGATCGCGGTTTCAAGGCCCTATGGGCAGCATGTTCTTGCTCTCTCTCTCTCTCTCCTCCTAGAATATGGAAGAGATCGATAAATACATTTTCTTTCATATAAAAGCTAACGTTCTGTATATCTAGAAGGTTCTATGAGAAGGCATCCCTTACCCCCATCCCAGTGTCCTCCTTGACTCCCTTCCCCATGGTCCTCACTCATAGCTGGGTTATTTCAAATCTGATTTCCCTGAAGGCACTCCTGCCATCTAAATATTCTCCCAAGCCTCTTTAACCATCCAGCCCTGTACTTCCAGTTTACACCAACTTTCACAGGAACAAAGGCATCTTCAAAGATGCGGACACAGTCTAAAGCCCCTGACTTAATGAAATTATGTCCTATCCTTGAAAATGCAGGATTTGTGAAATGAAGCCCCTAACACAGCTCTTTCGCGTGTAGATTAAGGATAACAACACCCTCTTTCGTGGTCTGCTTTCTCTACTGAGCCCTCTAAAGATTTAACTCACTTCAGACAGCCTCATCAGTAGCAAAAGCAAAATACTTGTTATCTTTCCCAGTTCGAGATAGCTAAAACAAATTATTTCTGGTTATGGGTGCAGGAATTAACATTTTCTAGGTGTTACCCACATATCGTGTGCTTTATTTATATTCTTATTTAATCCACACAGCTCTATTACCCCCATTTTCTAGGTGCATAACTGAAGCTCAGAGAAGTTTAAACATCTTTCTAGGGTTACAGAATTAGCAGCAGTGACAAGTTTCAAACTAGGTCCCTTTGAATCCAAATCCTAAATTCCAAATGCATGTGTCATCAGTTATAGCCCATGCACTTATCTGAATCCAAACTACACTGCAATTCCACCAAGTCTTAGAAATTCACATAGATAGGTGCGTGCACTCACACTCACATACACTCTTTTGTATTTCTCAAACATTACATAAGAAAAATACGTAAGGCAGTAGACAATAGCACATTCAACAATTAACCAGCTACTAAGGCTGGCAGACAACATTCAGGCATAAGATGTCACCCTTCCTACCACCACCGTAACTCACACATCCATGGTGCTTACACGTGCCAGATACCATTTTAAGCCCTTTATTATGATAGCTCGCTAATTTTCACCACAAACCCGTGAAGGAGATACTACCATTAGTGTCTCTTTAGATGACAAAACTAAGGCACAGAATACTTAGATACTTACTCAAAGTCACAAAGCTTGAAATGTCAAGAGCAAAGATTCAAACTCAGGTAACATGGACCCAGAGTCCACTAAGCTATACCACCCAAGAAAAGGAATACAGATACTAAAGTCGTGGCCAGCATGGTGCACAGCAGTAACTGCTGTTTGAGTGATGCTGGTCCATACGCAAGATCGTGGGCTCAGTTCCTCACTTGACCCGCACACGCAGGATGTCCATGTCCATGATCATGGTTAGCCAGGATGGCTGCGGTACAGAGAACCCTGTTCAGGATGCTTGTCATTCCCTCGCTCTCTTGTACTCTGTCTTTCACATTCATGAAATAAACTTTAAAAATTACTAAACTCAAAGCCAGCAGGTGGCATGGTGATTAAGATGCTGGACTCTCACACAGCTGACCCGAATCCACTGGCTTGAAAATCACACCAGGCCCGGGACCAGCAGTTGGAGTAATGGCTATGTCCCTGGACTCTCATGTAGTCAACCACTATTTGAGTCCTGGACCCAGTGGCTTAAACTCATGCCACGCACGTATGCGTGCATGCCCAAGACCCCAATAGAAAAAGGGATTGGGACCAGCAGTTAGCGTAATGGCTATGTCGCTGGACTCCTATGTAGTCAACCACAGTTCACATCCTGGACCTGGTGGCTTAAAACTCATGCCGGGCGCGTGTGCGTGCGTGCCCAAGATCCCGAGAGGAGAATGTAGGAGAAGGGATTGCAGCATGCCCATCCCCCTGGGGGGTGATTTCTTGCTTTCTGTTTCTATGTCTCTTTCTGGCTAGCATACACGCACCCTATAGCAAAACCCTCTCCAAAAAAAAAAAAAAAAAAGAAAAGAAAATCATGCCAGGCCCATGTATGTACCCACGTGCCCCAAATCACAAGAGGTAAATGAAGGAAAAGGGACTGCAACATGGCCATGTCCCCTGGGGGTGATTTCTCACTCTCCTTCTCACTGTCCCTCTCTGCGTCTCTCCAGCAAAGCACACAAACCCTATGGCAAAAATGTTTTAAAAATAACATAAAAGCACCTGTAATTTCAAAAACAAATAGCTATTGAAGTCAACAATTAAAATGTGGAATAAGAGGACATGGTAGGACCAGGCCTATATCCGGCAAAGCTGTTTTGCCGGTCTCTCAGAGCCCAACCTATAGGACAAGTCATTGACAGCTAGCTTCATGATTTCTCTATCATGAACAATGGTTTTATTCTATCTCTTTGTCAATAGCGTGATGAGAGCCCAGAAGGCCCAAGAAGTCAATCTCTAGGCAGCTCTTTAAAGCCCCTGCACAGGGGGAGATGTTTGAGGATACTTGAGTTCAGACCCACAAAGCACTTTCCCAACACCTGGGGGTTCTGTCTGGATGGCCCTGAAAAAACGGTTATTTCCCATTAACACAATCAGTCCTTCACTTGAGATGCCCAGGGGGTCGGATCATCCTCACTCCATCATCTCTTTACAGCGTGGGGAAGAACTCAGGTGACTGTTTCCACAGCACCTTCTACTCTAATCCACTGGGGTCAGGCTGAAGAGGGACAGCCAGGGAAGCTAATGTGGTGGACTGCACAGGCTCTGAGCAAACGGGGTGATGTGGAAAGAAGCGATCACAACACGCTAACGTGGCAGTGTGCCCAACACAAGCTGCCCAGGCAGGACCTGTGCTCAAAAGAACTGTAATTGAGGGAACCAGCAGTTAGTGTAATGGCTATGTCACTGGACTCCCACGTAGTCGACCGCGGTTCGTGTCCCGGACCCGGTGGCTTAAAACTCACGCCGGGCGCATGTGCGTGCGTGCCCAAGATCCCGAGAGGAGAATGGAGGAGAAGGGATTGTGGCGTGACCATCCCCCCTGGGGGGTGATTTCTCGCTTTCTGTCTCTATGTCTCTCTCTGTCTGTCTGGCGAGCGCACGCGCCCTACAGTGAAAATCTCTCAAAAGAAAAAAAAAAAAAAAGAACTGTAATTGAATTCTTTCAGCAAGTGCAGCAGAAGAATTCATAACGAGGTCCCCCACCCCCACCCCCACCGGGTCGGTCTCTTCTTCAGTTATGTGGATGCAGCGAAAAATCATTTTTAACAAGGATATGGAACGTGTGTGGATGTTAACCTGAACATCATGTACCACAGAAGACAATGATCAAATCCAAGGATTTTTATTTTCAAAGCAATTTAAGTAAGGCATTCTGCCATCATCAGCTTTACTACCCCTATTAGTATAGGAAAACAAGTTCTGAACCCAGCTCCCTAGTGAAAAATACAAAATTTGTATAATTAAAATTATACTTGTGAAATTCAAACACACTTTAATTTCCTAAGGGCCCCCTAATCAACTCAGAAGTTCTTACTAAAACCAATTATCTGCTTTGAAAACCGAAGAGGAAACATATACATGTAGCAGTCTTATGGAGATTCCCAACTCAAATTTTTTCCTAGGTTCAAGTGTCCTAATTTGATCCTTTTTCCCCAGGTGGAAGGGACAATGAACCTATTGGTTGGTTTTTTATTATTATATATGTAAGGTAAAACATTCACATTTGTTTGCCTCTAGCTACAGAAATGACCTACTGGAGCAATATCCTAAAAGGAATAGTTGAAAAGAGTAAAAACCACACACACACACACACACACACACACACACACACACACAAAAGGCTTTATCAGGCCAGTCCTATTAAGGGACCTGGATCCCAGATGGCCAATCATGATTCAAATCCCAGCCCTGGCAGCTTCAAAAATAAGTCAGGGACGTATATGTGCATGCCCAAAATCCCAGCAGGATGGAGAAATGGAAGAGACTGCAGCATGACCACGTCCCATGAGGGGATGACCCGCACGCCCCAGCCTCCCATCTCTGGCAAGCACATGCACCCTCTGGCCATAAGGAAAAAATACAATAACTACACTATATCAATAAATACACTGTGCTTCCACCCACCTCACCCCAGGCCCCACCTAGCACCTAGCTTTTTCCTTAAGGTCTCACAGCAGTTTTCCAAGCACTTGCCCCTTACTGCTTAGACAGGTGGCTGTAATGAGGAATGAGATGAAGACTCCAGCTTCCTCTCTGAACCAGGCTGACAACAGAGCCAGGCACTCCCAAGGTGCTATTCAGGAAGTCAGAAATACCCAGGTTTCTCACCTCTTTACCAGGTAATCTCCCCGAAATGCTGCAGCTTTTCTTGAGTAACTGGACATTCTCACATAAGGGCAACATGAAAACACAGAATACTCTTCAAGACTCTAAGATATTTAAGAAGCAGTGGTGGCAATGTCCCATGTATGTCTCCAATATGAAGAGTTATCAGTTTAGGGCCCTTTTAAGGGGAAGAACAAAATAAAAGCTCTAACCAACAGGTTTTCTCTTCTTTTCTCCCTGGAAAGAGAATATTGACGTTTCACACTCCTGGCTTTGTTGTTCCCACAGTGCCTGGCTCTAGAATGGCCGCCTCGCATGTCGCCCACCCCGGCTCCCCTGGGTACCCAGGAAGTAACACGAACACCTCCCAGTCTAAAACTGGACTTTCAGCAGATGGGAAGTGCACAGAACTCGCCACGCATGGACCCTCTTGGGTGGAGAACACCACAGCAAACCAGACGGGGTCTGGCTTAAAACTTCCATCGGAAGACTTGAGAAACAAAACACGTGTGTGCACAAACACTGGCACCTACGCACGCATGCAGAAGGCAGCTCTCAGCTGAGAGCAAGCAAGTCATGGGAACTGCAACTTGGCTAGTTCCTGGCCTCCCTCCCACCAGAGCGGTCACCTCATTAATGTCACTCAGCATCACAGTTTGCTACACTAGGTCTTTCTGTACTTGGTTCCCGTAGGCAACCCAAAAGCCGGCTTCTATTGTAAACTTCTAGTCTTTCAACAAAACTATCCAAAGCTTTGATTGGAGAAAAGAAAAAAAAAAAACTTTTATGGGGCCTCCCTTCTCACTCTGTCTCCTCCTCCAGTGCCAGGGCTTTATTCAAAATCACTACACACACAAATCATGCTCTGAAAGTCGTTTACAATATGTCAGCTTAGGGGAAGGAAAAAAAAAAAAAAGACTACCGTGGCCCCTTCTATTTGCAACTGCCCAAAGAGAATAATTCATTTCAGTGGAGGATATGGATGAAGCCCTGAATACATTCCTATACCGTTTTCTGCCCTTCAAAACAATAAAAATGTAAAAACCCAGACGAAAGAAGGCCCGAGGTGGCAGAAACGAGAATCTCTTGACCCCCAAGGAATTTATTCTCCTGGATCTTCTGAAGCACTCTCTCCCCAGAATGCATCATCAAGACCATTTTATTAGATTTTTCTAAACCCTTGAAATTGTCACATAATTGAAACAGAAACAGCAATTTAGAGCTCTGAATGGATTTCTTAAAAAAGAAGACTCCGTGCTTGCCCAACATCCCTCCTTAACTGCTCCTGCCCCTAACCTAAATTTAAGGCCCTTGCACACAAAACCCTATTTATCTTTTAAATCCTTCCCAGCCATAAAAGTTATACATTCCCCTAATGCCTTAGATTTCAGGACATTTGGGAGAAACTCACCCCAGACAACAGGCTAAAAAAAGAATCCATTAGCATTAACTCGCCTGTCACAGCCAGTGACAAATAAATGAATGTGATGCTTTCAGATCAGTCACTAGGAGAACTACCCCAGGCAGATAAAGACCAGGATTGGGGGAGAGAGGGCTCCCGGGGAGACCTCTCACACAGTGGTGTCTTAGCTGCTACCCAGTTGCTCCCCAGGACTTTACTCTCAGAGGCAGCAAAAACACAGGCATCGGTCGCAGAAAAGGAAATGAATTTCGAACATCCATCAGGCACCCCAAGATAAAGGGTGCGTGCTATCTCGTCACGAGAGCGGGTACCCCGACAGGCCTGGCCACTGACACAGAGTTTTCCAGTCTCTCGATGTGCTTTTCCATTTATCATGCCTAGAAAGGGGCCACAGTGCCAACCACTGCACGAGCTGCTAGGTAAAGTCCTCCTATGACGCGGGCAGTGCCACATTTGGGGACAGTAACGGATCACGAAGGCTTCCACTGCACCTGGCATGGACCGATGCTCCCAAGCCACTTACACGCTAACTCGTCTAATGCCCTTAACCATTCGATGATGGACGTACTGTGGACACCCCTATTTCACAGATTAAAATGAAGGCATAAGACCATTAAGTGATTTGTCCACAATTCCATAGCTGGTTTACTGTCACTTAACTATACTAAATAGGCTCTTTGAAAATAGGGAATAACAAATAATCTGAAGCTTCCCGGGCAGGTGAAAACAAATTACATTCCTCCACTTGAGCGTTTTATAGCATTTAGACAAAGGGAGGATCCCAAACTCTAACTGCTCCTATGGAAAGCAGTGGGGCTAAATGGTTAGGGAAATGAGGCCTTAGCATTCACACAGTCTCTGGTCCAAAGGCAACCCTGAGCCTTGTTAGCTGTGTGGCACTGGGAAAGCTATTTACCCTCAGGCCTCAGTTTGCCCATCTGTCAAATGGAGATAATACAAACTACTGCAGAGGATGATTGTAAGTATTGAATTATGGGAGACTAGGTATACAGAGCCTCAGTATTGTGCCTATTATACTAATTCACAATAAATAATTTCATTATTTTAAATGAAGGTTTCCTTTTTTGATTATTCAAAGGCTCAGAACTAGAGTATAGCAGCCAGGCACCTACCCTAAAACTAATTTTCTGGGTGGCTGGAAGCATGGTGCCATCTAGCCTCAGAAGACAGCACAGGGGATGCTCTGTTGCCCTTGCAGCCCGCTGGGATACCTGCCCCTGCTAGGCCAACCATTCCCAGCAGCCGCTACCATGCCCCACAGGATGCTCGGCCCCAAGACCACCCCTGCTCACCTCTCACACCACACAGCAGAGGTCGCGATTCCAAAAACCCAGTTCCTCGGAATCCCCAAGCAGACACGACCGGCGAAGTCACAGGCCAGGCCGCTCTGAGCCTCAGCACACTCACCTTGGAGTCATACAGGCAACGTGTGAATTCCATCTGGAGAAATGACCTGTCCCTGCCACACACGGTGAGGTCATGATCACAGCTGTGATGATGACAAACTGCAGAACAGCAGGACTTTGTCTATGTAGGGGGCTCTTGTGAAGGTCAAGGTTCCTGGGAGCTGCTGACACCCCAAAGATCAGAGGTGGCACTGGCCAAGAGCATCATCCTAAAGAAGGGTCTGTAGCCAGAGAGGGCACCGTCTGAATTAAAGTGAAGCCACAGTCAGGACTGCAGGGTTCACGCTGATACTGCATCAGCCATGGCCCACCTGTGGAGCACACCCAGTAGCCTGCACACACGTACGATGGGCTCCCCACAACCGGCCAGTAAAGCTCAGACTCATTTGCTCTGCCTGGCACTCAAGGCCCCACATCTGGCCCCAACTTACTTCCTAAGGCTCATCCCAGATCGTCCGCAGCACACACCCCTGCAACGGCTGCACACTCTGACCTTTTCTAGTCCCCAGTGGGAAGGGAGAATGACATTCCTGCCATTCTTCTTTCTTACCTGTTCTTCAGGATCAGGGCAAAGACCACGTTGTCCAAGAAGCTGAGCTCCCCCTTCCTCTAAAGCCGTTCCTACCTCTGTGCTGACCACATCCCTTTGTATCGCAGGCTACCCGCCCCCAACCTGGCGCCAATATCCTTGGAGACAAGAATACCCTTGCGTCTCCTCGGTCCTTTTTCATTCATTCTACCTAAATGAAAGTCCACGATGAGCAAAACTGCCGAAGTAAGAGCTAAGAGGGTTCTGTTTGCTTAGTAAAATGTGCTTGTGCCCTTAAACGCTATTGTCCAGCAGAGGTGATAAGGCAACCTAAACATCATACAATTCAGAACACAGTGCCTGGGGCCAGCAGGTGGTGGTGTGATGGTTGAGGCGCTGGACTTTCACCTGGCTGACTGCGGTGTGAGTCCCGGACCCGGTGGCCCGAAAACCATGACAAATAGATAGATAGATAGACAGACAGACAGACAGACAGATAGATAAATGTTTTAAAAGAACACAGTACCTAACCCAGTTCTCTGCTGCTGAGCAGAAACTTGGGAAATTATTGAGCCACTGAAAGCAGCAACTGATTGTATTAAAAGACAAGGTCATCCCAGCCCCCACCTTCACTCTTTCTGGTATTCCTACCAGACATATTATATACAGTCATCCCTCAGCAGCCATGGACGATTGGTTCCAAGACCCCCCGACAAATACCAAAATCCAGATACTCAGGCCCCTTGTATAAAATGACATCATATTTGCATATCATCTACACGCACTCTCTCCTCTGCTTTAAATCATCTCTAGATTATTTATGATACCGAATAGAATGTCTATACGTCATTTACATAGTACTCAGCCCATGGCGAATTCAAGTTTTGCTTTTTGGAACTTCTGAAGTTTTGTTGTTGTTATTGTTCAAATATCTTGAAACCTAGGGATCCGGAGGGTAGACTGTACTTAGCTTTCTTTGCATTGCTTATCGGCCCCCCAAGAATGAAAGCTCCGTGAAGGCAGAAACTTTGTCTTCTTCTCCACATGATCCCCAGAACTTCAGTGTCAGGCACACAGTGGATGTTCAATAATGTTTAGTGAATGAATGAATGAATGACCACTTAGCCTAATACTTAAAAGATGTAGGTGCTTGGGACCAGCAGTTGGTGTAATGGCTATGTCGCTGACTCCCATGCAGTCAACCGTGGTTCGAGTCCCAGACCCAGTGGCTTAAACTCACGCCGGGCACATGTGCATGCATGCCCATGATCCCGAGAGGAGAATGGAGGAGAAGGGACTGTGGTGTGGCCATCCCCCTGGGGGGTGATTTCTCGCTTTCTGGCTCTCTGTCTCTCTCTTTCTGACGAGCGCACGCACCCTACAGCGAAAACCTCTCCAAACAACAACAACAAAAAAAGTAGGTGTTCAATAAGTTTTTGCTGATTTATTACTCTTAGAAGGACGATAGCCAAAGAAAAGGTAAATGCTGTGGAAATCCAGAGAAAGAAGTATTACTTCCAAGAGAACAGCTTGGTGGAGAAGGTAATGATTAAGCTGGGCTTTGAAAGAAGTGTCTGGATGTGAAACAGGGAGAAGGGAGGGCAGTGCGGAGAAGGAGACCCGCAAACGGTGAGCTGTTCAGAGAGGGGAGAACGAAAGGTCGGAGAGGTGGGGGATAAGCTGGGAAAGATCCCTGCCGTACAGATTTTGAAGAACCTTAACTACCAAGCTAAGAAGTTTAGACCACATCAGAAAGCACAGGTTTCCCACATCCCTCCAAAAGTGGGTGCTTTTGCACAGAGTTAGCAATTAACGAGGATTAGACGAGCTCGTGTTAAATGAACACACCAGATCAAACAAGAGGAGCGAGATGATGAACTGTATCTCCCTTGGGTGTGTGCGGGGTTTTCGGCCAAAGAATATTCGGGTTTAAAAATACAAAACAGGACAAGAAGAATGGATGCTGCCTCCAGGGGCACCTACGATGGTCAGCTAGCTCCTCAGGGACCACCTTCCTTCTCCTCCCTTCCTGGGGGACAGAGGAGGCTCACCTGTCTGCCAAAAACATTCAACAGAACACGGGAGCTTCGCCGTCCTAGTAGGCTGACCTTAACAATGAGATGAAAGCATGTGAGGTAAAGCCAAATCCAGAGAAAGGACATTTGTAGGACGAGGTGCCCCTCCTCCATGAGCTGACACCTGCTACTGCCTTGGAACGCAGGAAGGCGCAGTGTTCACAACAAGAAAGAAGCTAAGCCACTAATCCTCCAAGGTGCTCGCCGTTGTGGAAAAGGGCTGCAGACACGCCACCACTGCCTCGTTGGAAATGAGAAAAACCGCCGGCAGTCTGTTCACTGTGGCTGCCGCGATGACAGCTGCGGATCATCTAAGATGGCACGATGCTAGAATGACCTGACCCACGGCAGCAGGGGAAGGCCAGATGCCGAAAACTCACCCTCTGCCCTTGAGGAGCTGCCAAGAAACCGTTCCCCCGGAACAGGAGGTGTGCGTGTCAACGTGTGTGCTGCCACTGCACCCATCTGGATGCTTGCTTAGCAGAGAACCTTCCAGGGCCCTGCAGCCACATCAGAGGACAGACCGAACGGGAACTGGAAAATCTCACTCTTAGCTCAACCCTGCGACAGCTGACCTGGACCAACCAACGCAACTTGACAGGGTGACAAAGAAAGGCTGGATTCGGCTCGCTCAGTAATCACTGAGCACCAGACATCACTGGGTCCCTGCCATCAGGGGGCTTACATTCTAGTTAAAGTATTTTTTGTTTGTTTGTTTGTTTAAGGTCATTTCACCACTATAATTCTTTTTTTTTTTTCTTTTTTCTTTTTAGAGACAGGCTGGCCTCAAACTCATGATCCTCCTGCCTCAGTCTCTCAACTAGCTAGGATTACAGGTGTGCACCACTGTGCCTGGCTCACCAACGTAATTGTTTTGACTCCGTTAAAATAATTCTATAGTGATACTATCAGCAGATATTTGCTGGGTGCTACTTCCTGTCAGACTCCCAGCCTTTACATTTTGCATTCCTCCTCAAGCCAACTACATCCGGTGGGCAGGCAACCATTGGGGCGGCATCGATTCTTGCCTTCTATCAAGCCCTCTTTGACGGAGAAAGTAACCAAGGTCCGTCCGGAGGAGCATCAGTGATTCACCCGGGGAAGGCAACTGGAAATAGGTTGAAGACAGAGCTCTCCAGGGATCAGCAAATAAGGTTTTGGCCTGTCTGATTTCAGGGAGGAAATGGTCATTGGGAGGTGTGGGGGAATGTTTTCTCACCCCTGAGGATAACGAGGACAAACAAGGTGAGTGACATTTAGACTCCACTCTTGCCAAAAGATGCCAAGGATTCTCTCGGTTCCTCCACACAAGGAAAAGAACCCACAAAACTCTTCCAGACAACCAATGCTTCTGCCGGAAGGGAGCAAAGGAATGATACGCAATGCTGGATCATTTCTCCAATGGCCTCAAATTAAGTCATCTTTTCAGAGTACCAGGACTGTTTTAATTTTTAAAAAGAGAGTGAGGGAAACTCTTACATATTTTACAAAATGAAATAATCATCCAGAGAAATAGGAAGATAGAGAACAGACCTAACTTCTTCTTCTCCTGATCAAAATGTACTTCACTAATTAACGGCCACTAGTCTCCAAAGAGTCACCCCCTGACTAGTTAACAAAGCCCCACTATACCTTGCTGGAGCTGTGAACATTTACATGGCAAAAGAGGATAAATTAACTGCAGGATCCAAAACCCTTCCTTCAGTCCTGCATTAAAATTCTGGTCCAAACAGATTTTTATTTATATGATAAAGAATATTATGACAGTACTAAATGAAGTCTGTTCTTCACTGCCACGGATTTTCTTTTGTATTAAGTTACAGTTTCTTTCCACTAGTCTTGTTTTAACACCTCCACGGAATATTTCTCTGGTGAGTGTTAGCAAGGAGGGATGGTTAGAAAGCAAAGGAATGAGTCTTAACTGAAACTCGTGCTGACATATCATTTACAAGCGCCTCACTCCATCCATGACGAGGGGCCGCTACACCCCTCTAACCGTGACCCTAACACACAGATGCAGAAGTTTTTCTGAAGGGAGAGAAATAATAAATAAATAAGCCCTGGCATAAAGTCCTACCCTCCTGTTAGCCAGCGTTTGGCCCCCAATGCTAACTTCAGTCTGAAATCCTAGTGGCCAGACTCAAATTCTCTTGGAAAATGACCACACAGAGGGAAGGCACTTTCTCCCAACTCTGCACTCATTCCCAACTACCCTACAACCTTGATAATTACCACCCACCGGTTGATTCATAGAGGTTGAGCAATCCCAGAGCCATCTGAAAGGATGCCCTGAGGGGTCAGATGAAGAGATACTGCAACACCACAATGGCTGGCATCTTGGGGAATGTGAATCACCCAAGAGCATGGAACCTCCAAGTCCCAAGACTTTGGCTGTGGCTCTGCTCATCACAGCCTGCTGACCCCTCTGAGTCTGTAACAGGGGTGACACCCGCAGTACCCCCACAAGTCGGCACAGTGGCAAAAGATCCATCCAGTCCTGAAGGCAGGTTCCCTGGGCGCATCACTTTAAACCACTTCTCAACCCAACCATGCCTTGGTTTTCTTATCTACAAAACAGATCATTCTAATTCTCCCCTCATAGGGCTGTGGTGAGGACTAAACGAATAAATGCACATAAAGTTCCCTACAACAGTGCCTGGCACCCAAATTCAATTACTAACACTATTATTATATTGTTATCACAGGAGTGGTGCAAGGGCCTAGTAAAGAATAAGAATAAAAATAGCAGCTAACACTTACGTGGTATTATCATATACCAGGTCGTTTTTTTTTTTAAAGCATTTTTCCTTTATTAATGTATTTAATCTGCAGAAAAACTATGAGGTGGGGTAACTGAGACTGAAGGAAGTAAAACACTTTGCCCAAATTCACTCAGTTGAGGGGTGCAGTCAGCACCTGAACCCAGGGTGTCGAGCTTGCCCACCATCATTAACAGTGACGATTCAACCAACAACACAGCGACAGTTAGGAGTTATGTGTGGATCTTACCACGTACCATGCTCTTTTATTCTTCACACAAACTTTCTGAGGGAGCTACTGTCATCACACGCATTTTACCAGTGAAGAAACTGAGATTAAGAGAAGGTGATGGATTAGCTCAGGGATAACAGTCAAATACCACAGGAACTGGGATTCAGACAAAGATAATGAATAACAAAGTCTGTTGTAGAGTCAAGTATGCGGAAGAAGTAAAGTACGATTAAATCCCTAGAGTTCCATGGAAAATTGTCCTTCCCCCACTGGTGCAATGTTAACACACATCGAAGTCTGACAATTCATCTATGAATACCCCAGACTTGAGGTTCAGGGGCGGGAGGGATGCACACTTTGACCCATTCTAGCAATGTCTTGTTTTCAAGTTGAACACGTCAACAAAAACCTAAATATCAGGACACATTAAAGTGAAATATTGCATTTTAACTTAAAAAATCAAAATAAAAAAAAAAGTTGAGGAGTAAGGACAAGAAAGGAAGGAGAAAACAAGTCAAACCCATGTTTTGACCAAGACAGGGTTTTTTCCTGTTTCCCTTTCCAGTAATCTGATCCAGGGACTGAGTGATCGAATGACTAACCTGGAAACTTAAAGATTCACACGTATGGAAGAAACAGCAATTCTTCCAAACCCAGGAAGTACTGCTAATTCCAGGAAGCCTTCAGAAATGTGAAGGATCACACACAGTTTGGAAAAACAACTAGAACAATTAAGACAATCCCAAAGTTTGTTCTAAGTACAGAAATAACCTAACCTCTTTAGTTCATTAACTTCTATCATTTGCTTAAGCATTAGGGGGAAAAAATGCCTAAAGACACTCTCTCATTATATTTAAAGAATTGTGTTTTCCTTCTTAAAAAGGAAACGGGAGGAAGGAAGAGAAGGACAGAGGGAGAGAGGGAGGTAAGAAAAGAGAATAAATCAGATGGCAGCCTCCAGACCTGAAATTCTCAAAATCTCATCCAAACCAGCCAACTTTTTCTTTCTGGATGTGTAAAACCATTCCTCCCTTTACACAATTACACTGCAGGGAGGCCATGCTTAAAGAAATAAAAGTGAATTTGCTAAAACCAGACTTTTCCCTTTCTGAATTACAATCAAAAGCGTTAAATTTTCCCATTGCCCTACAAGTGTGTCAAGGCCACAAGAGACAGGAAAAGTATTTCTTCCAATGTTGGTTAACTATAATTAAAATGAATAAATCTAACAGGCAAGCCATAAGCCTTTCAAATTTCACCTGAGGCTTCATGCAGCTATGTTCTCACAGCCACACCTGGCAAGCTCGGTGAAAACTATGTTAACTACACACTTCTAAAAAAGTGAAGCCCTATCTCGATTCTTCAAGCAAGTCTTGTAGCACCACTCCTGTAGGGTTACAACATTTTCAGAGCTTCTCCACCCAAGCACCGGCACTCACACAAATAAGAAGCACTGTTGGTTTCAAGGGTGCTGATTTATCCAACCAACCTGAAACCAAGCTATCTCCTGCTTCCTTGCTCAGATTTAGGGCTCTCTGGGCCTACAACATCGCTTTTTCCATGAAAAGGTGAGCTGTTTACTTAAATTCTACTCTTCTCCATTAACTCCAAGTTGTAAAGCTTCAAGAAAGTACCCTCTAAAAAGAGACACAAGCAAATCTTCAATGTTTCCTGATAGGATCTTAGCAATGCTTAAAAATAGATAGAACGCTTACATAAATATTGCAACAGGCAGCTCCACGTCTTCCCATTATCTAGCAGACTGGTGCCTGCTCCACGCCGGATGCTCGGAACCCACTCGGGATAGTAACGTGGAGACGTGGTTATGGCACAGAACGCTTTGCCTGGACTCTCCCCACCGCGTGTTGACTGATACCCCAAAGGAACTGCATACACCAGGTTTCAACAGTCACTGTCAATGCTCTGTTTGAAATTTGAAATCCATATAACCATCTCTCCGTGCCAAAACTCTATCGTTACTTTTCCTACTTACCTTGGGTTGCGCTCGACGAGGAAAAGCAACTTTGGGGTCAATCTGGGGAAAGAATGGAAAAGTAGGGCTCAATGAACTACAATGAGGAGAAGAAAAAAAATATATATGATTAATTATATAATTATTAATCACTCATTTCTCAGGCTTCGAACCCAGCTTTGCATAACTTTCCAGGCAATTCAAAAGTTCCATAAACTTTGATCTCCACTTGAACTATCTGTCCCCAAATGTAACTACTATAGCTGGCCCTTCCGAGAGGTCTCACCAAGCATTTCAATGTCTGATGCTCTTAATAAACCAAGCAAAGGGTTTCTCTTCCACAGACACTGAATAGTAAATGGTACCTGTATCTAACCTGCCATGCATGGCTGGGAGTAAAGATGGGAATGTCATTACACTGAAAAAACTCATCACCTGAAAATTAAATGTAAGTATCTTCTAGCAGTAGATAATTGGATGGTATCTCTTCTCCCTGATGATAACTAAACAACCCAGGAGAGAAAAGAGATTCCAAAAAACTTTTAAATCAACATCCCAAAACCCACAGTCACTCAACAACGTGGTGCTCTGCTTGAATTAATTCACTCATTTTAAACCAGAAAAGTTAGTCAAGATTAATCATGTAAGGTCATCCGTTCTGTAGTTATGCCTCTAAAGAAGCAAATGTCAACATTTATAGAGCATGACTTGAGTTTAAAAAAAAAAAAAAAGAAAAAAGTGAGCACATGAGCTAAAATCCACCTGGATTTTTAAAATCTAAGAGCAACCTAAAACCCAAATTAGAAAAGAGAGACCATCATGGAGTGGGGGGAAAAATTACTGAATAAAAGGAGAAGTCAAAATCTATACAATAACTAGGCAATTTCCCTACTCCAACCTCGATCCCAATGGAAAAACACCCCCCACTTCAGATCAGACACTTGCAGAGCACATGACTCTCACTCAGGGACGGGCTTTACAACTTGAAACAATTCCCACAGAAGCACTTGAATTTAACAGGCTGATCTGAGGGGGGAAAAGTTCTTGGATAAATAAAAAGAGGAGGGAGGGAATAAAAAAAATGTATATTTCCATTGTTGGTTTTCATTAGATTTCTAAATGTCACAAATCTGTGGGTAAAATTCAACACAGAGAGTGGCATGAATATTGCTACAAGTTATTTATTTATAGGCTTTAACTTTCATATTAAAAATTTTCCCTTTTAAAAAGTAAAGCTAAACCTTGTGTTCAATTCTGCCATGAGTGGGGTTGGGGGAGGGAAGAGCAATCCTTTGGGAAAAGCATAAAGGTTCATGACAGAGTTCATTTGTCCCCTGACTTATAAGGGGACTTACATGTAAGACATCCAGGACTTACTGCTTTTATTAAAGTAGTGTAGAGACCTAAAATACAGCTGCAGTGTTTCCTAACCTTTAAACATCACCTGAGAAATGAGAGATTACTTTTCAAAAACTAAAATAGACAAAAAGTCTCTTATCTAGGAAACTACCCTTTCGTAAAGATTAACATTACTGCTTCTACAGGGGTGCCCAGCACTGGCTAGAGCGTGTCTACCAGAGAAATACAACAGGTGTGGATTTTCCATTCTGTTGACCAAACTGTAAGACAGATGTGTCTTTTCATCAGCAACCCCCGTCAAGGGGTTTTTTAGCTGACCAACACACAATCACAATCAGAAGTCACCTTGTGTGTAGGGTAAAAGGGGAGGAGCATGACAAGGGAGGAGGAGGGGCCAGGAGCTGGAGAGAGTAAGGTGCAATCAAAAATGTGAACACGAAAAATTAAAAAAAATCCCAAATTCCATAAGTAAAAGCCAATTCAGAACTCCTGAGGTGTGTGTGGTCGCGTTAGCGCGTTACAGTGCCATCACAGTTCTGGGTGCAAAGTGTACACGCTGAGATCTCGAAAGGAGAGGAGGGGGTCAACGTGAGTATGGCAAATCCCAACCTTTTGCACGTCCCTGTCAACTATTAAAAAAAAAAAAAAAGAAGAAGAAAACTACCAAAAATTAAAACATTAGTTAGTTAGGTACAGCTCTACTTACTGGATCTACAAATCCTCTAGGAAAAGACTAGGGTGCTAATTTGGGTGTGAATGGCCGTTACCTAAACAAAGCTTTTAAGGTAACGGTAAACAAGATCCTCGTTTCCATGTCAATAAACCAACCGCTTCTGCCTCCTGTACTGAACGTTGAAACAAAGTCAAAAGCTAGGTTATACTAAATAATAGTGACCAAAACATGTCTACAGACAATCAGGGAGGGTGAACTGCAGGCTTTGCACCTGACACTGAGGGATCCGACCCACCAGCTACCATAGAAACCAAATCTGATTTCTCCCTCCCAGGTAAAAAGGAGTGGGTAAGAAACTCCAATAAATTCCCAAATTTACATTGAAATGATTTTCCTTTTTAACTAGCTTTTTCAAATGACTAGGCAAGAAGTTAAGGATAAAAAAAAAAATTCCTCAGACATCCATTGTCGCTCTACAAATAATGATCCTAAAATTATTTAAAAGTACGAAAAGGCTAGGCCGCACCGCATGCTTTGACAAGTCCAGTACAATTAATAAAGCGACTAAGAAGGGCGGGGTCTTCTCTTGGAGGAAGAGGGGCACAAACCTGACCTCCTTGATCAGAAAAAGAGGGTGAATGTGCAAAATCAATTCGAGCTCAGAGAAGGTTGCCAGGGTGTTGGGGTTTTTTCTTTTCTTTTATTCACTTTCATTTAATGTTCAAGCCAAAAGGGACTTAGGGATCACTTCATTTGATTTATTTTACTGAAGAAACTGAGGCCCCAAACAAGGAAGGACTTGCCCCAAGTTCATAACTGGAGGTTCATCCCTTGCCCTGGCCCACTACCCCACCATTGGCAGCGCAGTGGCTGTACCTTAATGTCATTTTATGGCCCCTACTTTAGGCAGATACCTAAAAATGGTGGGGAAATTCTGGTAGACATGAAGGGAAGCGAGGAGAGGCAGGAAGCCAACTCCAGGGCTTAATTAATAAAACACTGTGAACTCCCCTCCCCCCACATCACCATTAAATTTATTATTATACACTGACACTCTCTCTTCCCTTCCTTTTCTGACCTTCACCTAGAGAATTTCCCCGCTTCCACTCCAGATTTTAAAAACTTCTAATGCTATAAAAGTACCCACAATAAAAGGAAAGGATCTGAAAAGGAAAAGGGAGAAAAAAAATCACTTTGAAACCCAACCCCTTATCAGCCTTAGGTTTCACGCCATCTGGAGTCAGCCAGTGGATGCCCAGCTAGGCTCTGCTAGCATTTCGGTCTCTTCACAAACCTCATTCCAAATCCCAGGTGCCCCAAGAGGACCTGTTGCCTAGACCTGTAACCAGGGCCCCCTCCCCTCTTCTCCACCCCCGGCCCCCTGGGTGTGAAGCAGCCCTTGCCTTCTCCAAGCCGATGCCCAGGGCCACAGATGGCAACGAGAGCTGCTCAGCTGACAAAGAAAAGTTGCACTTGGTCTCCGGTGGAGTTTCTCTGCGTGGTCCCTTAACTGGGAAGAGAGCCTCTCCCCAGCCGAGCCCCCTCCCTGTCCAGTCTAAGCTTGGCAGCATCAGAAGCTGCAGAGGAACCGACTCTAAAAGGAAAATCCCAAACCCAGCCACCGCAGCAAACTTTTGAGCCAACTCCCAGCTCTGTTTAAAAGTACCCAGTTCTAGCACAAATGCAAAAGACGACGCTGTCCCTTTAAATGGGGCTGTCAATGCCCAGATCGTTCCTGAAAAGGGACAACAACAACAAAAAGCAACCTACCGTCTTGGAATCTAACTCATGGTGGGGCTGACCTAATACTTTATCTACACTTGCAGGGTCTGCGAACGTGACGAACCCGAAGCCTCTGAAAGGAGACAAAGAGGGAGAAAAACAAACAAGAAAATGTGACACCGTTGAAAGCAACAAGGAGTGAGACCTAATGCAGAATAGGGAGCAAAAGTTGCCTCCCACGCACCCCCCTCTCCCACTCCTCGCCCCAGTTCCCCTCCGGCCTACAGCCCTGCACCTGGCCAGACAAAATACCAAGGCGGACGAGAGAAGTGGACCGGGGGCAGGGCGGTGGAGGTAACTTGGAAATGCGGGTGCCTCCACTCCGGCCACCTCGTCTCCTCGCCTCCTCCCCTTCCCTTTCTTTAACGCTTTGTTTTATTCCGAAGAAAGCCCGGCACTTGGTAGAGACTCGCCCACCTTCCTAAGAGGGGGCTTAAGAGTTTGGGAAGCTGGGAGTGTGAGGGAAACATACATTTAAAAGGGGAAGAAAAAAAGAAAAAAAAAAAAAAACTATGGGAAGTGATCGAAGCTTCATGTCATTTAAACAAGAGAAAAAGAAGCGACGGGAAAATGCCTTAAAGCGGAGGGATGGGCATCTCTGACTCCAGAGTTCAGCCCCAATTAACAATAACCTTTGGGGTTATGGGGGTGGGGGGCTTACAGCGACACGAAGACCAGCAACGCGCCTGAGCCCCATTCTAAATCCGCTTAGCTACTTCCGAAGACACCTCCAAAAATAAAACTTAAACTTTGTTCTAAAATAAAGACAAAACCCAGAAGGGAATGGTTTACCTGGAGCGTTTCGTAGTGGGATCTCTCATGACCATACATTCTCTAATTTCTCCAAATTTGCTAAAATAGTCTCTAAGGCTATCTGTAGAGAGAGAAAGAGAGAGATGGGGGGGGAGAAGGTGTGGAAAAAAAAAAGCAATGCAAATTTTGATCAAGGACAAAAAGCAAAAGTAGTTTTCTGTTGTTAATCTGTTTTGTTTTTGCATTTTTTGCACACGCGGGGGAAATTTAGCTACAGAGGTCGCGTAGAGGGCTCGGAAAGGATTTGCTATTTAAAAAAATAACCTTGCACAGGAGAAGTGGGGAGCCAATGGCGGGGGGGGGGGTCCTACCCCTGGAC
>NW_006159921.1:2885845-2890647 GCF_000334495.1 Tupaia belangeri chinensis
CCCCGCGGCCCGAGGGAGCCCCGCCTCTGGGCAGGCCGAGCGCGGGGCGAAGGGGAGCGCACCCCGACTTCCCTGGATCACATGGGCTGCAGGAGGCGGGAGGATCGGGGGAGGGGGAGGCGCGGGGAGCTGGCCGGGGCTCCTCACCCGGGCCCGGGAGGAGACGCCCCCCACCTCTTTAGTCCGGCCTCTCCATTCAAGTTCACCGGCCCTGCCGCCGGGATCCGGGGATGGCACCAGCCGCCCGCCCTGCTCTGCGCCCTGTTTCCAGCCACCGCGCAGAAATTTAGGTCAAGGACGTCGGGAGCAAACCCACACCCTGGCGCTCCTCGGGCGGCCCAAAGACCCTCCAGGATCGGGGAGCTTCAGGATGGCGGAGACCCTTCCGCACAAACACCGGCCACAAGTTCTATTTTCCTTTCGCGCTGGAAGTTCTCTCTGCTCTCTTCACACCGGCACGTCTTGCGCGGCTCCCCGCCCTTCCCCAGCAGAGGTACGAATCCGTGCCCGGGAAAGGTTATTTTGGAACTTTAAGGAACTGACGCGATTCCAGTGCCGAGAAAGTGCCGAAGAAAGGGTTTCCGCGTTAATCAGACAGTATTTTTTAAATATAATAAAAAAGGTTTATAGAGGTCAAGGTCAAATGGTTGAGGTTCAAAGCAAATGTTTGTATACGGTGAGAAATAAGTTTTGGAGCGTCTCTGGGTGGCCGGGAAGGGTGGTTATTTCAATAAACTCCTCTCCAACTCCTTCCTTTTATTTTATTATTTTTCAAGTTACTCTGGCTTTCTATGACGAATTAGTAAAATGCATGAGATTGAAACAGCCCAAGACCCTTGACGACCTGGGGAGATGGCTGGGACAGCAGGAGGCTTCAGGCTCGCCCTGACACTTCTGGAGCGGTATGGTGCCTCGCAGGTCTTGGCACACAGTAAGTCCTTTAAAAATCCTGGGTTCATCGCTTCCCGCACGGAAAAGTCCAAAAAGACGATGTGTGTCAAAGGCATCGCACATTTCTCTAGCTGATTTCAAGCTGGCCGGATTCAGGCTGGTTTCAATTTATGGGGTATTTAAAACAATACGGATACAATTATCTGTATTGTTTTAAATTATTGCAACAAACTGAGTTAATATGGCATTAGGGGCAACATAAAGTTGCGGTTCCTCAAATACTCAGAGTAATGTTAAGTGTGAATTGATGCCCAATTTACACTTTTCCATTCATTTTCATAGGATTAAGAGACAATGGGTTACACTCAGCACCAAAACTTCACCAAATCCACTGTGGGTCTTGGAAAAGTTTCAACATCAGCCAAAGCCTTGGGTGACTGGAGTTTCAATCTCCCCATCTTCTAAACTGGAATAATTCCTCCCTGACAGTAGTGATGAGGTGGGGGTAAGCAGCTGAAATGAACAAATGTAAAAATCCCTTTTCCATTGCAGTCCTATATGGGTTGTTTATTATCAATCGTTAATCAATATGATTTTCAGAAGATGCCTGAAATTGTTTTAAACACAAACCCTAGCATTTCCCATCACTCCAGGTCATCTGGGGTCCCATATGTTAAAAAGCCAGTTATTATCATTGTTTATTTTGATTATTCTCTAACAAAATGCAGACAACAGAGCTAACTGGATTGTGTTTTGGATGTCTGCAATAAAACCACAGACCATCCAAGGTAGAAAGGTCCTTCCTAACCCAGCCTCCTCATTTTACATCAGGATCTCCGGGCTACCAAGCTCACAGGCTCCGCGGCTTCCCCACCAGTCAGTTTCTAAGAGGGGCTGTGACCATCAGTCCAATGCCCTTTGGCTCTGCTGCCTGCATATTTATTCTGCCCTCCACAAAGTGAGAGCACCGTGCCCTATTCCCTGGTACAGACCTACAGAAGCTGACATTTACCAACTGATTTAAAGCCCTGAGAGGGGCTAGCACAAAATTGTGATCAGTTACAAAGTCAGCGAAAGAGAATCTGATGTTAAGTCATCATTGCTACACTGTTTTTACTTATCTATTTTTAAATTATTTGCAGTAACTATTACTCTTCTTGGACTATCATTCTATAAATTTTGACAAATGCACACTCTTGTAACCACCACCGTAATCATAATCAAGATGCAGAACAGTTTCATTGTCCCCCCCCCCAAATTCTCTTATGCTACCTCTTTGCACTACATTAATTATAATAGATTATTATTATGCATTTCTTCTCCAGCTCATTCTCTAAATGTAGCACCTCATTAGAATTCCCCAGGAGCTGGGACCAGCAGTTGGCATAATGGCTATGTTGCTGGACTTCCATGTAGTCAACCACGGTTCAAGTTCCAGACCCGGTGGCTTAAACTCATGTCGGGTGTGTGTGTGTGTGTGTGTGTGTGTGTGTGTGTGCGTGCGTGGGTGTCTAGGATCCTGAGAGGAAGAGGAGAATGGAGAAGGGATTGCAGCGTGACCATCCCCCCAGGGGGTGATTTCTCACTTTCTGTCTCTCTGTCTCTCTCTTTCTGGCGAGCGCACGCGTCCTATAGCAAAAAACTCTCCAAAAGAAAAAAAAAAAGGATTCCCCAGGAGCAATTGGTGGGATTCCCCAGGAGCAATGGGGCTGATGGGTGGCATGGTGGTTAAGGCACAGGACTCCCACATGATTGACCACGGTTCAAGTCTTGGACCTGACAGCTCTCTCTCTATCTCTCTCTCTCTGTGTGTGTGTGTGTGTGTGTGTCTTTCTCTGGTCAAATTGAAGAAAAAAATAAAATAATAAAATTTAAATAATTAAAAAAAATAATTTCCCAGCAGTACTATGTCTACCTCATTCTTTAAGTCTTGACAACCTACGATACTGTTGGACACTGTTATGTTTTAAATTCTTTCTTCCTTCCACTAGACACAGAGAGAGAGACAGCACCCCCAACAGGGCCTTCACACTGCAGTCCACCCCCGCCTCACCCTGGATTATGGGTACACGTGTGCTTGGCATACTCAGGGACACAAACCCAGAATCTCCATGAGAGTCAGCCTTTCTGAACGAAGCATTTTCTCACTCACCACCATCTGGTCCCAGCTCCTCCTCCTTGAAATTCCATCTTCCCTTGATCTCCTGAGGACCACACTCTCCTGGTTTTCCTCCTATTCTCCTCTTTCTTCGTCTTCACTCCTTCTCTGCCTTTCCGTTAAGTATCGGTATTCGTCTTCAGCCCTAGTCTCTCCTCAAGTCGCATACCCTCCCTGGGTGACCTCCACTATAGGATGAGTTTAAATACCACCTACGAGCTCGCGCTATTGAAAATCTCCAAAAGAGCTCTAGCTCTCATCAGTTTCTTACTCATCGTCTCAACTTAGCCTTCTTAAAGGTACCCCAAACTCGAAACATGTCCAAAACCACACACGTGCCTCTTTGTCCCAAATTGGAGCTTCTTTTAGGGTTCCTTCTGTCAGTGAACAGACTCCAGTCACACTAGAGACAGCAACGTGGAAGCCCCTTTCTTTCCAAGTGCAATATCTCAGGAAACATGACCTTGACCTCCTAAATATCTCAGAGCCCACTTTCTTGCTATCACGTCCCGCCTGAGACCCTACAGCAGTCTCCAAAATGGTCTTCCCACGTCCACGCTTCCTTGACGTACGTGCCCGGACATACTTCTCAGACCTCGCAGACAAGGTTGGATGCCCCTTGGCATACACTGTCACCGTGCCGGAACGTCCTCTGTGTACCGTACCCAGCGTGATCGCTTGATTTACTGCCCACCTCCTCCACCAAGCCATAGCTGCTGTCCATTTCTGCTCTCCGTGTACCATACAACGCCTGCTGGTGTGGTCAATATCCAAGACATCACTCAAATTAATGAATGGGTGGATGGATGAGCGAGTGAATGAACGAAAGTCAACAGCTAATTTCCTTCCAGGATATTTTGTATTCATGTTCACAAGTCAAATTAGCTGCAATTTTCCCTTTTCATATTACTTTTGTCTGGTTATACTGGCTTCATAAAAAGAACTGGTAAATGTTTCTTCTTTATCCATTTTCTAGAACAGTGTGTATAAGATTGGAATTACGTGTCCCTTGAATGTTTGGTAGAACGTGTTGGTAAAATGTCTGGGTCTGAGAGAGACATTTCAGAGTTGATCTTTAACTACCGTTCTGTTTCTTTAGTAGCTGTAGCTCTCCTAAGGTTTTTTATTTTTTTGAATCCATTTTTAAACACTATGTTTGTCAAGGAAATTATACCAGCTAAGTTTTTGAATGTATTAACAAAATGCTGTTCATCATTTTCTTTAAGTATATTTTAATCTCTGCTGTAGCTACCTATCATGTCCATTTTTTCCAATTCCAAATATGATTTTATATATATGTCATCTTTTATCTGAATCAGTAGTGCCGGAGAACTGCCCTTTTTATTATAATTTCTAGTTTACATAAAATCATCTTAAATACTTCATGAGAGGTAGTATGGTCCCTTTTTTAGAAGCATATGTATATATGTAGTCATCCAGCCAAAGATACACCCAGTCAGCATCGTCAGTATCTGACATTGCATTATGATATACACATTCGATATTTGTTTTGCTTTTTGGGGGGGAGGGGTAGTATATACTGAATTGTGAATGTTTTTACTCTACTGTCGTAAAGCCATTCCGCTACCAGTTCCACTTGTTTATGTGAATTTTGAGTCTGTTCATCATTTTCTCCTGGATTCTTTCACATACCTCCAGCCTTTTTTTCTCTTTTAACCATGTTTTCTTTCTTCTTTTTTTTTTTTTTTTGGGGAGGTTTTCGCTATAGGGCGTGTGCACTTGCCCGAACGAC
>NW_006159921.1:2891614-2911904 GCF_000334495.1 Tupaia belangeri chinensis
TGTGCACTTGCCAGACAGACAAGAGAGAGACAGAGAGACAGAAAGCGAGAAATCACCCCCCAGGGGGGATGGTCACGCCACAATCCCTTCTCCTCCATTCTCCTCTCGGGACCTTGGGCACGCACGCACACGCGCCTGGCGTGAGTTTTAAGCCACCGGGTCCAGGGACGCGAACTGCGGTCGACTACGTGGGAGTCCAGCAACATAGCCATTATGCTAACTGCTGGTTCCCACCATGTTTTCTTTCTTCTTTCTTTTCTTTCTCCTTTCCTTCTTTCCTTTTTTTTTTTTTTTTCTCTTTCTTCCTTACTTTCTTTCTTTTGGAGAGAGAGATTTTTGCTATGGGGTGACAGAGAGAGAGAAAGAAATCACACCTCCAGGGAGGATGGCCATGCCACAATCCCTTCTCCTCCATTTTCATCTCAGGATTTTCAGCATGCACACACATGCCCCCAGCATAATTTTCAAGCTGCTGGGTCTGGGACTTGAACCACGGTCAGCCATGAGTCCAGTGGCCTCAACCACTATGTCACCTGCTGGCCATTCTTTCTTTCTTTCTTTTTCTTTCTTTCTTTCTTTTTTTTTTTTTTTGGAGAGGTTTTTGCTATGAGGCGCGTACGCTCACCAGAAAATCAGAAAGAGACAGAAAGCAAGAAGTCAACCCCCATGGGGATTGGCTACGCCACAGTTCCTTCTCCTCCATTCTCCTCTCAGGATCTTGGACACACACGCACACGCGCCCAGTGTGAGTTTAAGCCATTGGGTCTGGGACTCAAACCGCAGTCAACTACATGGGAGTCCAGTGACACAGCCATTGTGCCAACTGCTGTTCTCGCATTCTTTCTATTTCTACTGGTATTTTCAGAGGACAAGACTTTAGTTTTGTTAACACTCTTTTTTTCTGTTTTATTAATTTTTATTTTTATGTGTATTATCTTTATATATTCTATATTCTTATTATATACAACATAAAAATAAGAATACAGCATTTTTTTTTTACTCATTTTTTTTTTTTTTTTGGAGAGGTTTTTGCTATAGGGTGCGTGCGCTCGCCAGACAGAGACATAAAGACAGAAGGAGAGAAATCACTCCTCAGGGGGGATGGTCACGCCACAATCCCTTCTCTTCCATTCTCCTCTCGGGATCTTGGGCATGCACACAGCCCCGCCCAGCATGAGTTTTAAGCCACTGGGTCCGGGACACGAACCATGGTCGACTACGTGGGAGTCCAGCGACATGGCCATTACGCTAATTGCTGGTCCCCAAGAATACAGCATTTAATATATTATATTGATACATATATTATTCCCTTCCTTTGCTCTCTTTGAGTTTATTCTATTGCTCTCTTTTATTTTCTTGAAAAGGAAGCTTAGGTCATTTTTAGCCTTCTGTTTTCTGATTTTAACACTCAGCGCTACAGATTTCACTCTAGGTATCACTCAAACTACATTCCACAAGATATGTAAAATTTGTTACCATCTAAATAAAGAATAAATATTTAGATTGCAAATATGATTTCTTCTTTGACCCATGGCTTAATATAGTTGTACATTAAAAAATTTCAGGAACAGCAGTTGGCGTAATGACTATGTTGTTGGACTCCCATGTAATCAACCACAGTTTGAGTCCCGGACCTGGTGGCTTAAACTCACATTGAGCGCATGTGCGTGCGTGCCCAAGATCCCGAGAGGAGAATGGAGGAGAAGGGATTGCAGGAAAAAAAAATTCTACCCTCTCTTAGGGACTCCAGAGGGCAAGCCAGGCCACCTTGGAAAATAGAGTTTAATGGACATATTTTTGTACCTGATGTGTACAGATGCTTTTGAGAAGTTGTCAATAAAAAGATAAATAACAATAAAATATCCATTACTAAGAAAAAAATTCTAAACATGAAGAATACTTTATTATTTTTTAGTTATTAATATCTAACTTAACTGAGTTAGACAGAGAAGAGTCTATTTGAAGCAGATTCTTTTTTTATTTGGAGAAGTTTTTGGTATAGGGTGCGTGTGCTCACCAGATAGACAGAGAGAGACAGAGAGACAGAAAGCGAGAAATCACCCCCAAGGGGAGATGGCCACGCCACAGTCCCTTCTACTCCATTCTCCTCTCGGGGTTTTGGGCATGCGCGCACACGCACCAGGCGTGAGTTTAAGCCGCCGGGTCCAAGACTCAAACCGCGGTCAACTATGTGGGAGTCCAGCGACATAGCCATTATGCTAACAGCTGGTCCCTGAGGCAGATGTTTTATTCTTTATTATTTATTGAAACTTGTTTTGGCATGTGGTCAATTTTTTTTTTTTTGAGAGGTTTTTGCTATAGGGCGCATGTGCTTGCCAGTAAGACAGAAAGAGTCGGAGAGATAGAAAGCGAGAAATCACCGCCCCCCCAGGGGGGATGGCCACACCACAATCCCTTTCTCCTCCATTCTCCTCTCGTGATCTTGGCCACGCACGTGCATGTACCTGGCATGAGTTTAAGCCACTGGGTCCTGGACTAGAACCTCTGTTGACTACATGGGAGTCCAGCGACATAGCCATTACGCCATCTGCTGATACCCGTGGTCAATTTTTATAAACATTTCATATGGTTTTTGAAAAAAGTACATATGCCTTAATTGTTGTGTAGCATTCTACATGAGTCTATCAGATCATTTGGCAGTTTCTCCTATAAAATATCTCAAATTTTGTTGTATTTATTTTAAACACATAATCAGGTTTATAAAAAACTTAAAATCTACTACCACCACTGTGCATTTTTTAAAGAATTATTTATTCATTCATTTATTTTAATTTGACCAGAGAGAGAGAAAGTGAGAAAGCAAGCCACCAGGTCTGGGACTTGAACCATGGTGGGCCATGTGGAGGTATCCAGCACCTTAACCACCACACCACCTGCTGGCCCCGCCACTATGCAGTTTTCTACTTAGTTTACTGCTTTTACATTTTGCTTTGTGTGTTTTGAGGCTATGTTACTAAGTGTATACAAGCTTAGATTTATTGTTTTCCTGGAGATATTCATTCAATACATGGGGGCTCCAAAAAGTTTGTGGAAAATATGTATTATTTAAAAACTGTGAATGAACTTCAGAATGTTTTTGTACCAAAATAAACTCGTACTTTAACTCCAGATTTTCCCACAAACTTTTTGAAGTCACCTCATGTTAGTACAGACGATCTTTATCCCCAATGCTTTTTGCATTAAAATCTGCTTTGTGATAAATATAAGTTCTCTTTTAGTTAACCATCGCCTTGTATATCTTTCTTCCCCCCCCCCCCCTTTATTTAATGTTAGAGGGCACGAATGTGTGCATGCAAGAAGGAGAGAGAGACAGAGGAGACCCCCAAGGGTCCTGATCACATTGCAATCCTTTTTTCCTCCAATTCTTCATCCCATTGGGATCCTGGGCACATGTGCTTACACCCAGAGTGTTTTTCAAACTACAAGGGCCAGGACTGAGACCCTCATCAGCGATATGGGATCTGTCTTCCTCTGTGTAGCACCTAACTACTCTGCTATGGGGCTGGCCCTTTTTCCATTCTTTTGCATTCAACCTTTTTTTTAATGATGTATTATTATTATTATTATTATTATTACTTTTAAATTTACTATAGAGTACATGCACTGGCTAGAGAGAGAGAGAGAGAAAGTGAGAAAGCAAGACTCCAGGTCCAGGACTCCAGCTGCAGTCAACCATATGGAGTTCAGCGCCTTACCCACCATGTTACCTGCTGGCCCCTACTTTCAACCTTCCTATGTTCTTGAGTTTTAGCTGAGTCACTTGTGGTTCTTGTTTATTTATTTATTCTGTTAACTAATAAGTTTAGTCCATTTACATTTATTGTGATTGCCTATATATTTTTAATGGATCTTAGAGACACACAAAAATGTATTAATCACTATCTCTGGTATAACATACTGTCATCACTAAGGTACTGTGGCCCAATTTCACATTATTGGGTTGTCAGAAAAGTCATGATGCATATAAAAAAATGCGTCATGATTTTCTGACAACCCAGTATTTGATACCATGAACACCTATGAACCTACTATTCAGCCAGAGAACTAAAACAGAAACAATGACTTACATCTACCTATGTACCCCCCCGCGTCTCATTCCCCAACTGAGGTACCACTAATCTTTTTTTTTAAAGAATTATCTTATTTAACTTTATTTATTTATGAATTTATTTTCTTGACCAGAGAAGGACAGAGTGAAAAAGAGTGAGAGAGGGGAAGTCAGAAAGCAAGCTGCCAGGTCCAAGACTCAAACCATGGTCGGCCATGTGGGAGTTCAGCACCCTTAACCACCACGTCACTTGCCAGCACCACCACCAGTCTTTTATTTATTATTCTTATACTTTTTTAAATGTTCTATCACAAATATCAGTGACTAAATAGCATACTGTTTTGTTTTACTTGTTTTGACACTTTACAAAAATTTTCTGAGACTTACTATTTGACTCACCATGGAATTACTGAGAACCAACTATATGTTTGCATCTGGTTGTAGTTCATTTCTTTTTCACAGTTATATAATATTTAGTCATATGACTATGTCACATTTTAGTTCGTCCATTCTTGTCTTGGTAAACCTTTAGGTTGTTTCCAGTTTTTCACTATTAGAAACAATGCTGTTATGAACATTTTTATCTTCAGGTGTGTGTAGACCAGAATTTCTCTGAGATAATGACTGGGTTGTATGATACTTGAATGTAAAACTTCACAAGGTAATGTTAAGCTGTTTTCCAAAGTAGTATTCCAGTTTGTACTCCTACTTTGAATATGTAAGAGAAGTCTATTGTTCTTTTTTTTTTTTTTTTTAGGAAAATTTTTGCTATAGGGCACATGTGCTCACCAGAGACACGGGGAGAGATACAGAGAAAGTGAGAAATCTCCCCTCAGGGGGGATGGCCACACCACAATCCCTTCTCTTCCATTCTCCTCTCAGGATTTTCACCACACACACATGCACCTGGCTTGAGTTTCAAGCACCAGATCCAGGACTTGAACTGCAGTCAACCATGAAGGAGTCCAGTGCCTTAACTCCTACACCACCTGCTGGCCCTGATCTAATAATTCTTGACATTCTGAAATCTAAGTCTTCAGTCTCATTTTGCATGTGTTTTGTTTGTTTGTGTGTGTGTGTGTGTGTTTGTTTTGGAGATTTTTTTTGCTATGCTCTCGCCAGAGAGACAGAAAGTGAGGGGATGGCCATGTCGCAATCCCTTCTCCTCCATTCTCCTCTCGGGATTTTAGGCACACACACACATGCACCTGGCGTGAGTTTAAGCCACCAGGTGTGAGACCTGAACTATAGTCAAATAATGGGAATCCAGCAACATAGCCATTACGCCAACTGCTGGTTCCACTCATTTTGCATATTTTACATATTTCCTTTTTTTAAGTTTTTGGTTTCTTTTCTTCTGATGAATTGATCAAGAATTCTTTGTTCCTTTTTCTCCGTTTTCTTGCACGTTTTTGCCTTAGGGCTCATGCACTTGCCAGAGGGAGAGAGAGAGAGAGACAAACACAGTGAGAGGGAAGGTGAGAAATCACACCCCAGGAGGCATGGCCAATCCCTTCTCTATCCTCTTCTCAGGGTCTTGGGCACGCATGCATCCACAACTGGCATCATTTTGAAGTTGCTGAGTCCAGGACTTGAACCTCAGTCCACCATGGGGTAGTTCAGCGACCTAACCACTACGCCATCTGTTGGTCCTGCCTTTTTCCCCTTTATTAATTTAGAAGTTAATTATTTTTTTAAAAAGTATTACTTTTTTAAGTTTGCTATAGGGCATGTGTGCTCTTCAGAGAAAGAGAGAGAGAGGGGGAAAGTGAGAAAGCAAGCTTCCAGGGCAAGGACTCAAACTGTGGTTGGTTCAGAGAGAGTCAGCACCTTAACCACCACACCACCTGCTGGTCTCAGTTGTTTTTTGTTTGTTTGTTTGTTTTTATGCCAGGGGGCATGTGCACATTCATGTGAGAGAAAGAGAGAAAGCATCCCTCACAATCGGGCCTGGTCACATCACAATCCTTTTTCCTTGAATTGTCCATCTTGTCAGGATCCTGGACACGTGTATGTGAACCTGGCATTTTTTTCCCCTTCGAGCTTCCAGGGCTAGGACTTGAACCCTTGTCAGTCATGTAGTACCCAACTTCCTCTGTGCAGCATTTAGTCATTGCACTGTGGGGCCAGCCAGAAGTTGTCATTTCTGTTTCTACTCTGCAAGCAATTACTCTACAATTTTAACACCTACAGTAACTGACAGTAAATCAAACCCTCTAGAACTGTACCATAAGTTAAGAAAGATTCAACTGCAAGCTCTTGTTTTACATGTTACCGTTGTTTTTTTTTTTTATTTTAGATCCACCTGGGTCTTAGACCCCTCTTTTAAATCATTTTTGTAATTTTATATTCAGTCAGTTCGTTAGGTAATTTGCCTGTGTTTACCAATTTGGTCACCTTTTCTTCCAACACACCTTTCTAAGTACAAACCTTTATCTCTGAAGCATATCCTTTAGTAGTTCTTTCAGACAAGCTATGTGTGTGGTATGTTTTCTACATTAGTATAGCAATGTTATATTTTACTCTTATTCTACAACAATGATTTCTGTGGGTGTTGTACTTTAGATTGACCTCAGCACTTTATTTCTCTTTTTTATTTTATTTATTTTATTTTATTTTATTAAAAAAAATATTTTGTCAGGGAGTACATGCATTCACCAGAGAGGGACAGAGAGAGACAGAGATAAAGCACTTCCTATGGGGTATGGTCACACTGCAATCCCTTCTCCCCCATTTCTCCCTCCTTTTGGGATCTTGAGCACATGCGCACACACACACACTTTGCCTGGTGTGATTTTCCAAGCCATCAGGTCCAGCACGCCAACTGTGCTGTTGGTCAGTGTGGGATCTAGCTGCTAGTTTTGCTAGTGAATTAATGATTCGGCCTTTGCAGTGTTCTAGCTTTGTAGGGGGCTCTCAGTTCCATCCCCCAACCTTCAGTGGGCCTGAAGCTTCGTCTCCTTCCTGTTTTCATGCCCGATCTCAGGCTCCTGAGGCCAGTAGCCCGTCTAAGACCAGCTCAACCTCAGCTTACCTGCACAACATACTGTCACCTCCCTCCTTTCTGTACTTGTGGCCTTTCCTTACTGTCTCATGAGCGCATTTCAATGGCTGATATTGCATTTTGACCAGTATTTACAGGTGGTTTATAATGGGAGTATTTTTTTTTCAAGTTATTTAGTATGCCATAGTGCCAGAATTAGAACTCACTTCTATCTCATTTTTAATATTTTCCATTTAAAAACTTGAATATGTCCCATTTCAAATGTGTTTTATTCTTTATGGCATCAAATTTTGGTTTTTCATCTGAATAAACCTTTATGGGTTCGTTAGCATTGGAATGATCTCAAATGAGGCCAACACAGGTCAATTCAACTATGCACTATAATCACCTGGGGAACTTAAAAAAAAAAAAAAAAACAAACAAAAAAACACTTATGTTTGGTTCCTTCTATGAGATTCTGATTTAATTTGTCTGGGGGACAGTCTAGACAGCAGGCTTTTTTAAAGTTCCCCAAGTGATTCTAATGCTCAGCCAAGGTTGAACTCGATTCGTTTAAAACTTACTGATGAAAACAAGCCAACAAACCACAGTGGTACACGGGCTCCACCCAGAATCCCTGATTTATTTTAGGGAGGGCCCAAGTATATTTTCTAAGTTTCCCTCATGATTTTCCTGAGGGTTGAGAATGAATGATTTACACAGGCACACCCAGTCAGAAGGAAGAGTTTCTGTCAGAACTGGAAGCATGAGAAATAAGCTAGTCCCTTGGTTCCTGTTGACTACATAACAGTCCACAGATCCTGAAGCTCTTTTTCATGTTACGGATACCTGGAGAGTGTGATCTTCATAGATTATTTTATTTTTTCAAATTATTTATTTAATCTTATTTATTATTAATTTTTAATTTGCTATAGAGCACATGCGCTCACCAGAGAGAGAGAGAGAGAGAGAGAAAGCAAATCGCCAGGTCCAGGACTTGAACCATAGTCAGCCATGTGGAAATCCAATGCTTTAACCACCATGCCACCTGCTGGCCCCTCATAGATTATTTTTAAAGTGTGTTTCTATGAGTGAGAGAGACAGAGAAAAGAGACAGCACCCCCAACCAGGCCTTGATGCTGTGGTCTACCCCCTGCCTCAGCCAACCCCAGATCACGTACGCATGCATGCTCATCATATCCAGGGAGGTCTCTGGATGCGAACCTGGACCTTCCCACGTGGGTCAGCCTTGCAGAGTGTGGTCTTTTACCACTGAGCCGCTGCCTGGCCCTGTGAGCTCATAGAGTTTCTATAAAGCCAGTGATTCTTTAATTCCCCAGGGGACTGTGGAGACCATGGAATTTGGAAACCATTCAGCTATCCCATCATATTTTACAAAGGAGTAAACTATCCCTGACAGCAATGTTTTTTTTTCTCAAGGTTTTTTTATTTCTCCTCAGAGCTTAGTAAGAGGGCAGCCAACTCCTACCTTCCAATCTAGTGTCTATGTTATCCATTTTCAAACATAAAGCCTTCTGCCACTTTTAGAAGATCTTGGACATTTTAGAGGCAGAGTTTAAATTGTGTGCAGTGATTTCAGGGATGCAGGGTTTTCTATTTTGCTCTGTGTGTGGATGGCAGAGCAGAGGAGAAATAACACCTACTGCCTTCCATACGAGGTCTTTCTACAGCGTGGTGACCTCGAGAAGGTAAACCACCATCACTCTCGACTGCCCCCATCTGTAAACAGTGGTTTTAAGACATGCCAACACTGGCCAGCTTGGTTGCACAGTGGTAACGCACCCTCAAGCGATCCTGGATCCATACGTAACCACAGATTTGGTTCCCCCATCGACCCATGCATGCTGGGTAGGAACTCCCTGATCCTGGCTGGCTGGGAGGGCGTGGGGTGAATCATGACCTGAGACCCTGTTGAAGGCGTTTCTCTCCCCCCTACCCCTACCCCATTCACCTGAAAGAAATAAATTTTAGAAACTTAAAGTAGTATAATGCCCTCCCCTTGAGTTGTGGTTGTACATAGTCACTGACTTCTAATGAACAGAATGTGGGCGAAGTGATGATGGCTGAGTTCTGAGGCGAGGTCACAAAAGAGATTATGGCCTACGTCTTGCTTTCTTTCTTGGATCAGTTGTTCTGGGAGAAACTAGCTGCCATGTCATGAAGATTTTCAAACAGCCCTCTGGAGAGCCCCGTTTGGAGAATTCGGTCTTTCTGCCAGCAACCCAAACTAACTTACTGGGATTGTGAGTTAGACACCTGACGAATGGATCTGCCAGCCCCAGTCAATCCTTCTGATGATTGCTACTCTGGTCAATGTCTCGATTACAACTTTTTTTTTTTTCCTTTTTTTTTTTTGGAGAGGTTTTTGCTATAGGGCGCATGCGCTCGCCAGACAGACAGAGAGAGACACAGAGACAGAAAGCGAGAAATCACCCCCCAGGGGGGATGGCCATGCTGCAATCCCTTCTCCTCCGTTCTCCTCTCGGGATCTTGGGCACGCACGCACATATGCCCCGCATTGAGTTTTAAGCCACCGGGTCTGGGACGCAACCCGCGGTCGACTATGTGGGAGTCCAGCTACATAGCCATTACGCTAACTGTTGGTTCCCTCGATTACAACTCTGTGAGAGACTTGAGCCAGAACCTTCCAGCTAAGCCTTTCCTGATTCATGTGTAAGATAATAAATACTCGTTTGAAGAGACTGAGTTTTGGGGTAATTTGTTACACAGCATCGATAACTAATACGGAGATCCTTCAAAGTGCACTAAAATAGAGCTGCCTGGTTTATAGGTTTGCAACAGGATTCATTATGCTAACATTTATAGAATGCTTTAGTTAGACTCTGACCAAATGCACTGCATATTAGATATAATGCAGCAATCGCGTATTATTAATGTTATCAGATTGCAACACATTTCATGTTCAATTAACTGAAATGCTCTTTCTGGAGCATAGCTTTGCTCATCTTCTTATTCCCACTGCACACTTACAAAAGGTCACTGTCAAAATATAAAAGTATATATATGATTTAAATGTCTTGACTCGGTTACTAACAACCGTGAGCATGTTTTCAAATTGGAAAAGCAAGATTCATTTCAAGTTGCTCTTTTTCACACAATGCTCTTTGTTTACTTTTTGGTATTGCATTTTATTGCTATGCTGGGTGCCTCTCTTATTAGAGACTGTTCACTTTTCTGTTTCCTGTAGTCTCACAAGCCTACTTTGAAAAACAGGCATGGTGGACTTTGCACAAAAAAAAGAAAGCCATATTTTTACTAGAAAATATTTAGTGAAGTTTTTATTCATGAAAATTTCACTGAATATAAATTCCATATTTAAAAGTAATGGGCCCTTTGTATTTCCCTTAAATAAATAGATTGCTTCCTCCAGAGTTTGACTTCTGAGTATGCTCATAAATACAGGCTTATTTGTTTTCTTCCACAAAATAGAAAATAAGCATGTGGGCCCAGCCTAGGTGGCAGAGTATGCAGCAAGGTGGGCTCCAGTACTGGAAGTCACATGGCTGGTCACAGGTTCAAATCCCTAAGTTGGATTGAGAATAGGCTGAGCACTTGTGCATGCCAAACTCCCAAGAAGCTAGAGAGCTAGGGGAAAGGGACTATGGCTGACAATAATAACATTAATAATAATAATAATAATAATAATAACTATGTGCATAGAGATTCTAAATTTGTTCTTTTCTGGAGTTATATAATATGGGAAAGCCAAGATGGTATTTTTTTGTTGTTGTTAAGAGAGATTTTTGCTATAGGGCATGTGTACTTGCCAAAGAGACAGAGACAGAAAGCGAGAAATCTCCCCCCAGGGGGGATAGCCACGCCGCAATCCCTTCTCCTCCATTCTCTTCTCAGGATATTAGGCATGCATGCATACACACACAGCATTGAGTTTTCAGCTGCCAGGTCCAAGACTTGAACCACAGTCAACTATATGGGAGTCCAGCAATGTAACCATTACACCATCTGCTGGTCCCACCCAAGATGGTATTTTTCTAATAGAGTCATAACTGGAGGTATAAAATAGCTATGACATTAAAAGCACCAAAAATTGGTGGTTGTGAGGCCAAGAAAAAGTAAAACTACATTTTTTAAACACCCTTTAGTTATCTGATATACAGATATCTTTATGTATAATTTACATTTACCAACATCATTTGCTATATTTAGGGACATGCAAGTCTATTTTCTTTAAATGATGGAGAAATTTGTTTTTATTTCTTTTCTAAACTGGGGAGGAAAATGCAAAAAACTCCCTAATAAAGGGAGATAAATAAAAACTAAATCATGTGTTTAGCCAACATTTTTTTTCTTTTTTACTTTTCCATTTTCTCATTGGATATAGCTAGAAATCTACTCTTGGGATTGGAACCTTTCGCCCCTTTCATCTCCCTCTGCCTTCCTCTTTCTTTGTTTCCAACTCAAAATGACCACACCCAACCAGGGTGCATGCTGCCTACAAGTCTCTGAACAAGAAAAGGGCGGACTTCTAATTAATTCCATTCACCCAATGACCATATCAAAACAAACAGGGACAGGGATCAGAAATCTTTCCTCTTTAGGAGCTGCAAAAGTGGAACAGCATCTTAGGGCTGGCTCTAGCCCCTCTGAGGGGCCACTTCTTGCAGAGGATCCCCTATGGCAATCTGCTTAGCTTCCTCCCAACCTGGCTCTCTTCTGGTATCAGCATAGGCATGGTGGGTGCAAGAGATAAGCCTCAGGAACCAAGCGGCTGGACACTAGTGCAGCAATAAAACACCACACTATGTAAGGCTGACCATGGGGATGTTCCGGGTTCACATCTCGAGACCTCCCTGAATGGGCTAGCTGGGGCTGGGGGTGGATTGTGGTGTCAGGACCCTGTTGAGAGTACCTCTCTGTCACTCTTGCTCATGGAAGAAATAAGTAAATGACTTTGGGGGTGGGGGAGCAGTAAGCCTCAGGAATTAAACAGGAAGGTACCATTTGTACCTTGAAGCTGTTTAACTGCTGTTTGTCATCTGTCATCATTCTCATACATGGCGGTAAATATTTTATTAAACATATTCACTGCTTGGCAGTAGGGAGCCCTTCGCCTCCTAGGCCTGGCTGTCTCCCAGCGCTGCCTGGAAGGGTGGGAGAACAGTGGGCTGCTGCCACACTTCACAGAGTCGAGAGTAACAGCACAAGAGCCATATTCTCTCAGGTCCTTTCCACCTGGAAACCATTTTCTCCTCCAGTCTTTTGAGCTTAATCTTCATTCCTTCTTGTTTAATCAGTCACCAACTTAGTCTTGATGAAAGGGACCGGGGCCCCCGGAAGAAAATGGCTACGCCTTTTAACTCCACCTGGAAACAGTTGACACAGTGTCACCATGACCTTCCCTATGCTTCTCACCGAGCCTTGGACCGTGACCCATCTCCGTCAAGGCCTGCCTTGCTGAAATCTACATATCACAGCTAGAGACAAGGCGGGCTCCTCCGCCCAGCCACACACACTCTACAAGTTTCGTCTGCAAACTTCCAACATTCTCCTCGTCATGTCCACCACCTAGCCTCATTGGCTTGCCAATTTTTCAGCAACAAGGCCATAGACCCAAAAATCACATCAGCTTCAACCAATGTTGGGCCAGCTTTTAAAAAACGCTTTGCTTTTTGCCATTTGCACAGTATAGGAACTGGCCAAAGTATCGATATGTAGCATGACTATTGTGTCATCTCACCCTATGCCTGAGTCTACCGGAGGCTAACCAAACAAGATTTAATCCTTGTATGAGAAATTCCAACTTGGGAGGACCACGGGTGTGAGCGCCCTCGTCCGGCCAGCAGAGGGAATGCCTTCTTGCGCCCATACATTTCAGTGCCCTCTACTGGCCGAGCAGAGAAAAGCGGTCTCCCTTCACCGCCCCAGATTCCAGAATTCAGGGCCCTGCTATCACGATCTCAGAAAAAAGGCCCCCAAATCCAAAGGTTTCCTGTAGTTGACGCCAAGACCCAGCCCAAGAGCCCATGCTACAATTTCTATAATTACCAATCAGCTAATTCCAAGTGGCTGAAAAACAAATTAAAGGAAAGGAAGACAGGGAGAGAGCACTATCATCTCTGAAGGGAGAATTCAAGTAGGTCGGAATCAAATCTATTTAGCCAAACATGGTATTGACACACATAGAGAGGCAGAGGGAAAAGAAGACAAGCAAAAAAGAATTAAGTGTGAGGACAATAGAGGATAGATCGTAGCACAAATTGCTGAGCAAGACATTGGTGCTAAAAATACTACAACTTGGAAAAGGCCTAAGAAAGAAAAGCACAGCTCTGTCCGCCAGTAAGAGGAAGGAGCAGCTTTGCGTAGAAATACCCAGAATTAGAACAAGATGGAGAAAGGACCATAACCCAAGAGAAGTAGGGACGAATGTACGAATAATTCGAAGCGAACCAGAAAATTAATTTCGTCCCCATCCTCTCTTTTTTGTGAGTCCGATAGTGCAGGGGGCCACCCCCAACAGAGGCTGACAGTGCCTGTGGGGTCTGACCAGGCCCCTGAGACCCCAAAATCCCCTCAGCAAATGCCACATGAGAAAGAAGGGCAAGACCCGGTTTTGTATCTACTAGTCTGGGTCACAGATAATCATGAGCATTCGAAAAATCAATTGCCCGCCATATTCTCTCAGGTCCTTTCCACCTGGAAACCATTTTCTCCTCCAGTCTTTTGAGCTTAATCTTCATTCCTTCTTGTTTAATCAGTCACCAACTTAGTCTTGATGAAAGGGACCGGGGCCCCCGGAAGAAAATGGCTACGCCTTTTAACTCCACCTGGAAACAGTTGACACAGTGTCACCATGACCTTCCCTATGCTTCTCACCGAGCCTTGGACCGTGACCCATCTCCGTCAAGGCCTGCCTTGCTGAAATCTACATATCACAGCTAGAGACAAGGCGGGCTCCTCCGCCCAGCCACACACACTCTACAAGTTTCGTCTGCAAACTTCCAACATTCTCCTCGTCATGTCCACCACCTAGCCTCATTGGCTTGCCAATTTTTCAGCAACAAGGCCATAGACCCAAAAATCACATCAGCTTCAACCAATGTTGGGCCAGCTTTTAAAAAACGCTTTGCTTTTTGCCATTTGCACAGTATAGGAACTGGCCAAAGTATCGATATGTAGCATGACTATTGTGTCATCTCACCCTATGCCTGAGTCTACCGGAGGCTAACCAAACAAGATTTAATCCTTGTATGAGAAATTCCAACTTGGGAGGACCACGGGTGTGAGCGCCCTCGTCCGGCCAGCAGAGGGAATGCCTTCTTGCGCCCATACATTTCAGTGCCCTCTACTGGCCGAGCAGAGAAAAGCGGTCTCCCTTCACCGCCCCAGATTCCAGAATTCAGGGCCCTGCTATCACGATCTCAGAAAAAAGGCCCCCAAATCCAAAGGTTTCCTGTAGTTGACGCCAAGACCCAGCCCAAGAGCCCATGCTACAATTTCTATAATTACCAATCAGCTAATTCCAAGTGGCTGAAAAACAAATTAAAGGAAAGGAAGACAGGGAGAGAGCACTATCATCTCTGAAGGGAGAATTCAAGTAGGTCGGAATCAAATCTATTTAGCCAAACATGGTATTGACACACATAGAGAGGCAGAGGGAAAAGAAGACAAGCAAAAAAGAATTAAGTGTGAGGACAATAGAGGATAGATCGTAGCACAAATTGCTGAGCAAGACATTGGTGCTAAAAATACTACAACTTGGAAAAGGCCTAAGAAAGAAAAGCACAGCTCTGTCCGCCAGTAAGAGGAAGGAGCAGCTTTGCGTAGAAATACCCAGAATTAGAACAAGATGGAGAAAGGACCATAACCCAAGAGAAGTAGGGACGAATGTACGAATAATTCGAAGCGAACCAGAAAATTAATTTCGTCCCCATCCTCTCTTTTTTGTGAGTCCGATAGTGCAGGGGGCCACCCCCAACAGAGGCTGACAGTGCCTGTGGGGTCTGACCAGGCCCCTGAGACCCCAAAATCCCCTCAGCAAATGCCACATGAGAAAGAAGGGCAAGACCCGGTTTTGTATCTACTAGTCTGGGTCACAGATAATCATGAGCATTCGAAAAATCAATTGCCCAAGTGGCTGATGGGGAGGCCTGGCCTGACAGAAGGCGTTCATGAGAAAGACCCGGGGGGGTTAGCTGATCACAAGCTTGATGTGAACCTACAGCGCGAGGAGGCTGTTGAGAACCCTAATGCAATCTTAGGCTCTATTAATAGCACAGCAGAGTGTGGAAGGAGGGAAGCAATAATCCCAGCGCGTGCTGGCGGGTCAGGCCACATGCAGTTTTATGCTCAGTCCTGCAGGCTGTATTTTAAGGGAGGCACTGGCAAATTCAAGCCTGTTTAGAAGAGCATGAAAAGGATTGGATGTCGGCATTTGGACAGTGTCATGATGAGCTTTACGGTCCTTTTACAGTTGGCAATAGCGGAGTGATGATTCCACTGAGGACAGCCTCTGTAGCCAATACCAGGAGTCATGCATTTGATGTGCACTTGCCCTCCGTGAGCCTTGGGCTCCCCGGTCTATATTATAGAGACAATATTCTCTACCCAGTCTCCCTCCAAGCAGAGTTCAAAGGATAGAGTCTATCGGGCCAGCGTGTCCTGAGCATTTGTCCCGTCCCTGCTCCCAGCCAGACACTGGGGATACAAAGAGGAAGACGGCGGGATATCTGTCATTGAGGGGCTTGAAGTCTAATTGGACAGACAGGCCCATAAGCAGGTAGTGTGCATATAACATGACAGACGATGATAGATACATGCATTGATTTGAAATGAGATGCAATTAATTTCTTATAAAGAAAAAGTGACGAGAGAGACATACAGAGTCCTTCTAGAATCTGTACTTTCAAGTGCAAAAGGAAGAGAAGAAATCACGGTAGGTCAGGGAAGAGAGGCCATGCCATGAATGAGGAAAGCACAGAATCAGGAAAGTCCAAGTCACAAAAGGCAGTGTCAGATGCCGTCAGGAAGTCAGGGGCTGGGGGGAGGAGGGGACAAGAGCATTTCTAGGCCATTCACTGGAAGCAGAGATTAGGTTAGTCTCAGTGCTAAAGACAGACTTTTCAGGGCCCAGGCAGCAGTGCAAGGGTAACACAACTAGCTCCACCTGCGACAGCCTGGGCTCATGTCCCAGGATAAGCGTGTGCATTCCGGGCATGTCCCAGTGCCATAAGCCAGGCTGGCTGAGACTGAGAGATCACGGTGTGAAGACCCTGTTGGGGTGCCTATGTCTCTTTCTCTTTTTCTCTCACAAAGGAAATAGATAACAACTGATTTTTATTTTGGGAGAGGTTTTGCTATAGGGCGTGTGCGCTCACCAGAAAGACAGAGGCAGAGAAACGGAAAGCGAGAAATCACCCCCCCAGGGGGGATGGCCATGCGACAATCCCTTCTCCTCTATTCTCCTCTCAGGATCTTGGGCACGCATGCACATGAGCCCGGTGGGAGTTTAAGCCACTGGGTCTGGGACTCAAACCATGGTCGACTACATGGGAGTCCAGTGACGTAGCCATTACACCATCGGCTTGTCCAGATAAAACTTTTTTAAAAATAAGAAGAAAGGCCTTTCAGGAACATGATGAAGCAGAGACAGACTTCACTGAGGAGGATTGTGGAAGGAAACATTTCCTGGGTACCTCCCACTTACCCAGCAGGGTGCTACACACTGTGACACCGTGAAGTTTGAAAAGCAAGACCTGTAGTTTGGGCCCACCTCAATACGGGCTAGTGGGTTAAGCCTTACACCTACATGTCCATTAGGGGATAGTGGAATATTTTGTGACGTGTTCAGCTGGGTGAGGCGGCGGGGGGCTGGGGCGGCTGTAAACACCCAGTTGGTCCAACCCTGGATGGCGTTCCTCATGGGCGCGTGTGAATGCCAGAAGGAAAAAGAATGACGCTCGCACACTCCAAATAGAGCCAACCTCACTCTGGTCTCCCTCCTTTCCCTTGCATGTTGGGAAGTTTCCTTTCCCAGAAGTGTTCAGGAGCACGATTCTTGTCTTAACATCCGTCTGTTTGCTCCCATTTTGTTATTTACCAGTGAGATTAATATTACTCTTTACCCTGCTCACATTCCAGATCCAACACGCGTTTTTTCATCAGTGGGCTTGTGTTTGGTTGATTAGTTATTCATGTATAATGTAAGATGACAAGAGCTGTAATACAGAGAAATGATTGTGGAGAATGCAGGCGTACAAGCTCTGGGCTTGGCTTCTTGTTTTCCTTTTTTTTAATTTTAATTTTTTATTTTTTGTGGGGGCGGGTGGGTAAGCAGGTTAGTAAAAGCGCTCGGATTACTTGCAGAAGGGTGAAACCCTTCCCTTACCAACCTGGGGACGGAAGCTGAATCGGGAGAATTCAGGTAAATGAGACTTGCCCACGCATCCCCTCGCTCCCTGATCAGCATCACAAGTCCCTCCGTGACTCCTGGGTATATTGTGTAAAACCACAAACTCATTTCATGAGTTTCCCATCTTTATCATGGTCAATGTATCTTTTATATGTCGACTGATTTAATAAGTTGGATTTTCATAAAGAATCCACCTTATACTCGTTTTGGGTTTTTTTCCCCTCAGTTTCAACTTCTAGGAATTCCCAGAACATCTGTTTTTCCTACAGTAGCCAAAGAGGCCTTTTTATTTTATTGTATTGTATTTTATTATTCTCAATAGGGTACCTGCATTGGCCAGAGAGAGAGAGACGGCGAGAAGGAATGTGAGAAAGCACCCAGAAGGAGGGATGGCCATTCCACAATCCCTTCTCCTCCCTTCTCAGGATTTTGGGCATACACACACACGCGTGTGCGCACACACACACACACATGCCTAATGTGTTTTTCAAGCTGCTGGATTGGAGATCATAGGGATCCAGCTGCCTTAGCCGCCACGCCACCTACTGGCCCACCAGAGAGGTCTCTATGGCATGCAAGTGAGTTCTGTCCTATGACTTCCCACAGTGTCAACCCCTTTGCTGTGACCTAAAAGACCTTCACTGACCTGATCTTGGTCTGCTTTTCTTTTCTTTTTTTTCTTTTTTTTTTTTGAGAGAGATTTTTACTATAGGGCGCGTGCGCTCTCCAGAGAGACAGAGAGAGACAGAGAGACAGAAAGTGAGAAATCACCCCCCAGTGGGGATGGCCACGCCACAATCCCTTCTCCTCCATACTCCTCCTGGGATTTTGGGCACGCACATACATGCTCCTGGAGTGATTCTCAAGCTACCGGGTCCAGGACTCGAATCACAGTGAACCATGTGGGAGTCCAACAATGTAGCCACCACGCTATCTGCTGGCCCCTCCTCTTATCTTTAACAACTGTCCATAAAGTCAAGGCAGAGGAGATGTTTTACATCAAAATTTAAAATATTCTCCACCTATTCCCAAATCAGTTTCTTTTTTTCTTTTTTCTTTTCTTTTTTTTTTTTTTTTTTTTTTTTTGAGAGTTTTTTGTTTTTTGACACATGCGCATCAGAAAGACAGACATAGAGAGATAGAAAGCAAGAAATCACCCCCCAGGGGAGATGGCCACACCGCAATCCCTTCTCCTCCACTCTCCTCTCGGGATCCTGAGCACACACGCACACGTGCCCAGCATGAGTTTAAGCCACCGGGTCCCAGACGTGAACCATGGTCAGCTACATGGAAGTCCAGCGACATAGCCATTACGCTAACTGCTGGTCCCCCAAATCATTTTCAAAATATTTTTTTTTAATTTTTAATAAGTTAAGGAGTGAGAGAGAGAGAAAAGCACTCTAACAGGGTCTGGTCACACTGTGATCCCCTTCCTCCAGCCCTTCAGCCCACTGGACCTTGGGTACTGACAGGTGTGTCCAGTGTGCTTCGGGCTGACTAGGCCCGGGATTCAAACTGCAGACACCATGTGCAATCAGGCGTCTCTTTATTTTTTTTATTTCAATTTATTTTTTTAGAGAGAGATTTTTGCTATTGGGCGTGTGTGGACACTTGGGTCATTTCCATCATTTGTGAATGTGACCACTGGTGTACTCCATATTAATTTCAGAAACAATTTTTCCAGGACCAAATAAGTCCTCTAATTGCTTTTTAAATTACCCTCCATCCTCGTACCCGGCCATGCCCACACATAGAGAGACAGAGAAATCACCCCCATGGGAGATGGCCACACCGCAATCCCTTCTCCTCCATTCTCGTCTTGGGATCCTGGGCACACAGGCACATGTGCCCAGTGTGAGTTTTAAGTCACTGGGTCTGGGACTTGAACCACGGCCAACTATGTGGGAGTCCAACCATGGAGCTGTTAGCCATCTACTGGTCCCCAGGCTTCTCTTGAACAACACATAACCACTGTGCTATGGAGCCAAAAATCCAAGTCATTTTTTGATCACATTAGCAGATGGTTTCTTCTTTCCTAGAGCTTCTCATTCTCTGAAATGATCGTGTGCATTTCCTTGGTACCTGCCTGCTGCCCAGCCCCTATCCACAAGAGCAGTGGCTTTACACGTCTTCTTCGTGGCACATACCCGAACACAGTAAGGACCGAGAAAAGTTTGTTGAGTAAGTGAATTTTAAATGCTTAGCAATAAAGAAACCATGAACATGAATGCAAAGTGCAGTGAAACACACAAATCTGCACCTGTTCACAAAAGCTCAGGCTGCAGAAATGGTTTTAATAAGTAAGTTGTGACCTGAAGCTTGGAGAGGCGACCCTGCGGGGTGCCAGGCATGGATGAGATGACGTTTGGAGCCCACTCCCCACCTGCTGTCAGAACTCATCACAGAGTTCTGTTATGGAGAGAGTGACTCAGACACAGGGACCCGTCTCACAAAGGGCCCTGCAGGTAGCCAGGTTCAGAATCTGAAGCCAGACTTAAAGGGGAAGCAGGCTGTCCCCGGGACGCTCTGGTCACCCAGTGAGATGATGCCAGTCAGGGTTCCCTGAGTCCACAGTGAGCCACAGGGGGTGGCCGAGATCATCCTGTGCCTAGCACGGGAGGGCTCTGGTGGGTCACTTGCTGCTGAGCCTGCAGAGGTACACGATCCTGATTCGATCCAGTTCACACCAGCCTCCACTGTATGGACACCACTGTACGGGTGCCGTGGTGATGATGACGGGGAGAGCCGCCTGTGCTCAAGCCGGGGGCGGCCACAGGTAGACTGGCAGGCAGAAAGATGGCTCCCGGGGGGGGGGGGAGGAGGGGGG
>NW_006159921.1:2911996-2915134 GCF_000334495.1 Tupaia belangeri chinensis
AGGGCCTTCCAGAGGCAGGAAAGGTAGGGCACATTTGGGGACCCAGAGAGCTCCACCAGCCTGAAGGCAGACACAGTCTGCAGGTGCAGTCTTTATTTTCCAGAAAAGTCCCTCAGAACCAAGCCCTGAAGCCAGCAGGGGAGTCTAGGCAAGAGCTCAGGAGGGGCGCTTTTCCCCTCCTAGTGACAGGAGAGGAGCTTCCAGCTTTACCAGAAGAGCAGGAGCAGACGAAGGCAGCAAAGCCACAGGCGGCACTGCACTGGGGATGGGACGTCCGGAACGGTACCAGACATAGCGTGATTGAGCAGAGTGGTGAGTGCTGGGAGGTGTGGGCATGGCCGGGTACGAGGATGGAGGGTAATTTAAAAAGCAATTAGAGGGCTTATTTGGTCCTGGAAAAATTGTTTCTGAAATTAATATGGAGTACACCAGTGGTCACATTCACAAATGATGGAAATGGCCCAAGTGTCCATCAACAGATGACGGGAGAAACAAACAGTAAAAACATATGCTATAGATGTGCACACGGCAGTACTATCCAGCCATAAACGTGATGAAGAGGCACATGTGCACGTGTGCCCCAAGTCCCAAGAGAATGGAGGAGAAGGGATTGCAGTGTGGCCATCCCCCCAAGGGGTGATTTCTCATTATTTTCCTTCTCTCATCTTTCTCTGTCTCTCTAATATGCACCCTATAGCAAAAATTACAAACAAACAAAGAAAATAAAGTTCTAGGAATGGATAGTGGTGACGGTAGCACAATAACGTGAATATACTTACTATCGCTAAATCATAAACTTAAAAATGGTTAAAATGGAGGCCAGAAGGTGGTGTGGGGGTTAAGGCACTAGATTCCCATATGGCTGACCACAGTTTGAGTCCCGGGCCTGGAGGTTTGCTCTCTCACTTTCCCTCTCTTTCTCTTTTTATTTTTTTAAGAGAGATGTTTGCTATAGGGCACGTGCACTTGCCAGAGAGACAGAGAGACAGAAAGCAAGAAATCACCTCCCAGGGGAGATGGCCATGCCACAATCCTTATCCTCTATTGGGATCTTGGGCATGCACACACACGTGCCCAGTGTCAGGGGTTTTTTTGTTTTTTGTTTTCCCCATAGAATTTTTTTTTTATTTCATTTTCTTTTATACAGTCAATCACATTATTTAGCTTCCAAAGTGAATATTTCAATATGTGAATATCTCTCCTTAGTCCAGTTGACTAAACTACAAAATATCTTTAACAGAAATTGGCATGTTTCTTTGTCCCATTAATGCTTTTCCTCCCCATTTTTCTTCTAATTGTTTTTCCTCACACCCTACTCTTTCACTCACACTATGTCTATATTTACAGCCATTTACTGTGTTTCTATATCCTTCAGTCAATCCCTTTCAGACAGAGTGCGAACACTCGGTATATATTAAGTGGGGACATACAATGTCTCTACTTCATAGCCTGGCTTGTTTCACTCAGCAGTAAATCTTCCATATTCATCCACTTTCTGTCAAAAGTCAGGATTTTGTTGTTTTAAGCTGCCAAGTCTGGGACTCGAACCACGGTCAACTATGTGGGAGTCCAGCAACATAACCATTATGTCACTGCTGGTCCCTCCCCCCTTTCTCTCTCTCTCTCTGGTAAGTGTGCATGCCCTACAGTAAATTAAAAATAATAACAATAATAAAAAATAAAAATTAATAATTCTTTTTAAAATGGCTAAAATGGTAAATCTTTTTTTTTTAGATGTTTGCTATAGGGCAAATGCACTCGCCAGAGAGATAGACAGAGAGACCAAAAGCAAGAAATCACCACCTGGGGGGGATGGCCATGCCACAATCCCTTCTCCTCCATTCTCTTCTTGGGACCTCGAGCACACATGCACACACACCCAGCATGAGTTTAAGCTGCCGGGTCTGGGACTCGAACCGCAGTCGACTACCTGGGAGTCTAGCAACATCACCATTACACCATATGCTGGTCCCTAGAATGGTAAATCTTATGCAATGTATATTTTTCCACAATAAAAAGAAAAAGTTTGTATGGATAAACAAGCCAAGAAGATCCAAGATGTTTCTGAAAAAGTAACGAAGAGTTGAAACCCTACCAGAGAGCAGTACTGATTACAAAAACTCAAGAGTTAAAACAGTACAGTGCTGGCCCTGACGATACAGACAGAAACATAAGACAAAAAGTCTAGGAAGAGACCCAAACCATTCAAGACATTCACTTATGGAAAAGGTGGCATCTGGAAACAATGGGAAAATAGTGCTGGGAATGACAGAAACCAAGAAGGAAAAATAGAGTGGGATCTTTATCTCGTACTTGAGCAGGAAGAATACCAGCAGGAGAAAAGAATGAAGTGGAAAGCAAAGCCGAGAAGGATCACAGGTGGATATTTTTCATCACCGAGGGCGAGCAGTACAACATTGATTTGGGGTTGGTCTGTCAACCTCCTGTGCCTGTCTGTCTCACAGTGGTGGTGAGCAGTATAGGGATTAATGCGTGGCAAAGTATTTGAACAATGACCAGACCACACAAAGGACCAGTAAGTGACTGTTGCTACACCAAGACTGCCACCGTCAACATCATCAGAGAGAATGAGGGCAGGCCCAGCTGCATGGTGTAAGCTGCAGGGCGCCACTGCAAAAGGATCTCGTGGGAGGCTCATGTTTGGATCCCAGACTGACCTGAAGTGGCTGGGCACGGTGGCATGTGTTCATGGTCCTGGCTAACTGGGAGGCTAGACAGAGAATTACTACTGTGACACCTGTCAAAATCTTCCTTTCTCTCTCTCTCTCTCCTCCACTCTCACTCTCTCTTTTAAAAACATAAGGCCACTTTAGGGGCCACCAGATGGTGTAGAGGTTACTTTGCTGGACTACCACATGGCTGACGGCAGTTCGAGTCCCAGACCCAGTGACTTAAAACTCATGCTGGGCTCATGTGTGTGCGTGCGTGCTCAAGATCCTAGGAGGAGAATGGAGGAGAAGGTATTGGGCACGGCCATCCCTCCTGAGGGGAGTTTTCTCACTTTCTCTCTCACTGTCTCTCACTCTCTCTCTCTCTCTGGCAAAAAAGAGTTTTTACCTTGCATGTAAGGTAAAAAACTCCTTAAAAAAAAAAAAAAAAAAAGAGGACATTTAATAA
>NW_006159921.1:2915476-2941039 GCF_000334495.1 Tupaia belangeri chinensis
TGGCAGCTCATGCGCCCTATAGTGAAAAACCTATCAAAAAAAAAAAAAATATCATTAAGTGAAACCAAAAAATGGTAAGTGCAAAGCAGTGTGTACAATGTGCCATCCTCGGGCCCGCCAGGTGACGTGGTGGCTATGGCAGCTGCTTCCCACAAGGCCAACTGTGTGGTTTAAGTGCCAAACCCAGCGGCCTGAAAAACATACCAAGTCCATGTGCATGCGTGCCCAAAATCCTGAAAGGAGAATGCAGAAGGGATTGAGGCGTGGCCATCCCCTGTAGGGAGTGCTTTCTCACTTTCTCTCTTTCTGTCCTGCAAGTACACACGCCCTATAGTAAATATTTTACGAAGGGAAGGGGCAGTAGAAAAAATGTGCATGTATGTTTGCATACATTTGTAAATGCACATTTACAAGCATATGTATGTACGTATATTTGGAAGTCTCTCTCGCTTTCTCTCTCTCATGCACACACACGTAGACACACACACACACCGACTAAGCATTTTTTGGATGTCCTGCTGCATCGCATCACTCCAGGGGGCACAATTCCACTGCATTCTTGTCAATGGCACCCCAGGAGCTCAATATCAACAGTGTCCCTTGGAGTTGTGCAACATGGCAGCCCTGCTAACTTGCAGCCTGTGGGTAACATATCTCTGGAAGAATGCGGAGAATGGTTACCTGCGGGGCAGGGACATAGGTGGCTTGGAGCATAGGTGGGAAGGAGACCCATTTCAATACAGCCTTTGTGTCCTGTCTGTTCGGAACTACAGAAATATGTTATGGAATACTCGTCTCCCAGAAAATAACTAAAAGGAGTTGTAACAATAAATACATACATGTTAAAGTAATACACAAAAGTAACAATACACGCTAGAGAATTTGGGAAATACAGAAAAATACAGAAATATATGAAGGGGAGAATTACAATTAAGCTTCATTTTTTTCCTGGTCTCTGGTTGTCTTGAGTACTTAGAAAGACAGTATCGTGTCGGGTAGGAATAGACAAACGATAGTCCCAGGCCAAATCTGGTCCAGCACCTGTTTTCACAAATAAAAGGATTTTTTTAAAGAATTATTTTATTTAACTTATCTATTTTAATTTGATCAGAGAGATATAGAGTGAGAGAGAAAGAGGAAAAGTGAGAAAGCAAGCCTCTAGGTCCAGGACTCGAACCACAGTCAACCATGTGGGAGTCTAGTGCCCTTAACCACCACGCCACCTGTCGGCTCCCTGTGAATAAAGTTTTATCGTCACGTAGCCACATACATGCAGCTAGGCACCATCTATTACAACAGCAGCACTGAGTAACTGTGATACAAACTCCATGGTCCTACCAATGGTGCCAGGAGGTTGAGTAGTTGTTTTGTTTGTTTGTTTGTTTGTTTTATTTTGTTTTTAATGAGAGAGAAAGGGGGAAGGAAGAGGAAGAGAGAATTAGAACTCTTGACAGGGTTTTGCCATTTTACAGTCCTCTGCCCCGACCTCCAGCCAGCTACGATTACAGGCATGTGCTATCATGCCTGGTCTCTGGAGGTCAGTCCGGGATCCACACCTAGCTTCCGTCACTGAGCTTCACCTGAATCTTCTTACTCCTCTTAGAGAGCGGGGACTGCGACTTACGCACCTCTGACTGTCACACAGAACCCAGGACAGGACTTGGTCATGGCCACATCATGCACCCTCATCGACAACACAGACGGACATTTTGTGAGAAGTCAGTGGTGTGAAGAGGTGTGACCAGCCACTCGTAATCAAGCCTAAGGAACTGGGTGACCTTAAGCAAGTTGTTTACTTTTCTGAGTGCCAGTATCCTCCCTTACTAAAATGAAATGAAAAGATCCAGCCTCTGTGGTACACGCCGATGGAGGTTTGCATCCCCAGCTCCTTAGGCTAAAAACACACTAGGGACACACATGAGTGCCCAGGATCCTGGTAGGCTGGAGGACTGGGAGAAGGAGATTGCTCCCCAGCCAAGCCCTGTGGTAGGTATTTCTCTTTCTCTCATGTGCACACACGCATGCACTCTGCTGTGAATAAAAAAGAAAAGAGGGGCTGGTAGGTGATGTGGTGGTTGAGGCACTGGACTCCCACATGGCCAACTGTGGTTCAAGCCCCAGACCTGGTGGCTTGCTTTCTCACTTTCTCTCTCTCGACCTGGTCAAATTAAAATAAATGAATGAATAAATAAAATTAAATAAATAATTTTTTAAAAAAGAACAAAAAGAAAAGTATCCCCTTAGTAGGATTTTTAGGAGAATAACATATATGTCTATGTTCTTGACCCTGTTAGATCTGATCAAACCTAATGTTTGAATAAACATTCTGTAATGACTTTTTTTACTACACCAAAATAAAATTCATAGATAATATACCTACGAATATAATTTCTAAAAAAAACCTCTGAAGTATAATTTAAAGGATAAATAAATACATATACATTTGTACTTCAATCCAAGTACACCCTGGCATGATTCCACTAGAAGGCAGTGAAGGAGTGAGACATAGCAACTAGTTACAATGAATTTATTAATCTGGATTTAGAACAGAAGGAGGTCAAGGAGCAGAGGTACAGGTGTTTGCCACAATGAAACTAATGTTAGGATAAAAGATAACAAGCCAGACTTGTTTGCCTATGATAAGAAACAGAGGGCTATAATCTTAATTGAAGTAAGAGTAACATGCCAAGACAAATGGAAGATTATCAAAGGAGGGAAAGTGAAGAAGATAGTCTCACAAATAAAACTGGGCCTTATTAAGAAGCGAAATATTGGAGACCACCAGTAGCATGGTGGTTAAGGTGCTGGACACTCCCACAGGGCTGACCATGGTTCAAGTCCTGGACCTGGTGGCTTGTTTACTCGCTCCCACCCTCTGTGTGTCTCTCTTTGGCCAAATTAAAATAAATGAATGAATAAATAAAATTAAATAAATAAAGAAGTGAAATATTAAAATAATCCCCTAAATTATGGCACAAGACAAGGTATGACAGTAAATCTTTGAATGCCCCTTGGACATTCAAAATTCATACAAGACACAAGACAGTTTTTCTTTTTTTAAAAAAACTATTTATTTTATTTATTCACTCATTTATTTTAATTTGATCAGAGATAGACAGAGAGAGAGAGAGAGAGGGAAAGTGAGAAAGTGAGCCACCAGGTCTGGGACTCGAACCATGGTCAGCTATGTGGAGTGTCCAGCACCTTAATCACCACATTACCTGCTGGCCCCACCCAAGACAGTTTTTCTTTGGGTAGGACTGTCCTATATGTTGTAGGAGGTCTAGCAACTGCTGCTCCCTGCTAAATGCTGATAATGGTTCCCATTCATAAAGACAACCTAAATGACTCTTTCGGATTTTCAAACCCCTCCTCCCCCGAAGGGTAGTACCACCTCCTTTGAGAACCACAGGTACACGTGAAAGCAATTTAAAAAGTTAAAAGTACTTTTCAAATACACAGTATGATCAATCTACAAAAACCGGTGCATTTCCAGTGGGTGCTATATATCAGTACTATTTAAACGAAGACGATTGAAATGTAAAACATGCGTCTTCTTTTATAAAACTGATTTCCATTTCTGGAAACATGGCAAGAGAATCAATATACTTATTAAAAACAACGGAAAATTCTGGGTTAAAAATAATCAATATACTTATTAAAAAATTGGTCTTGGGACCAGCAGACAGCATAATGGCTATGACTCCCACACAATCGACTGCAGTTCCAGTGGCAGACCTGGCAGCTCAAAACTCACGCTGGGCGCGTGTGCGTGCATGCCCAAAATCCCAAGAAGAGAGTGGAGAAGGGATTGTGGTGTGGCCATCCCTGCTGGGGGATGATTTGTCTCTTTCTGTCTCTCTGTCTCTCTGGCAAGTGCACATGTCCTATAGCAAAAAATCTCCCTCTAAAAAATAATAATAATTTTTTAAGAGCATCAGTGAATAAGCATAAACATTAAGACTCTGAGTCCAGGGCTCTCGTGGGTGGTCCAGAGATCTAGGTAGTACATGGTGTTCCAAGGGCATTTGCTGAACCTGGTGAACTTGAGCTTTGGTATTCATGACCTCACAGGATGTGTGAAAAAGTGGATGAGGCCGGAGGTCAAAGAAGGGGACTCTAAAAAGTGACCACCCAGTAAAAAGATGAGCCATCTCCAAAGGCCATGGCCTTAGTGCCAGCGTACATTTAGAAACACTTCTCACACTCTCCTGGAGATTGCAAAGAGAATCTGTTTCAAGCCAGCACTGAAGATGTGTGTGTGTGTGTATGTGTGTGTAGATACATGTGCCAGTCATCACCACAAAACAAACCACAAGCTGGCCATGACATAGTTTATAGCAAAAAATCCACACTCTGGGTGGTCTGGATACCTCAAGTGGAGAATGTAACTGGAGTGATCCCAGGAACTGTAATGCCTTCAGAACCTGGCAGCAGCAAAAGAGAATCCTCTTAGAAACCAAATTTATCGCAGCCCTCAAAGCATTCCCACATTGAAGATGTCAAGGAAAATGATCAGCTTAAAGTCAAATGACAGAAACTAACTAGCCACCAGTGGAACAAGGTATTTAAGAACTAAGTACAAGAAGCGGCAGATAGCTGGAACAACTGCAAGAACTTCAGGTCCTGGAATAAGAGGAAGACTATAGAATAACAATGCATAATATGTTTAATAAAAATAAAATAGATGCATGAAAACATATGCAAGAAAAAAACTATAAAAAAAGATAAAGTGATTTTGAAAAAGACGTAGAGAAAAAGAACTCAAGGGACTGATGTACTAGAATACTCACATGTGACAGTATCTATGGCTGTCTCTATTAGGTCGTTGGGAAAGTCAAGACCTATTTTTCTAGGCAAAAAATGCACCATGACTTTCCCAATGACCCAATATCTATCTATCTATCTATCTATCTATCTATCTATCTATCTATCTATCTATCTATCTATCTATCTATCTCTATCTCTCTCTATCTATCTATCTTCCTATCATCTATCTTCATCACTGTGAAATTATAGAACACCAAAGACAACAAGAATATTTTTTTTTTCTGAGAGGTTTTTGCTATAGGGTGCGTGCACTCACCAGAAAGACAGAGAGAGACAGAGAGATAGAAAGTGAGAAATCACTCCCCAGGGGGTATGGCCACGCCACAATCCCTTCTCCTCCATTCACCTCTCGGGATCTTGGGCATGCACGCACACGCGCCCGGCGTGAGTTTAAACCACCAGGTCCAGGACTCGAACTGCAGTCAGCTACATGGGAGTTCAGCAACATAGGCATTACGCTAACTGCTGGTTCCCAAGAATATCTTAAGAACAGTAAAAGAGAAAAGATGGAGTTACAGACAACTTACCACTCATTGGCAGCAATTGAAAGGGAAAGACGATTTTTTAAAATATATTTTTTAATCACATATATCTTTACAGTGTATAACATTTCTTTTTTCCAATGTTTGATATCTTCAACGTGGTAAGAGAAATTTATTGTCATTTTCAATTCTACATATCCATACCAAAAGGGGAAGAGCATGTAAAAAAAAAAACTAAGAATTTGGTACCAACAAACCTTTAGTTCTAGCAAGAAAAAAATGAGTCCAGATGGCAGGTGTGAGAATCCAGAGGGAAAAAAAAGTACACAAAAAAATGAAAAATAGGTGAAATACTGAGTGTGTAGAGCAACAATAATAATAGACTTTTAGGGTTTTGGAAAAAAATTGGTGAATTAAATACCTAACAATAACAGTATATAGGCCAGGAAGGTATAAATGGAAGTTGTAAGATTTTTTATATTTTTTTCAAAAAAAGAGTGCAATTATTAAGTAATTGGTGTTAGTAAATTATTTGCTGCTATTTCTAGAGAAACTGCTTGCCAAATAGAAGCAGTTCATAAAGCAGTGGAGAAAAATGAAAAGAACAGCAAATCAATCTAAAAGAACAAGAAAGTATATAGAGAGAATAGAACTTGTAGGGAACATAAAACAAAATGAAAAATGTGATAGCTGTAAACCCAGAAATATTAATAACTATGACAAATATAAATGCACTAAATGTTCCACCCAAAATAACAAGCTTGTTAGGATGAATTTTCTTTTTTTGTTTTTGTTTTTTGTTTGTTTGTTTGTTTGGTTTTTGCTATAGGGTGCATGTGCTTATCAGAGAGAGACCACAAGAAGGAAAGTGAGAAATCACACCATAGGAGAGATGGCCGCACTGCAATCCCTTCTCTTCCGGTCTTCTTTCGGGATTTCAGGCTCACATGTACATGTACCCAGCATGATTTTTAAGCCACCAGGTCCAGGACTTGAACTATCTAGTCGACTGTGTGGGATCTAGTGCCTTAATCTCCATACCACCTGCTGGCCCTAGATTTTCTTTTAAAAAAAGAAAAAAAGAAAATGTATCCTATACTATTCCTAAGAAGCAAATCTTAGGGCCAGTAGGTGGCATGGTGGTTAAGATGCTGGACTCCCACATAGTTGATAGCAATTCGAGTATTAGACCTGGCAGCTTGATTTCTCAATTTCTCTCTCTGTCTCTCTCTGAGTGCACATGTCTGATAGCAAACTAAATAACAATAATAAAGTTAAATTTTTTTAATTTAAAAAAAGAAAGAAATCTTAAACAACAGTACAAATGCTTCTTGACTCATGCAGGGGTTACATCTTGGTAAACCCACATAAGTTGAAAATATTGTAAGTTGAAAATGCATTTAATTCACCAAACCTATTGAGCATTCCTATCCAACCTTAAATTTGCTCAAAAAATTTTATTAGCCTACAGTTGGGAAAAATCATCTAACACAAAAACTTACTTTACAATAATATACTGAATACTGTATACAGATGAAGCATTTTATAGATGTGATAGATGTAAAAACAAACAAAAAAAACAATATTCAAAACACAGTACACCATTTTTCTTTAAAAGATTTATTGATTGATTGATTGATTGATTGATTTTGCTTCAACTTGACCAGAAAGAGACAGAGGGAGAGGGAGACAGCATGCCTCCAGGTCCAGACTCAAACCATGGTAGGCCATGTGAAAGTCCAGCCACTTAACCACCACGCCACCTGCTGAGCCCAGTACATGACTGTTTATCCTTGTGATCATGTGACTCTCTGCAAGCTGCAGCTAGCTGCCCAGTGCCCCACATCATGACAGTATCATATCCTATACCTCTAGCCTGGGAAAAGGTAAAAATTCAAATTTTGGCTTCTACTGGATGCATATTACTTTTTTTAAAGAATTGCTTAATTTTAATTTTTTTGAGAGATTTCTGCTATAGGGCATGTGTACTCTCCAGAGAGACAGAAAGAAAGAAATCACCTCCTAGGGGGTATGCCACACCACAACCCCTTCATTCTCCTCTCAGAATTTTGGGCACACATGCACACATACCCAGTGTGAGTTTTAAGCCACTGGTTCTGGGACTTCAACTGCAGTCAACTACGTGGGAGTCTAGCAACGTAAACATTATGGCATCTGCTTGTCCCTATTTTTTAAAAAATTATTATTATTATTATTATTATTTAATTCTATCAGCAAGAGTAAGAGAGAGGGAAAGTGAGTAAGCAAGCCTACACATTTGGGACTCAAACTGTGGTCAGCTATGTGAGAGTCCAGCACCCCAGCACCATGCCTCCTGCCAGCCTCACATATTACTTTTGTACCATTATAAAATTAAAAAACCTTTGTAAGTTGAGGACTGTTTTTACATAAAGAGTGTGAAAGTGGGATTATGGAAAAAGATATACTATGAAAAGGTGTTCTAGATATAGCTAGGCTAATAGTAAGCAAAACTAGACCAGCAGATAGTGTAATGGCTATGTCGTTGGACTCCCATGTAGTCAACCGTGGTTCGAGTCCTGGATCCAGTAGCTTAAACTCACGCTGGGCGCATGTGCATGCCTCCCCAAAATCCTGAGCAGAGACTGGAGGAGAAGGGATCACCGCGTGGCCACCCCCGCGGGGGGAGGTGATTTCTTGCTTTCTGTCTCTCTGGCAAGCGCATGCACCCTATAGCAAAAAAACGCTCCAAAATATGTATATATATTAAGCAAAATTGGCTTAAGGTATAAAGTATCCCTAGAGACAAAGATGGTCACATCAAGATGTTAAACAAATCGGTTACACAGGAAGACATGTTGGTTTTAAATTTACACACTCAATAGCTTTCAAAATATATTAAGTAAATATTGATAATTAAAAAGAGGAATAAATCAGTAATCACAGTAGGACATTTAACACACCTTTTCTAGGAATAAATAGGAAAAAATTTGATCAGGAAGAACCCAGAAGTCTTGAGTCACACATTTAATACAACTGTCCTAATGGTGGGTACATCAGTTCAGGAAGCAGACGCCAACATGGGATTAGATGTGCCAGAGGTTTATTGGGGAAACTGCCTGTGAAGAACAAAGGGGAGGAAGCCGGAGATCTTTCGTAGACAGAGAGGTCTTCTGACCACAATGCTGATGTGACCAGGAAGGAGAACTGGGGAGAAAGAATCTCAGACTGCGGTGTGGTGCTGTAAGTGGCATGGCCACATTGGTGAGGGGCCTTTTCATCAGACTTGCCCATTAAAGGAGTCTAAAACTGCACAGGAATGGGCCTGCATGGCTACCCCCAAATGAGCTCAGTTACTGGTGGGGAGAAGCCCAGAGGAAGAGTGGCCTCAGCAGAAAGGAGTTGGTGGATCCAGAGGAGGAGCAGACAGGGCTGCAAGCTGACTGTGACTCCTAGCTGGAGAGCAGAGCTGCAATGTCTGTGACCCCCACTGACAAAGGTAGCCGAAGAGTTGAGTGGTGCATCTTCATGGCCACCACCGAGGTACTTAGAATCCTATACCCAACAACCAGAGAAACACATTCTTTTCAAAGACAGATTAGGAATCTTTACAAAGGTTGACTAATACGAAGGTTGACTAAGTATTGAGTCATAAAGTAAATCTCAATACATTTCGTAAGGATTTCCATATAGACCACATTCTCTGACAACAATGAAATTAAGCTAGAAATCAATACCAAATAGTTAATAGAAAATCCCCAAATATAATCATGGACTGCAAAGCAATGTTTCCATCAATGATGAATGGTATATATGAGGAAGCGTCTTCAAAAAGTTCCTGGGGGACCAGCAGGTGGTGTGGTGGTTAAGGCACTGGACACTCCCACATGGCCGACCACAGTTCAAGTCCTGGACCTGGTGGCTTGCTTTCTCATTTTCCTCTCTCTCTCCCTCTCTCTCTCTCTCTCTCTGTCTCTCTCTGGTCTAATTAAAATGAATGAGTAAATAACAAAATAAATAAATCTTTTAAAAAAAAGTTCCCGGAAAATATGTATTGTTAAAAATCTATGCATAGATTTCAAAATGTAAAATGTATACGTGAATAAATTCAAATTTTAATTCCACTTTTCACAAACTCTTAAAAGTCTGCTATTATAATGGTGGGCTCATAAGATTAGAATAGGCTGGACCATATACCCAGATGTGTAGGAGACTGTATCGTCCAGGTTTGTATAAGTACACTCTGTGTACATTCAATGCTGTCGACACATTTCTCAGCATCTAGCTCCATTATTAAGCAATGTGTGACTACTTACAAGTTAGAAAACACATTTTTAGGCCCAGCTGTGTTGGCACAGATAGGAGGGAGCTGCTGCATGATACTGGAGCCATAGAAGAGGCCTTGGGTTCAGAACCTGGGCCAATCAGAACATGGAGGTCTGCCTGTGGGTATACCCAGGACACTGGCTGGCCAGAAGGCTGGGTTGGGGGAATAATAGTGTGGGGAGGCACCATCAAGGGCATCTCTCTTACTAAACCATTTTCTAAAAAGGAAGTTTAAATAATCAAGGGATCAGGCCAGCCCCATAGGACAGCAGTGAAGTGCTGAGCATAGAAAGCCAGATCCTACAGGACTGATTGGTTTGAGTCCCAGCCCTGGAAGCTTAAGAAACACATTGGAAGCTTACAAAACGCATGTGCATGAATGCCCAGAATCCTGACAGGATGAAGGAAAAGGGATTGTGGTGTAACCATGCCCCATCAGGAGGGTGCTTTCTCTCTTGCTCTTTTTGTCTCTCTCTCTCACATGCACCCTCTAGCAATAGTAATAATAAATAACCAAGGGGTCAAAGAAGAAAACACAATAGAAATTAGAAATTGGGGGTATTATCTGTTGAAGATAACTTTATAGTATTATCAACTGGCCTGGCGAGAAATGCACACATGTTGGAATATTCACTTTGCAAGCTAAATAATGGGATGCAATGTATAAAAGAACTTGAAATTTAAAAAAATTTTAAAAAGAGATTAGAAATTCTTTTCATTCTTCGTGACAGAATGTGTGCATGCACACAGCACAGAGAGAGAGAGAGGAGCAACCTCCACAGGGACTGGCTGGGCCACAGCTGCCTTCCTTTAGTCCGTCAGATCCTGGACGTTCATGTGTGGACCCAATGTGTTTCAAGCTGACTGACCCAGGGATTCAAACCGCAGTCTCCAGAAAGGATTCTGCCTGTGACCACCACATGAGATTTAACTTCTCTTGAGCAGAACATTACCACTGCGTCACGGACCAGCCCAAACTTAGATAATATTAAGATTAGAACTATATCGGAAGTACATAGCAAAAATCTGGGCACAGAGCTTAACGATCCTAAGAGAAATGCATGGCCTGAAGTGCTAAGTTTTTTTTTTTTAAAAAAGAAAGAAAGAAAGAAAAACTAAGTGCTAATAAGGTAAACATCCATTTTATGAAGTTATGAGCAGATCATCAAAGTAAACTTGAGAAAGACAGAAAATGAGACAACTGAGTTGAGAGTAGTAATTAATGAAACAGAAAATAAACACAATAGAAAACATTAACAAAGCCAAATGTTGATCCTCTGAAAAGACTGATAAAATTACAAACCTCTGGTAAGACTGACCAAAAGATAAAGAGATAAAGCATAAATAAACAAAATCAAGGATGAAATAGTGACATAAATCCAGAGGTTACAGACTTTGAAACAAAATAATACAGGGACACTGCTGAAATTTTTTATGTCACTACATTTAAAATCTTGCGAGAAGCAGACACATCCTCAGGAAAATCTTACTGACTGAGATAGAAACAATCCTAGAATCATGAAAGAAATTGAATGTGTAAATTAAAACCTTCCCACATATTAAACTCCAGGCACTGTTGGCATCACCAGCGAGTTCCAGGCATTCAAAGAATAAATAATTATAATTGTACATAACATATTTCAAAAGAGGTCCCATTACCTCAACTGACATTATAAATCTAGCATTAACTTGATAACCAAATCTGACAGTATAAAAAAGGAAAATTTCAGGTAACTCTTACCTGTGATGAACATAGATTAAAAAATAAGAAATATAGGAGGCCAGCAGGTGGCGTGGTGGTTAGGGGCGCTGGACACCCACATGACCAACTGTGGTTCAAGTCCCAAGCCTAGTGGCTTGCTTTTTCACTTTCCTCTCTCTCTCACTCTCTCTCTGGTCAAATTAAAATAAAAAAATAAATAAAGTTAAATAAAATAATTCTTAAAAAAGTAATACTAAACACAGTATTATCAATCTTAACATTAATATGAAAAAGATAATATATCATGAGCAAAGCAATTATTGATCTGACATTTGAAAATAAATCAATGTAAAATTTCTACCTAAATGTAATAATAAAGGAGAAAACTTATATGGTCATTATTTACAAGTGAATACAAAGCATTTAATGAAACTCAACGTCCACTCTTGATTTAAGGGGGAAAAAACTGGAAGAAAACATGGAACAGAAAATAAACTTCCTCTTTTTTAAAAGAATTATTTTATTTAACTTTATTTATTTTATTTTAATTTGACCAGATAGAGACAAAGAGCGAAAGAAAGAGAGAGATGGAAAGTGAGAAAGCAAGTCACCGGGTCCAGGACTTGAACTGCAGTTGGCCATTTGAGAGTCTGGCACCCTTAACCACCAGGTCACCTGCCGGCCCCCAGAAAATAAACTTTCTTAACATAATAAATATTATCTACCAAAAACACTATGCTGGATATCCTGATCAATGCAATAAGACAAGAGGAAGAAATGAATGGTATATGAATTGTAAAGGAAGAAGCCATATTTTCTGTGTACATAAAAAATTCAAAAGAATATACATGCACTGTTAGAACTAAAATAAATATTGCAAACATCAACTGAATTTCTGTAATCTAGCTGTAAGCAACATGAAATTAAATTGTAAATGATGCCATTTATAACAGCATTAGAAAGCAAAAACCTAGGAGTAAATCATCATTAGAGGTGCAAGAATTCTACACAAAAGTTATGAAATACATTAAAGAAGGCTGAGATATGTGAAAGGTTATATTATGTACATCTATTTATCTTCCATTTCTTCCATCTTTTATTTTTTTCATCCTCTTCTCCCAGCTTCTTTTGAATTGCTTGAATATTTTTTGATGATTCCATTTTAACCTCCACATTGCCTCAAGTCATATCTGTGTGTGTGTGTGTGTGTGTGTGTGTAGCTGCTCTGGAGTTTTCAATATACATTTTTCACATAACACAGTCTGTCTTTAAATACCAGTTCACTTTATATTTAGTGTAACAATTTCGCAACAGTATATTTTCATGTTCCTCTTTCCATTCTGTGCAATTTTTGTCATACCATTTACTTCTATATATGCTATAAATCCCAAAATATATATATATTGGAGAGGTTTTTGCTATAGGGCGTGTGCGCTCGCCAGAGACAGAGAGAGACAGAGAGACAGAAAACAAGAAATCACCCCCTGGGGGGATGGCCATGCTGCAATCCCTTCTCCTCCATTCTCCTCTCAGGATCTTGGACATGCACACACACGCACCCGGCGTGAGTTTAAGCCACTTGGTTCGGGACTTGAACCAGGGCCGACTACATGGGAGTCCAGCAACATAGCCATTACGCTAACTCCCTTACCGCCTGGTCCCATAAAATTCCTTTTTTTTTTTTTTTTTATACTTTAAGCAGTCAATTATCTTTCTGGCAGATTAAAAGCTGAGGGGAAAAGCTTGTTGTGTTTTCTGTATATTTATAATTCCTGGCATTTTTTTTTTTTTTGGAGAGGTTTTTCTTTTCTTGCTATAGGGCGCATGCGCTCGCCAGACAGACAGAGACGGACAGAGAGATAGAAAGCGAGAAATCACCTCCCAGGGGGGATGGCCATGCTGCAATCCCTTCTCCTCCATTCTCCTCTCGGGATCTTGGGCACGCACGCACACTTGCCCGGCATGAGTTTAAGCCACTGGGTCTGGGACACGAACCGCAGTCAACTACGTGGGAGTCCAGCAACATAGCCATTACGCTAACTGCTGGTCCCGATTCCTGGCATTTTTAATTCCTTTATATAGATGTGCGTGTTTTTTGTTTTTTGTTTTCTTTTGTTTTCTTTTTTTTTTTTTGGGGGGATTTTTGCTATAGGTCGCATGTGCTTGCCGGAGCGGCAACGCATGTGCTTGCTGGAGAGACAAAGAAAGTGAGAAATCATCCCCAGTGGGGATGGCCATGCCACAATCCCCTCTCCTCCGTTCTCCTCTCGGCATTTGGGGCACGCATACACACATGCCCAGCATGAGTTTCAAGTCTTCAGGTCCAGGACTCAGACCGCAGTCAACCATGTGTGAGTCCAGCACCTTAACCACTACACCACCTGCTGTTCCCTACATAGATCTTAATTTCCATCTTATCTTTTTCTCGTATCTTAAGTTCTTTTAATATTCTTTGCCCACAGGACCAGGATTCGCATCGCACCTCCACTCTGACTGTGGAAACATGGACTACTCCCAGTTCCTGAAATTGTTTAGTTTATTGCTTTCCAGAGATTATTTCCCCAGCTTTGTAGAATTCTATCCCATACATGAGCTGATCAGTATTTAATCCAAAGATCTTTGAAGACCTACCTACACATTTCTGGACCTTTCTTTCTCTCTGTCTATACGGCCACCTCACTTCCAATACTCTACCTTGCAAAGTTGAGGTGCCTTGGCTTCCCAAATTCCGATATCTATCCTGTCAGTTCAGAGAAAATGTCCAGCTTCCTTTGGGTAGCCATCCTTAAGCTTCAGTTGGAAACTACCCATAGTCAATAAGGTGGGCAATGACAGCTTCGTCATTGGTTGCCTTTCTCTCAGCGGTCACTATGCTTTATTGTCCAACGCATACACATTGTTACTGGTCTGATTTTCTAGTTGTTTACAGTGGGAAGTCAATCCTATAGTAGTTAATACCTTTAGGCATATATTAAACCACTGTTGTCTTATAGTAACAGTCGTCTTGTGTCATTTAACCCACTATTTCTAACCCAGGTTAGTAATTATGCAGATTTGTTCACTCTGTGATCACTCATGGAGCTCTGCACTTATGGCCTATGCACTTTCTGTGCATATAAAATTAATAGAGGATTATTTTAAAAATAAATAAAATAAATTTATATGAAAGTGTAAATGGCATAGATGGCTCATCCACTGCAGCTAGGAGTGTAAATTGATCAAAGCAATCACAGAAAGTTTCTTATCAAGTAAAATTTAATATATGCACACCTTACCTATTGAGTACATTCATTCTACTCTCAGATGTAAGTCCTAGAGACACTCTCACACAAGTATCAGGAGAAACATCAGAAATGTTCAGAGTTCATTACTGGTAGCAGCCAGGTGTCCATTAACACTAGAATACATGTCTTATACAATGGAATACCATGTAGCACTGACAAGGAATAAACTACAGTTTTACTCATGGACATAGAAGAATTTCCAAATGTGACACTGAAGCAAAAGATGTCAAATGGAAATGAATATTCATATTATAATTCACTGTCAATAAATTGTTTTTTGTTTTGCTCTGTTTTTTGTTTGTTTGTTTGTTTTTGCTATAAGTCATGTGTACTCACCAGAAAGAGAAATCACACCCAGGGGGATGGCGATGCTTCAATCCCCTCTTCTCCATTCTCTTCTTGGGATTTTAGCTAGCCATGCACATGTACCCAGCATAATTTTCTTTTCTTTTTATTTAATTTTATTTATTATTATTTTAAAATTTTGCTATACAGCACAGGCATTCATCAGAGAGAGACAGAGAAAGAGTGACAGAGAAAGTGAGAAAGCAAGTCATCATGTCTGGGACTTGAACTGCAGTCACCCATGTGGGAGTCTACCACATTTTAATCACCATGCCACCCACTGGCCCTCTGGCATAATTTTTAGACCTCCAGGTCTGAAACTTGAACTGTGGAGTCAGCCATGTGGGATCCAGCACCTTAACCTCCATGCCACCTGCTTGGCACAGTGACATCATGTGTGTGTGTATGTGTGTGTGTGTGTGTGTGTGTGTGTGTGTGTATGTTTAAAGACAAAACTGTTTTAGCCATGGTAGCTAAAACACTGCTAACACACTGGTTGATGCTGCTACTTGACAGGCTGAGACCAGTGGGAGGACCAAGTTAGATGCCGACCCATCCTTCAAAAACAGCTGATTTGGGGACCAGCAGATTGCATAATGGCTACATTGCTGGACTCCCACATAGTTGACTGCGATTTGAGTCCCAGACACGTTGGCTTAAAACTCATACCAGGCACATGTGTGTGCGTGCCCAAGATCCCAAGAAGAGAATGGAGGAGAAGGGATTGCCATGTGGCCATGCCCCCGGGGGGGAGGTGATTTCTTCCTGTCTCTCTGTCTCTTTCTGTATCTCTGGCAAGTGAACATGCACTATAACAAAACTCTAAGAAAAAAAAAAGCTAGTTTAGTGGCACACATCTGTAGTCCCAGCTGTGTGGAAGGCTGAGGCAGGAGGATGACAATATAGCAAGACTATCTTAAAAACACACACATACACACACACACACACACACACACACACACACAAATAACATATTACTTTGGGATAGATAGTAGCCCTATAAATTAAAATAAAAGAATAATTATCACAAAACACTAGGATAATAGCTCTGTGGGGAGAGTAGGGATTGCAATTGGGAAGAGACGTGAATTTTCACTCTTGACCTGGTTGGGTGTCACTTGGGTCTCACCTCATTATTGTTCTTTAGGATGTACTTACATGTTTGATTCATTCATCTATATGTATGACATATTTCAAAATGAGAAAATTAAATTGACCTAAATGTTATGTATTGCTTTCTTTGTAGTCAGAAAGAGTGTGATGATTTCAAGGTCTACCTGTGCCCTTATTCATTCATTCATTTATTCCACAGGCATTTGCTGTGTCTTTCCTGTGTTAGGCATTATACTACACACCAGAATACAGAGATCAATTTATTATCAGAGAGCTTTAATAATAAACATAATGATTGATGCTATTATATTGTAACAAATGACATTCAACTGGGGGTCTATATTAAATTTAACTTACACATAGCTCTTTGCATAGATTACCTCATTTAATCGTATGTATTGCTAATTCCCTGGTTTTAAAAACAAGGAGACTAACACAACACTTAATAACTTGTCCAAACTGACAGTGTCCTGAAAAGGCAGACCCACAATTTTCCCTTAACAACTGTGGTTTTCTCCCCAGCATCCCATCCCTTTCCCACAGATGGAAACACCCTGATTTTTCTTTAGGGCACCCCTTTTTGGTTCTTGTGGTTCATTTGGAGCTGACTACTACATTGCTCTGAGTCAAAAGACTGAAGAAGTGCCTGGCCGCTCAATATCATGAATGCAGTCATTGGCTTAAGCATGGGCATGTGACCCACAAAAGACCAATAGGATTCAAGTCTGCAGGCTTGTTGGTGCTTTGGGAAAAAGTGAGTCCACTTGGCGCTGGAATTGGAACTACTAGCAACAGAGGTAAAATAAGAATGGAGATTTGAAGGGTTCCTCTTTCGTGAGACTGAAGTTAACCAGAAACAAGGAGAGAAAAACCAGAGAATGAGTCCTGACATCGTAGTCTGAACACTTGGATCCAGCCATGCCTGAAGTTTTCCCACTGTCTGGTCTTTTCAGTTACATGAGTCTCAATGTGGGTTTTCTCACACTCACAAAAAGGAATCCTGGCTAAAATGGGGGTATAAGCACATAACTTAATAATTACTATACCAGCCAAACAATAAGGGCTAAAATAAATGGGGGTGCATTCAGGTGTAAGACGTTTTTCACGTTCTTCCCTTTCTCATCCTCGGTCTGAAGTCAAGTTTCAGGGAAGATGTAGTCTCACTAAGACAAAGAGTCATGGATTACCTTAATAGCAGCTCAGGCCAGTCCAGCATCCTTTACTGGGGGGACAGGCAGCCATACCCAAGATCCTGAAAGATGATCACAAAAGACCTCATCTCAGGGACAATAACAACAAGAGTCATTTAGGTTTTGGAGTACACTTCATCCCAGACATACGAAGCCCTTGACAGCAAAATTAAATCTGACATCACTCCTCAGGTTGACGAAACACTGCTGTCGTCTTCCCAGTAGAATGAGCTCAGACATTTGAGGCCCTCTCTCCCTGAGGACTGGAGTCACCTACTTCATTCAGCCTGGCCAATGATATCCCAGTCACCTTGAAAGTGACTGAGCCTCCAGAAGGTCCCTGTCGTGAGGCACTAATGTAGCCCTTTGAGACAAAAGAGTAAGTGACACGGGAGCTCAGTCAAGCCACGGTCTCAACTCCATTCTTGGGTTTTACTCTTCGGTCACTTGGTCATCTCATCTTGAGCCCCTCCCCAGTCAGGTTCAGAAAGAACTCTACCCCCTCACTGTCACGTGAAGGTCAGACTTTAAAGTCAGCATCTAAGTTGATTAGACCACTAACATCCTTTAAAAGGAATGGAACAGCTGACATTAAGAACATCACAAAAGGTCGTATATATTTTTTCTCCATTGGAAAGGACTATTCGCCAGGTTCAGGCAGCAGAGGCACGAGCGCATTCTCATTCACGGCAGATGTATGTAAATAACTACACTGTTTAGCACCCTGGCCCATGGGCAGTTCACCCTCCTGCTCCCTCAAAGGTGACCGTTACACTCAGTGTTCCTACCGCTGAGCAAGGCGAGGTCCTACTTCCCCTCCAGAGATGGAGACTGAAAGGGAAAAAATATTTCTTTCTCCTTGATAAATTTGAAGCTGTAATAAATCAGAATTTAGATCTTTGGTGAATAATTCATGTTTATCTTTAAAAAAAATAATGACTTTCATTATATTTCACCTTCCTCTTATTAAGTTCTAGAAGCTAATTCTCTGGACTGGACCCTCCAGAATCTTAGTTTTGACTGATGACTCTCCCTCAAGAGGCCCTCTCATTACCTCCACCCACCTCAGTCAGCTGTCTTTTGTCCCCAAAAATTATGGATGAGGACAAAAGACAGGGAAGGAAGAGTCTGGGCCGACAGTGGCTGTGGGATTCAGCAGGGTCCCTAAAGCTCCCCTCTTGGGCCCACCAACTCCATCCTTGGCCTTAGGTAGGAGGTCTCTTAGGCTAACTGCTATGGCTCCCTGGCCCCTCAGCTGGGCACCTGACAGTATCCCCTCCACCTCTTTCTCTTTGCCCCATGCAGGAAGTTGGGTAGGTAAGGTCCTTCTAAAGCAACCTTACTCCTCCAAGAGCCATCTGGCACTTCATACAGTAATGCAACAATTCCACACAGTGATTTCTCTGTGGCCGTGGCTGCTTCAGCCAGCCCCTTGAATGAAGTCTCTTCCTTCTCTTTCAAGCTTGAGTTAAGGTTCCGACGTCTGTGTCTTCCCCATCATGGGTGGCACATCTCAAACTGTCTTAGTGGGTGGTCAATTTGGAGCTTTTCTTACTAGGTTTGAGGTGAGGGGAAAACATGGCCTACTTTCCTCCACAAGGGGAATTGGACGCGTATCACACCACAACTCTCCAAAGAAATATAATTTCCAGTGTCTGGCCTTTTCATCTTCAACCCTCCAACACCCACATTTTTCCCTTTACATTCAACTATAGTTATTCTAATTTTAGTATATATTACACACAGTAAAAGTCACCTTTTTAGTGTAGAATTCTAAGAGTTTTGAAGACTGAATATAGTAATATAATCACAACTACAATCAAGATATAGAACAGCTTCATCGCTCCCCAAATTTCTTTTTTTTTTGAGAGAGATTTTTGCCTTAGGATACATGCGCTCACTGGAGAAAGGGACAGGAACAGTGAAAGAGAAAGTAAGGAATCACTCCGTGGGCAGATGGCCATGCCACAATCCCTTTTCCTCCATTCTCCTCCAGGGATCTTAGACGCACGTGCACACATGCCTGGCATGTTTCAAGCCACTGGGTCTGGGAATTGAACCAGAGTCTGCCATGTGGGAGTCCAGTGATGTAACTGCTATGCCATCTGTTGCCCCTCTCCCCCAAATTTCTTTCACTCTCTTTATAATCAACTTCTTCCCTTACTCTTAGCCCTTGGTAGCCATTAGTTTCTCTCTCCCTCTCTCTTGCTCTCTGTTATTATGAGCAAGAGAGAGACAGTACCCCCAACAAGGCTTTGACTCTGCAATCCACCTTCAGCCTTAGTAAACCCAGATCATAGGCACCCATGTCCCTATCATACTCAGGGAGGCATCTGGACTTGAACCAACAAACTTCTCATGTGGAACAGCCTTACAGAGTGCTGCATTTTACTTCTGTGTTGCTATCTGCCCCAGCCACCAATCTCTTATTTGCCATGTAAATGGACTCATTCTACATGTAGCCTTTGGGTTTGACTCCTTTCACTTTCCATGTTTTTGAGATTCATTGACATTGTTATAAGGACTCATCCTTTTTTTTTTTTTTTTTTTTTTAGGTTTTCACCATACTGCCTTCAATGGAGAGAGAAAGCGACAAGAGGAAAAGTGAGAAATCAGTCCCCCGGGGGTGAATGGTCACACCACAATCCTTTCCTTCCTCCTCTATTCTCCTGGCATGCATATGTACCTTGTGTGATTTCAAACCACTGGGTCCGGGACTTGAACTATGGTTGGCCATGCGGGAGTCCACCACCTTAACTACCACACCACCTGCTGGCCCCAGACTCATTCCTTTTTATTGCTGAGTCCTATTGTTCACTTGGATGTACCAGGGGTTGTTTATCTCTTCAGTAACTAAAGGGCATTGCCTTATTTCTAGGATGTGGCAATTATGGCTGAACCCACTATAAACATTCATATATAGGTTTTTGTAGGAAGCTAAGTTTTCACTTTACTTGGGTACATACCTAAAAGTGGAATTGTGGATTGCTGGGTCATAGCGTGAGGAACTGCCAAACTATTTTTCACAGAAGCTGTACTATTTTACATTTCTACTAGCACCCACATCTTAACCAGCACTTAAAATTATCCATTTGCTTTTTTCATTTTAACCATTCTAATAGATGCCTAGTAGTATCGTAGAGCTTTATTTGCATTTTCTTAATTATTAATGCCATAAACATCTCTTCATATATTTATTTGCCATTCATTTATCTTCTTTGTTGAAATGTTAATTCAAATCCTTGCCCATTCTAAAATCAAGCCATTTATCTTATTAATATTGAGGATTTTTAAAAATAATTTTTAAGAATTATTTTACTTAACTTTATCCACTTATTTATTTATTTATTTTAAAATCTGACTAGAGAGGGACAGAGTGACAGACAGAGAGAGAGAGAGGTAAAGTGAGAAAGCAAGCCACCAGGTCCAGGACTTGAACCACAGTCAGCCATGTGGGAGTCTAGAGCCCATAAACACCATGCCACCTGTCAGCGTTAATAATGAGTTTTGAGTCTCCTTTTTATTTCCAGATTTATAAAGTTTATTTCTAAACCTGCCTCAGAAAATTGTTAGTATATAGCATCATAATATTTGATAATCATTCTAAGAATCATAATTTTATATAAATTTGCTTTCCTAGGTAATGTGAATGACTTTTATTTCCAAGTAAATAATTCTTTTTAAAATGTTTTGTATTATTTAAATTTAATCATGATAGTTTCCTTTATATGGCATGAATCAGATAAGTGTTTTGCAAATATGTTCTCTCAAGTTTTGTTTTGTTTTGAGAGGTTTTTGTCTCAGGGCACGTGTGATTTAGGAGAGAGAGACAGACAGAGATAGTGAGAGGGAAAGTGAGAAATCACTCCCCCAGGGTGGGGATGGTCATGCCACAACCCCTTCCCCATTCTCCTCCCGGGATCTTGGGCACGCATGCACCCAGGTCTGGCACAATTTTTTTTTTTTTTTGAGAGATTTTCGCTATAGGGCGCGTGCGCTCGCCAGACAGACAGAGAGAGACATTAGAGACAGAAAGCAAGAAATCACCCCCCAGGGGGATGGCCACGCCGCAGTCCCTTCTCCTCCATTCTCCTCTCGGGATCTTGGGCATGCACGCACACGCGCCCAGCGTGAGTTTTAAGCCACCGGGTCCCGGACGCGAACCGCGGTTGACTACGTGGGAGTCCAGCGACATAGCCATTACGCTAACTGCTGGTTCCCAGGCCTGGCATAATTTTTAAGACATCAGGTCTGGGACACGAACTATGGTTGGCCACGTAGGAGTCCAGTGATGAAACTACTATGCCATCTGTTGGCCCCATCAGATATCTTCTCTCAGTTAGTGGTTTGTCTTTTCATTCTGTTAAGAGTGTCTTTTATTTAATTTTTTTTAGATTTTTTTTTTTGAGAGGTTTTTGTTATAGGGCGCATGTGCTTCCCAGAAAGACAGAGAGAGACAGAGAGACAGAAAGTGAGAAATCATCCCCCAGGGGCGATGGCCGCACTGTAATCCCTTCTCCTGTATTCTCCTCTCGGGGTCTTGGGCATGCACACACACACGCCAGGCATGAGTTTAAACCATCGGGTCCAGGACTCGAACCGCAGTCAACTACATGGGAGTCCAGCGACACAGACATTACCCCAACTGGTGGTCCCAAGAGTGTCTTTTAAAGAGCAAAAGTTTTCAATTTTAATGAAGCCTAATACAGGAATTTTTCCTTTTGGGGATCATGCTTTCAGTTTTGTAACTATAGAATCTTTACCTAGCCCAAGAGCACAATGAGTTTCTCTTACCTTTTTCTAAAAATTTTACATTATTGGGGTTTACATTTAAGTCTATAGCCTGAATTAATTTTTATACATTGTACAAAGTATAGGTCAGTGCATATGTAGATGTCTAATTGCTTTAACACTATTTGTTGTAAAACTATCCTTTCTCCATTAACTCACTTGTACTGTTGTTAGAAATCAATTGACCATATATGTGTGGGTCTATTTCTGGACTTCCATGCGAACTATTGATCGGTATATATCTTTTTGAAACATTTAACTGCCTTGGTTACCACAGCTTTAGAGTAAGCTTTGAAATCAGAGAGTGTGAGTCCTCTAATTTTGCTATTTTTCAAAACTCTTTTGGTTATTCTAGTTCTTTTGGCTTTCCATATAAATTTTACTTACTTATTTACTTATTTTAGTTTTTTGCCATAGGGCATGCATTCGCCAAAGAGAGACAGAGAGAAAGTGAGAAGTCACCCCCCAAGGGGGGGATGGTCATACTGCAATTCCTTCTCTTTCTCCTCAGGTATGCACACACACTTACCCAGCGTGAGTTTTAAGCTGCTGGTCTGAGTAGTGAACTGCAGTTGGTCATGTGGGAATCCAACACCTTAACCACCACACCACCTGCTGGCCTGCTGGCCCCTCTATACAAATTTTAGAATTAGCTTATTGGTTTCTACAAAAACTTTTTTTTTTTTTTTTGGCTGAAATGGTATTGCAGTGAATCAGTGTGTCAGTATGAGAAGAATTTCCATTTTAACAATAATAAGTCTTCCAATCCATTCACCATCCACTTATTTAGGTCTTTTTTACTTCATCAGTATTTTATAGTTTTCAGCATACAGATCTTATACAAATTTTATTAGATTTATACCTAAAATATTACATGTGTTTAGATGTTATTATAAATAGTACTTCTAAAAATTTTAATTTTCAATTGCTCACTGTTAGCATATAAAAATACAACTGATTTATATTTTTTGACCTGGAACCTTTAATCTTACTAAACTCACTTATTACCACCTCTAGAAGATTTTTTTCCCAAATTTTTTGAAACTTTCTATATAGACAATTATATCAATTTTGAATAGAGACAGTTTTATTTCTTCTTTTATAATCTATGCACCTTTTTTTTTTTCTTGCCTAATTACACTAGCCAGGACTGCTAATAAAATGTTGGAAAGGAGTGGTAAAAACATACCTCTCCATCTTAGTATCAATTTCAAAAATTAATGTTTCCAGGACCAGCAGATGGAGTAATGGTTATGTCTCTGGATTCCCACGTAGTCGACTGTGGTTCAAGTCCCAGATCCAGTGACTTAAAACTCACATGAAGTGTGTGTGTGTGTGTGTGTGTGTGTGTGTGTGTGTGTGCCCAAGATCCTGAGAGGAGAATGGAGGAGAAGGGATTGTGGTATGGCCACCCCCCTGGGAGGGGTGATTTCTCGCTTTCTGTCTCTCTGTCTCTCTGGTGAGCACAGGCACCTATAGCAAAAATCTCTCTCTAGGAAAAAATAATAAATTAATGTTTCCTTGGAGCATTCTCACTAAGTTTGTAGTGAAAGTAAAAGGTTCTTTTGGTTTTCCCCAAGAGGAGAATAAAACTATCTTGTTGACAACTCTATCTAAAAAATGTCTCACCATCAGGTGGTATGGAGGTTAAGGCAGCTGGATCCCACATGGCCGACTGCAAGGTATGAGCCACAGACCCAACATGTGCCCAAAATCCTGAGAGGAGAGTAGAAAGGTTGGGATTGTGGAAGGGCTATCTTCCCAGGGGGTGATTTCTCACTTTCTTTCTCACTCTCTAGCCAATGTGTGCACCCTATAGCAAAAAATAAAAATAAAATAAAAGGCTAATTTCAACTTTTGGTCTTTGAAGTTTCAGCCTTAGTTAGACCTTTAAGTTAGGTAGGAACCAAAATGGTTCCATGGTGCCTCTTTATAAGACTATTTTTTTTAAAGAGAGATTTTTGCTATTGGGTATGTTCACTCACCAGAGAGACAGAAAAAAAGTAAGAAATCACGCCCTGGGGGCATCCCTTCTCCTTCATTCTTCTCTCGGGATTTTGGGCACACACACATGCACCTGGACTGAGCTTCAAGCCACCGGGTTCAGGACTGAAACCACAATCAGACATGTGGAAGTCCAGTGCCTTAACCACTATCCACCAGTTGGCCCCTAGAAATCTCTTTTTTTAAAGAGTGGTTTTTGCTATAGGGCTTGTGTACTCATGGGAGAGACAGAGAGAGACAGAAAGACAGAAAGCAAGAAATTACACCACCACCCCCCAGTGGGGAATGGCCACGCCGCAATCCCTTCTCATCCATTCTCCTCTCAGAATCTTGGACATGCATGCACACGCACAGTGTGAGGTTTAAGCCGCCAGGTCTGGGACTTGAACCATGGTTGACTACGTGAGAGTCCAGTGATATAACTGTTATGCCATCTGCTGGTCCCCCCTATAAATCTTATATATGTGTTCTAGCACCTCGTTTGGGAGAACAAGAGGATCAGCTAGCCACCCTTTTTCTCCCAGCATTTTGAAGGGTCTCAGCCAAAAGAAAGACACTCTTTTACAGATAGTATTAACTACTACTTTTACAAATGAGGGAAGTGGGCCTCTAAGAGTTTAAATAACTTGTCAAGGTCATGTCACTAGGAAGTAGCATGATTTAAACAGCTCTGTCGGAACCAGAGTGGGTATTCTTTCTACTAGGTCACACCAATCCAGCTAGAAAAATCCAGGAAGCATTTATCATTTTTCAAACTCACATATAAAAACAAAAGGGCTAAGATATTTCTAAACTTAGTCATTCTAGACCACACTATGGAAAATGGAAGAAATAGTGTTACATTTGTCCTCCAAGTGGCCACAGAATAATAATCACCCTATATCCTGAAGCAGGAGCTGAAGTCAGACGCTGAGAATCTCCAATTATCAACACTGATAACCCTGAGGCTTTCCTTGAATAATCCAGACAAGAAATCAGAACTGACAATAAGGACTCTGATTGAGTCAAGAAATTTGACAGTATGTCTCTAGGTCAAGGAGTCCACGCCTATTTGCTTCCATGACAACTTTAGAACACCTAGGCCCCGCCAGGAGATCACTTCTTGCTAATGAGAAGGAGGCAGGACCTAACCTAAGGAAAAGTTTAGGATTGAAACCAATCCCAGTAAAATCACTAACTGAAAGGAATACCACCACCTTCGTTTATCGTTTTGAAGCAGGTAAAGAAAGCTTTTGTCAAGCTTTTCGAAAAAAGGATTCTCCTGAGAACTAAAACATTCAAATAAAAGAGAAAAGGTTCAGCAATTCCACTCCTGATTACAAACCCAAAAGAATTGAAAAAAGGCATTTAAACAAAAATTTGTGCATGAATGTTTACAACTGTGCTATTCATAAGAGTCAAGAGATAGAAACAACATAAATGTCCACCAACTGATGAATGGATAAACAAAATGTGGTATATCTGCACAACAGAATTTCATTTTATTGCCAGAGGATGCATGAGCTTGCCAGAGAGAG
>NW_006159921.1:2941070-2956390 GCF_000334495.1 Tupaia belangeri chinensis
GGAAAGAGAAAAAAAGGAGAAAGCACCTCTCTAATGGGATGAGGTCTTGCCGCAATCCCTTCTCCCCCATTTCTCCATCCTAGAGGGATTTGAGGAACATAAGCACCTGTCCTGGAGTGTTTTTCAAGTTGCTGGGGCCGGGATTTGAACCACAGTTGATCAAGTGGGATCCCATATAATAGAATATTATTCAGCTCTAAAAAGGAATGAAGTACTGATACACATTATAACCTTGATAAACCTTGGATACATCATGCCAAGTGATAGAATTCAGACACAGAGGTCAAATAGTATATGATTTTATTTATATGAAATATCCAGATTAAGAAAATCTATAGAGAGAGCAGATTAATGGCTGCCAGGGGACGAGAGAGAGGGGAATGAGAAGTGACTGCTTAATGAGTAGGGGGTTTTCTTTTGGGGTGATGCAGATGTTCTAACTAGATAGTGGTAATAGCTGTACAAATCTGTGAATGCACTAAAAGTGACTTGAGTTATATGTTAAATGGTCAAAATGGTAACTTTTATACATATTTTACTATAGTAATGCAATAAAGAGATGTCTTTACTATGGAGTGAAAGTGTGGTTGACTAGCAGGTCATTTCCTGAAAACCTTCTCTGCCTAGTTCAGTACTTTGTCACATCTCACTTGGATTGTCACAGCAGCCTCCTAAATGGTCCCCTATCCCCACTATCCATCTCTACTCCATCTTGCACAAACTTTCTACCATGTCAAAATGACCATTACATTCCCTTATTCAGAACTTTTCAGGGCCAAGAGGTGGTGTGGTGGCTGGGGTGCTGAACTCCCACATGACCAACCATGGTTCAAGTCCTGGACAAGGTGGTTTGCTCTCTCACTTTGCCTCTCTCTCTCTCTCCTTCTCTTCCTCTCTCGTGAGCACTCATGTTCTATAGCAAATTTAAATAATAAATAATTTTTCAAAAATAAATTAAAAATAAATTTAAAAAAATCTTTCAGTGGTTCCTAATCTACTGCAGAAAGAAATCCTCACACAACTTTAAAAGGCACTTCCAGATGTGGTGCCCAGTTGCTTCTTTCCCTGTGTATCCCTTTCCCTGTATATTTCTCATGGAATGCTCTGAGAGGGCAGAGACCACAGTGGGTCTCATAAATCGTTCTGTTCATAGCACCCAGAATGGACCCTGTTTTTTTAACCCATCAGGCACTGGCATTCTTGTCTAGCTCCAGCTCTTGCTCCTTCCTCAGATATCTGTATTCTAGGCAAACCAAGTCCTCCATAAAGTCAGCCCAGTCCATGAGTCTGAGCCTTGTGTACGGGTCTCCCCATTTAGAGGGTTAGCATCCCATCTGTAAATCTGGACAAACGCCAATTCTCCTTGTTCTCATCCATTGTATTGCTATTAACAGAAACACCTGAGTCTGGGTAATTTCTTATTTTTTCATATTGCAATGCCTTTTATTGTACATCTTTCTTTCTTCCTTTTCCTTTCTTTCTTTCATTCAAGATTTTCCTATCTTAGGGACAGGAAAATCACTGAGAGAGAGAAAGAGACAGTGAGAGGGAAAGTGAGATATCACCCCCCGGGGGGATGGCCACACCACAATCCCTTCTTCTCCATTCTCCTGGGATCTTGCTCATGCATGCATACATGCCCCACATGAGCTTTAAGCCACCAGGTCCAGGACTTGAACCATGATTAACCATGTGGGAGTTAAGTAATATAACCACTACGCCATCTGTTGGCCCTGAGTTTGGGTAATTTAAAAAGAATAAATGTTTATTCAGCAGTAGGCCATGTGAGAATCCAGCACCCTTAACTGCCATGTGACCTGCCAGCCCAGTGTCTGGGTCATTTTCAAAAAACAGCGACTTATTCTGCTCACTCAGGTTTGGAGGTCCAAGGTACAGGTGTTAACTCGATATGGTTTTGTAGTGAAAGCCTTCCTGCTGCTGGGGAGTCACACGGCAAGAGCTTGCACAGAGCAGAGCACTGTCTGTATCTCCTTAGAAGCCCACGAGGATCAGACCCTGGGAGTCCCATCCCAATTCTAACCTTCTCCCAGAGGCCCCATCCCTCAACACCACACTCAGTTTAAGGTTTCACTTTCTTAATCCCATCACAACTAACTCACAACACATGAGTTTTGGGAGGGCACGTTAAAAACCATAGCAATCCTTTGACACAGTTCTACTGTGCTCTTTTCCGACCATTGGTCACTCATTTCTGGGTGTTCCCATGGCATCTCACACGGTCCCCTGTGGCATCCCTCAGCACCTCATCCCAGGACTATGTATTGACATCCTGCTCTGTGGGACTACAGGTACCAAGGAGCCCATCCTAACTCCTCCAGCAACACCTGTTGTTGACAGGCAGTGCTGTGACTCACAACACCCCCTCTCGTGCATGGCCTATAATAGGTGAGGTCGGAGGAATAAACAAAAATAAGTAACCAAATAATCTGTCTTGAGGAATCAACCTGAGAATTTGTTTTTTTCTGCACAGGAAACAATCTGAATTAAACTGGATATTGAGGGCAGCTGTCACTGAATCTCTGGGAATCATTTTATTTACTTGGCTGTGAAAAAAGGCAAGAAGTGGAGGAGTCAGAAACTGGAGCAAGTGGAAAGGGTGGGGAACTGGAACGGCGTAACGGACATTCTCCCTTCAGAGAACACCTCTTCCTGAAGCATCCTGCCAGGTACTTACGGCACTGACCGGAAAGTGAAGCAACCGTCACTCTGCAGAGGGAGAGAGAGGAGCCGCCACGCGCTCCCCAGGCTACACGCAGTACAAGTGTAACCTCCTCGCGCCTGGGTAATTGAGGACCGACCGTGAAAATGAAATTCCACTTTGCCTTCACATCATTTTCCCTTTAGCACATGTTCCCCTTTTGCCCACTCAGCTCCCTTCCTAATAATGTCTGTCTTTCCAGTTTGATCAGAATGTACTGTGTGGTGATCTGTAACCTCTTCACTGACGTGTGCTCTGTGTGCCCTGCCTTTGTGTTTTGTTGCCCCTGGTGTCCCTGCTAAGTCCTTGTGGTTTATGTCACACCTCCTTTCCCCAGCATAAAGGACAGTGGCCACTCAGGAAAGCTGGCTGCAGAGCAGAACGCATGAAGAATGTTTCTCTTCGGATTCTTTCAGACTGGAAGGCACTTTGGACTCTGGATTTCATTATTTTTTTTTTTGTTTTTTTTTTTTTCAAAGAATTATTTATTTTAATTTTATTTATTACTTTTTAAAGAATTTGACCAGAGAGAGAGAGGGAAAGTGAGAAAGCAAGCTGTCAAGTCCAGGACTCAAACCCAGGTCAGCCATGTGAGAGTCCAGTGCCTGGACCACAATGCCACCTGCTGGCCACTGGACTCTGGATTTCAAAGGCCAGTGGGGGGGATGAGAAATCTAGGAACACAGGGCTCAAGGATAGAAGGGAAAGAAATTGATGTGGTTTTGTGCATCTGTTAAATGATCTCATTTCATTCTATCTTTCCTGTGAGAATATTATTTGTTGACAGCAAGTAAGGAGACAGAAAAGGCAACACCACCAACACTACACAGAGATTCTTTGGGATAGTTCTGAGGTGCCACCTCTGGCATCAGGCTGAAGCTGTTCTCTGCAGGGCCTTGTCCGAGATGCACATTAGCTTGGCTTCCTTGCCTACCCTGCCTGCCTGATCCCTCATCTCCTCCTAGGTTCTCCTGGGAGCATTTCTTTAAATAAGTTACTTGCACATAAATCCTTGTCTTGGAATCTGATTCTGGGAACCTGACCTAAGAGCTACCTTAAAGAGCACAGGAAGAAGGCTGCAGCCGTGGTGGGAGCCAGCCTGGGTCACATTATGACTTTCCTATAATGTTGCCAGATTTGGCAAATAAGAGCACAGGACAGGTAGTTAATTCACATTTCAGATAAACAAGTTAAAAACAAAAATGACAGAGAGGGAGATTGATTTTTGACAGTCTCTCCATGTTAGGACCCTCCTGCCCCAGCTTCCTAACTAGCTGGGACTAGAGCAAGTCACTAGGACTGATCTGTTCTAGGGTGGGCCAGGAGCTGCACCCAGGCCTCTCATATGACCCGAGCCTCTGAACAGCAGTGTCAGCCTTGTGTGCTACTGCAGCTGAGACACACACACACACACACACACACACACACACACATTTTAGTACAACTATGCCCCTTATGAAGAGGGATCTCCAAAAAGTTTATAGAAAATGTGTCCTGAGGCCAGCAGGTGGCGTGGAGGTAGAGTCACTGGATCCCACGCAGCCAGCTGCATAGTTCAAGCACGAAGCCTGGCGACTTGAAAATCACAGAGGGCGCATGTACATGAGAGGAGACTGGAGAAGGGACTGCAGCGTGGGCATCCCCTAAGGAGATGATTTCTCACTTTCCTTCTCTGTCTCTCTCCAGTAAGCACACACAAGCTACAGCAAAAATCTTAAAACAAACAAACAAACAAACAAACAAAACCCAAAGAAGGTGTATTATAAAAAAAGTTGCATAGATTTCAAAAACAATTTTTACACCAAAATAAACTCATATTTCAATTCTGCTTTTCCATAAGCTTTCTGAAGTCCTATTGCATGTATACTAAAAAGAATTATTCATTGTGTATCTGAAATTCAAATTTGACTGGGCATTCTGTATCTTATATGGAAATCCTTAGGAAGAGCCATAGGACATTTTGCCCCTTCTTCCACTTAAAGAAGAAATTATATTTATGACTGCATTGGTATAAAGACAAAACTAAGTCAGGCTGGACTCATTACTACATATTCATCACTATCATTATGTTCATTTTTCTTCCACTTTAAAATGAATTAAAATCGAGACATGTTTGTGGGTTCCTAAAAGTACAAAGGGTCCTACCTACTGTACCTATTCTAATGGATGATTCAGCCCCAGGGTCAGCTTACCAGGGGCCTTGAATGTCATGATTAAACAGGATTGGACTTTCTTCATCAACCATTGTTCTACTAAGAGTTCTGTGATCAGATGGTATTTCAGAAAGCTAGCCCTAGTTGAGCGCTGAAGAAGAGGTCAAAGAATAGAATATGTGGCCAGGGAGGAGGCGGTCACCATGACTGAGATGGGACATGAGTAGGACCTTAACAAAGGCAGGTGGCAAGCCTGTTAAGTTGAGGGTCAGCACTGCAGTAATGCTCACCAGGTCTCCATGGTGCAAAGGTGTGACCTTGGGCACTGGAAAAATGGGGCGATGGGTCTACCTAAGAGAGTCAGAACCACGTTGGGATCACCCTTCTTCCTGTGAGGGTCAGCAGGGTGCCTCCATACAAAATATGAGGAGCTGCCCCATCAGGTGAAGCATTGAGAGATGCTGCAAGCTAGGCATCCAAGACCTGCTCCTTGTTTTGCTAATAAAGTTTTATTTTACATAGTCATGCCTATTCAGTTCCATATTATTTATGGGCTATTTTTGTGCAGAGTTGAGCAGTTGCAATAGAGAAAATGCCCTACAAAGCCTAAAGTTTTCACTGTTTTGCTCTTAGTAGAAAAAGTTTGCCAACCCATGGTTTTTTTGTTTTTGTTTTTTTTTTTTTAAGACTTTTGCCACAGGGTATGTGTACTCTGTGAGAGAGGGGAAGTGAGAAATCACCCCCCAGGGGAGATGGTCATACTGCAATCCTGTCTCTTCCATTTTGCTTTAGGGATTTTGGGCATGCACATAAATGCTCCTAAGCATGTTTTTCAAGTCACTAGGTCCAGGATTGAAACACATAGTTCATGTGGGATCCAGCCGCCTTACCCACCACATGACCAACTGGCCCCAGGAGGGGATTTTTCTGAGAAACTGATGTTTCTGAATATGTGACATTTAAAATAAAGCCCTCTCCCCCTCAGTCTTTGCTGCTGTGTGTAGTATGAGCTAGGTGTCTCCTTCCTCATGCCCACAGATCAAAACAAAAACTCTACAAATTATCTCCAGGCAGATGGAAAATGGCTTTGAATTACTGGGGAGATGCAGCAGAGAAACTTGTCCTGATGGTGTATATGAATTCAAATGAGAAATCCACCCCACGGAAACCAGGGTGTGCTCCTCATGGGAGCCACAGAGGGCTACGGAGAGGAAGAAGATAGAAACTCGGGGAGAAGGGTGGTGATGCTATTTAGAAATTCTCACTTGCCCTTTGTAGTCATTTAAATACTCTGTGGTGCTCAATCAGTACTTTACCTGGCCTAATTAAAAATCAGATTGCTATTTTAACTGAGAAAAATAGTACTTTCAACTGTTTTAGAAAGAAGAAAAGAATAAACATTATCAAGACTATCTCTTAGAAGATTAGGACCAAAAAAAAAAAAAAAAAAATCCAGGAGGGGAGGCTTCAAAGCTATTTTTGTTTTCCTTGGCTTTGAAATACATAGACAGTTCTGATAATTTTATCTTCCTAAAAATACAGCAAATAAAGTCTATTTACTACTCCCAGGCAATTCCATACATAAATTAAAAACACACACACACACACAACACAAAGCACTTTAAACAAATCCTCCTGTGAGTCTCAAATCCATCATTTCTCTTCCTGTGGCGAGGGTTTTATGCCACAGATCAATGCAATTCGAAAGTTTGGGAGGTGATTTTGTTCTCATCCCCTGCTACTGGATGAGTTTTCAGATGGCCATCTAAAGAACAGCTTACATGCTGTCTCTTCCAGATCTCAGGAAGGCTTCAGTCGAGCTGACATGTTAAGAGATGGTGAGCAGAGATATAAATATATTTTATCTCATTTCTCTAAGTCAGCTTTTAAAGTTAGTTCAAACATACTACTTAGTAAATTCATGAAAAATCTTTTTTTAACCACAAGAATGATATTTCCACTTCTCATCACCATATTTAGTAGGAGAGATGCTTTAGGAATATCATCTCTCCCATTAAAAAAGGGCTTTCTAGGCACAAATTGTACTGCAAAAACATGTGGAAAGATGGGCTGATTCCCCTTATATTTCTGAGTGTGTTGGTTTGAAAATGGGGTAAGAAATTCCAATATACCTAATTTTTCAAGCAGCCATATAGAAAGTAGGTTGATATGTGAAAATCATCCAGTCTTGATAAAACAGGCATTTAAAAATAATTTTGTATATCGTTTATTATTTTCTCCTTCCAACAAATCATCTATTAAGTCCTCAGTGTGGGCTGGATCCTACATTAAACTTAGGGATAGAGAGATATTAAAGATGAAATTCTTGTCATTAATTCTTATAGCCCAACAGGGAAGATGGCCCCCCGGTGGGGGTGAGGAACACAATGCAAAGCAGCAAGTGTGCCCACAGACGTCTCCCTGAAGTCTTCTCTTGTTACCAATGGTGCACATCAGGACTGACTCTTGGACTAGCTGACTGATGGATACCTGAGCCTCATCCCTAAAAGGGACATTATCAATACGGCCAATCAAATGGTACAGCAAAAGAGCAAACAGACAGATTAGGCAGAAGTTAGCTAAATCTCCTACTTTCTGCCAAGGAGGATAAATTTCTATCTCAACCCTTCCGTGAAGAGCAGATACAGCACAGTGATAGTGCTGCGATAGCTTCCTTTCCCAGAACACAGATATTAGATAGTTGGCTTTTACCCTACCAGTACTACCTTAAAAAATATGTGTGTGTGTGTGTGTGTGTGTGTGTGTGTGCATGCGCATGCATGCGTGTGTGTACCAATAACAGAAAAAGACATTACTGCTACCTAACAGTTGTAGGAGAAGAGGGAGCAGGTAGGAAGAGGACAGATGCTAATCGGGCTGCTAGCCCCCAAAGCGCTGCAAGTGAAGTAGCCACACTGAGCTCCCATGATCCTCAACTGCATAGCTAGGAAGCTTTTGGCTGCAAGTAACTAAGCATCCAATTAAAGTGGCTCGAACAACAGGGGTCTATTTTCATTACTTAATAATAAGTCCAGAGGATTGGTTCCAGGAAGGAGCAAGAAGGCATTTGAGATACTTAACAATGAATATGGCACAGGCACTGACACACAGATGCCTGACCAGTCAGAACAAATCCTCAGTATAAACAGCCATTGCTGCTGCACCACGCACCTGGTTAAATTCTATCCCTGGTTCCAAGTTTTGAGTTAGCTTTCGAGAGACTCTCTTGGCCTTCTCTTTATGGTGATAAGATAGCTGCCATACTTCCAAACATCACTCCCTCATCTCACGGTAAGGTCTAAAAAGCATGGTGCAGTAGTAATACACTGCTCAAGAGAAACTGGATCCCACATGGCCACCACAGCTTGAATCCCCTCCTGGTCAGCCTGAAACACATTGGGCATGTGCACGAGTGCCAAGCATCCCACAGGCTGGAGGACTGGCGGAAGATCACAGTGGTACCAAACTCTGTAGAGAACACTTCTGTCTCTCTCTCCTTTCTCTCTCAGATATATGCACACATGTAGTCTATTATGAATAAAGAAAACATTTAAGGCAAGAAGGACAGAGGGGGACCAGTAGTTGGCATAATGGCTATGTCGCTGGACTCCCATGTAATCAACCATGGTTCGAGTCCCAGATCTGGTGGCTTAAGTTCATGCCGGGGGCATGTGCGTGCATGCCCAAGATCCTGAGAGGAGAATGGAGGAGAAGGGATTGCAGTGTAGCCATCCCCCCGGGGGTGTGTGTGTGTGATTTCTCGCTTTCTGTCTCTCTGTCTCTCTGTCTTTTTGGCAAGCGCACCTGCCCTGTAGCAAAAACCTCTCCAAAAAACAAATGTGATGCATGCTTCACCATATCACAATGAGATGGAGTGGGGTTATTGGGGAGTCTGGTAATCACCAATGCTGCTCCTTTTTTTCTCAGAGACTGAAGCACATGAGCTTTTCAGAGATCTTCAAGGTTGTGAGTCAACTGTGAATGAGGCACCGTGGTTCACTACTGTCCTTAGTAGGTCACAGTTGTGCCCTAGATTTATAAAGTTGATTTATAGCCCTTAAGCCACAAAGCTTAGGTTACTCCTCCTTCCTCTTCCCTGTGTGTGGTACCTTAGGAAGTCAGCAGAAATCCGCAAAACCACAGAGTAGACCCAGTACAATCAGGTGTTTTGTTTTGTTTTTAATTAATTTAAATCCTATTTGAAAAAGAACTATCTGGTGGGGGGAAATTTTTTAGAGGACTTCATTTTGTGGTCTCCCTTTCTGTAAAATGCAGGAAGAACTTATAAAGTGCTGAGAAGAATCCTAGGTAAGACTGTGAATGTGGGAAACCCCCTGGGCCTACAATTGCTGACTTGGGACACGGGGTCAGGGTTGTGTGTCTGGTTCCTTTCTGGATTTACTGGTTTTGTACAGAGATGGCCTCAGTTCTAGGTCACACATTGTACCCATGACTTGTATCAGCCATCTCCTAAATCTAGCCAGCCCCTCTACTGGGTCATCAGAAAAGTCATAATGCATTTTTCTATTTTTCTATGCAAAAATGCATCATGACTTTTCCAATGACTCAATATTTAGGCTAATTATGAAAATGGCCTTACTGCTCCACACCTGCTTTTACCCATGCCATTAATTTTCCAGTTCCTCCCATCAAGAAATGGAGTCTAAGTCTCAGTCAAATCCAGGCTGACCTCATAATTGGCAGTCAAAAGTCAGCCTATCATCAAACATATGAATAAAGCCATCTGGCACTAGCCAGTCTTCTGCTGGCAAGAGAGGGGCATGAATAAGCCATGCCATGAACAGCCTTGTCTAACCTAGACCAGAAGAACTATAGTTGTTTCACAGATGAAAGAGGAATAATAAATTACGTTTATAAGCCATTAAGTTTTGGGATGGTTTGTTACACAGCAATAGCTAACTGATACCACATCAGTTAAAGAGATGACTTGAGCCTCTGCACAGCTCATCCTCACTTTGAGAGAAAGTACCTTATATACTAGGAGCTGGATACATCATCTGTATTTCAGGACAGTATGTGAAGAGTCCTCTTAAAGTCTCACAGCTAAGGGTACCAGCAGATAGTGTATGGTAGACCATGGTTCAAGTCCCAGATCCAGAGGCTTGAAATTCATACAAGGTGTGTGCGTGTGCATGCTCAAAATCCCAAAAGAAGAATGGATAAGAAGGAATTGTGACATAGCCATCCTCCCTGTGAGGTGATTTCTCGCTTTCTGTTTCTCTGCCTCTCTCTCTCTCTGACAAGCACACATGCCCTATAGCAAAACCCTCTCTAAAAAAAAATAAGTAAAGTCTCACGGGTAATAATGAAGTTTTCCTATGCTTTTATGAAGTCCATGAGCTCTAAGGAAACCTATGCCTCCAACCTGGATTAACTCCTTAATGCAAGTGAACTCCATTCTATTAAATCTATCCTTGGCTACCTAATTAGAATCTAAGATTGAAAAAGAAGCGAGAAATCCTTGAGTTCAAGGTCAGGTGCTGTTTAGGGAAAAGTCTCGCTCACCTTGGGTTCTGTGATTCTACTTGGTGTCAGGATTCTAAATGCCACTTAGCATCAGACTTTTCAAGCCATTTAAGAAATCGTTTTTTAAGTTTCTCTTTTTCAAGAGAACAGGAGAGAGAGAAATACAAGTACCCTCGACAGGGCCTCACACTGTGTCCCCCCACCCCCAAGCCTTCCCAGCCAGTCAGGATCAGGGGCTCATGGGCCTGGTGTTTAAAGTTGACAGGAGAACCGAGCTTGCAGTCCTCCATCTGAATCTGGCATTGCTTGAACAGCACATTATCAGTGCACACCGAGTAAGCCACCATTTCAAAGATCCTGATCCAAATCCAAACCAAGATATGATGTCCTAACAGTTTACAGCACCCCCTCTCTCATGGGTGAGCTAGTAACAGTCCATTCTACATCATGTAAATGGCAGTCCGCATGCTCAAAGATGTCCAGGCTACTGTCTCTGGGTCCAAGTCTGCCTCCATGGTCCACACTTGATGCACTCTTTTCTGACCCCTTCTAGCCCAAGCCGGCCATGTGCAAGTCTCTCCATTCCCTGGGCTAGGCCTTTGCCCAGGTCGGAGGATGGCGGCCCTTCACTTGTATAGCTCAGAATGGACAAGAAGGCTGGGAAGAGCCTTGATTAGAAAACCACACAGTTCCTCGTTTAAAGTGAACTTCCAAGAGGAACAGGAGGCAATAAAACAGCCTTTTGAGAAATGAAGTGAATCAGTTGCTTTGGTCCAAACCAATTTCTTTTTATCATTAAATGTTCCACAAATTATAGCCTGAAGATCTAGAAAGCCAATTACGTAAAAGCTCAGGTAGGAAAAATGTCAAGGGAAAAACGAAGGGATTCATTTATGGGACTTTCTATGATTTCCACCATACTCCGCACCCCAGCCAACTGATCCATGCACCAATTTTTGGTCGATGCCCAGACTTGGCAAATCGACTTCAAGGAGACCCTTTCTTCTCTCTTCTCCATTTGTTCCCCATCTCCTCTCTTTTCTCCCCTAAAGTCCTATTTTAAAATCTGTAAGAGGGACCTGAGTAGCTAGGTTTATGTAAGCATGAGGTTTTTGGACATTTTTTCTCCTCGTGAAAGAGGCCCTTGAAAGGTTCACTCTCTCCTAGGGAGCCGGCTGGGGACTGCTGGGGTTTCCTGAGGAAGGCGGCCATTCTGCCAAACACCATGAAGCTCAGCGAGTCATTGAGTCCCAGGCTCCTGGATAATGGGGACCCTGTTCTGCTAAATACCACACCCCTGAGATTCTAATCTAGCTAAGAAGCCCAGAGTTACTGCACAAAGCCGCAACTGAGGATAACCTCCCCACACATCCAGACCTCTAATTCAGAAGGTATGAACGTTTATACTGAATTCTCATTCTTATGGCGCTTGCCAGTGGGAACTGGGCACTGACAGTTAAATTTTTCTTCCTTTATTATTTTGTGTTTTTTTGTTTTTGAGAGGTTTTTGCTATAGGGCGCATGTGCTCTCCAAAAAAGACAGAGAGATAGAAAGCGAGAAATCACCCTGCAGGGAGTATGGCCCCGCCACAATCCCTTCTCCTCCATTCTCCTCTCGGGATCTTGGGCACACACGCACACGCACCCGGCATGAGTTTAAGCCACCGGGTCCCGGTCTCAAACCGCAGTCGACTACGTGGGAGTCCAGTGACATGGCCATTACGCCAACTGCTGATCCCAGTTTGTTTTTCTTTTTTAAGGATGGGAAGTTTTGGGGCTCGAGGATCCTTATTATGTAATAAGTCAGTCAAGCATCAAGGATAACAGCCAGAAACCTAGTACCATGTGCTACTCTATATACAAATGGAATTGAAGGAGAAAATCCCAAGCAGAAGCCACAGTCCTTCGGGTGCCTCTGTTGTGATGCCAGTGAGGCTGCTACCGTGGCTCTTGGGGCAACCTCTCATAGCCAAATGAGCAAAGGGTTTAGTCTTCTGAGTTTGAAATCTAGCACTGATCACCTTCCTGGCTGTGCACTTCCAGACAGGTGATCTAATCTCTCTATACCCATGACTTCCTTGAAAAACAGGTCCAGAGTGATGATTAAGTAGGAGGGAGTCTTCCAAAAGTTCATGGACTATGCATATTATTTTTTTAAAAGTTATGCATGGATTTTAAGATATTTTTGCACCAACATAAACTCATATCTTAATTCCTTTATTTATTTATTTTTTTTTACAAATCTTTTAAAGTCCATTTGTATTCAATGGCATAATGCATTGTTAGGTAAAATATATTTAGGCACCAACCCTAGCAGCTAGGGTTTTTTTTTTTATTATTTTATTTATTTATTTATTTTTGGAGAGGTTTTTGCTATAGGGCTCATGCGCTTGCCAGAAAGACAGAGGAAGACAGAGAGACAGCGAAAAATCACCCCCTAGCAGGGATGGCGACACTGCAATCCCTTCTCCTCCATTCTCCTCTCAGAATCTTGGGCACACACGCATACATGCTTGGTGTGAGTTTAAGCCACCGGCCCAGGACTCAAACCGTGGTCGGCTACATGGGAGTCCAGCAACATAGCCACTATGCCAACTCTGGTACCCCTAGCAGCTAGGATTATGTTTGACTATCATATCAGTCTGAATATACTGGGTTAGAGTGTTGATAGATGACCCCCCAAAAATCTTTGGGGCTTACAAGATTTAGTTCTCACTCGCGTAGCTGGTTCACTACAAGGAAGTTCCACCGTGTCCCATGTACTCTTTGGTTTGAGACCAGAGTGTCTCCGACCGGGGGCATTGCTGGACTCATGGCATAAAAGAGACTACGGAGACACAATGTAGTGACTCTCAAAGCTTCTACTTACATGTGGCACAGGTCACCTCTGCTAAGTTTTCACTGACCCACATCAGCTATGTGCTAGTCTGTCCTCAATAAAGTAGAAATATATAATCTCCCACACAAGAAGAGACAGGAAATATTTTTGAACAATATCAGCTATTACTGCTGCCTGTGAAGAAAACACCAAATACCAGATGCAAATAGGGAAGCTGTTGCTCTCTCTTGTAAAAATAAACCCCAAAATAGACAATCTTGGGCTAATATAAAGCTCCCTAGTCTTTGGGGACCCACGCCTCTCTTTCTAGTCCATCATCCTCAGTTGATATGCTATTTTCAAATAATGGTAGAGAATAGTGTATTATTTTATGAATGGAAGAAAAGGAAGGGTCCCAATTAAATAGAAAGCACAGCGGAACTACTTAGCAGAGCAAGTGAGAAGCAGAATGAAAGGAACTTGATGCAGCAGGTCAAAGTGAAGGAACACGAAAAGAGAAAACATCCAAGTAAAAATAATCAACATAGATAAAAGTACACTGTGGACTTCTGCATCCAATGGGTCCCCAATAAAGAGAACGTGGGATGGCACCGCAGCATTCGTGAGGGACATGTAACAGGAGTGAGATGGCGCCTTTCCCGTCAAAGCCAGCGAGAGGGGAAGTCACTTTATCTTCCTGTTCCCTGAGATCTCCAGTGGATTCGTTTGTTGTTTTGTCAGAGTCTTTCTCAAGTATTTTTCACAAGCGGGGATGTGAGTGATAGGCTCTGAATTTTTGCACATCTGCACATACCTTTTGTCTCACGCTTCCCTTGAGTCTTCTGAAGTGTGCTTATTAATTTTTGGCTAAAACTGATGCTTGTCTCTATTTCACTGGGCACGAATTCTGTTCATTGTGATTCCTCTTCCCAGGAGGACCCAAGGACCCAGCCCACCCACCCAGCTCCTGTCTGGCCACACGGCCGTCGTGCATATAGCAAACCAGACATCTCCAATTTCTGAGAGCCAAGCTCTCTCCACGACCTGTGGGAAGGTTGCTCCACACCCTGAAACTGTCTGATGCTGACCTGCTGCCTCTCATCAAGCCCTCAGGGGAGAAAATCCTCTTCCTTTTCTCCCAAAGCCTAAAGCCTCACCTAAGCTGATACTCTGTCTCCAAAGTCCTGGCTCAGGAACGCAGGTAGCCCTGAGCTGGGCACGTTTAGCTGTCATCTCCTCAGAGACATTTTTGAACAGGCAAGTGTTTCATCCCTTTCAGTTGCACACAGAAGCAGGGCTTGAACCCTGTGTGGGTCCTATGAAGAGATGAATCAGTAACTGTTCTCACTCTTGAGGCAGCTGGCTGAGAGACAGGGTGCCACTCCCAGGCCAACAACTGCCCTGCTCCCAGCCCCAGCTCCAGCCACAGTCACAGCCTGGGCCTCAGCCTTCAGGCCCTGGGTATTCCTTCTCCTTCTTTGGAAAGTATGACCAGTAAAGGTGACCCCACGGCCCACCGGGACGGTGCCAGCTCTGCCTGAAGGGAGCTCCACCCTGGGCAGGCCCTTGCATGGTATTCAGCCTCTCGTGGCAGTTAGTGAAGGAGTCTAGTGTCCTGGGAGAATGAGGCGGAGGCTGGGAACGCCTTATTAAATGGCCTCACACAGCAGTCCTTGTTAGATGCAGCTCTGCACAGGCCTGGCTGTACACACACAAGGTCAACAAGAAAGGGGAACCTTCTATTTTTATTAGTCCCCAAACATAGAGCTGCATTTTATTTTTGGAAAAATTATGCAGGCAACTCTGTCCTGCAGAATTGACTTTTTATGACCATGTTCAATGAGGTAGATAAGTGGAAAGTATCTCACAGTTGCAGTGCCACCCCAACTGCACGTGGCCTGTGGGCCATACTTTCAATGTCAGCGCTCAAAGCCAAGGTGAAATGTGCCCTAGAAGCCCAACACGCACTCAGTTACACTCTAGGATAACAGAAATATACATTCGGAACCTGACACACTCCCCTTCCCACTGCATGATATCATTAGGGCACATTTCTGCTAGGATTAGTCCTTGGATGGTAGCTTTAATCCTCATGCAACGTCTCTGCTTGCCTAGAAATATCACAAGGCAAAAAGGGCTGTAC
>NW_006159921.1:2956421-2976677 GCF_000334495.1 Tupaia belangeri chinensis
TCCTGCTGATCCGTCTTTCAGATAAAGAGCTGACCTGTGCCTGAGTCCCCTGCTTTTCTGCCTCCTGGTTAGAAAAGACCCCAGGATTCCCTTGCTCTGGTTCTTTTCTAAGAAATTAGGCTGGAACTCCCTGGGAGAGAGAGAGGAACTCCGTAGGCAAACCCATGTGCAGAGCCTCGGCATCTGATCCAAAGGGGAATGGGGCAATATCAAGAGCATGGGCTATGTGTTAGTTTTCTACACTGGGTAACCACTCATCTAGTGGGTTAAAATAGCACACTTTGATTATCTCATGGTTTCTGTGGCCTGGAGTCTAGGGCTGGCCTAGCTGGTCCTCTGTTCAGGTCTCACTATGTTACAGTCAAGGTGTTGCCCCACTACATTCTCATAGAGAGGCTCAACTAGGAAATAAATCACTCCTCAACTCATGCAGGTTATTGGCAGGATTTATTTCTTTGTAGCTGTAAGAGTGAGAGACCCACCTTCTTGCAGGCTGTAGCTGGAAGTGACCATCGTGTCCTAGAGGCCACCCACTAATCTTGCCACATGGCCTCTCAATAAGCAGTTCACAAAAGGGCTGCCTGCTTCTTTAAGCCCATCATGCTGCAGTTGACTGACACAAGGTAGCATAATCGTGGAGTGACATCTATCACTATTGCCATATTCAATTCAGTAGAAGCAAGTCACAGGTTCGCTCACACTCACAGGGACAAGATTATACAAGGATGTGACTCACTGAAGGGAACCTTAGCATGTTTACCACTGCCAATAAGCTACTACCTGGGTTTGCTATGACCTAAGTGACCTCAGGCGAGTTACTTAGCCTCTCAATCCCAGGTTTCTTATTTGTAAACCTCATAGGATTCTTAGAAAGATCAAAAAAATATTCCATCTCAAGTGGTGAGGAGAGTGTCTGGCAGTAAACACTCAATAAATATTAGCTATGATGATGGTGGTGATTATTATGAATACTGGCCCTGTGAGACTTCCAGTTCCGAGTAACTCCTTTTACAGCTTCCCTGGTTACAAAACCCTCTGTGAAGGCTAGATCCACATCTTTGGTTGCTCCAGAAATCTTAAGGGTGATCAGCACAACCTGGGGCTTCATGGGAGCCAGACCACAATGCCAATCTCCCAGCCACCAGAAATCTATTAGGTGCTGAGCATGCTTGAAAGACACAACAGTGCTTCAGCAAGACATTCTGTCCATCTTTTGTGGCCCCAGAGCAGCCAATCTGCAGAGGTGATAGTCTCATTTGTCCAGCGGGAGAAGCCAAGCTGAACATCTCCACCAGGCTGACTGTAATTGGTGCCTCACTACAAGAAGCTTGCTTAACTCCTCATGGTCCCTGTACCTTCAGCTCTATTACCTGTTCACCCTAAATAACAAGAGCCATTATTTCTGATCACCAGAATCCCATAAATCCCATGAGAATTTTTTTTTTAGATACAAGTAAAATAAACACATACAACTTACCATCACTCAACAATGACCAAACACTCATACCAGAAAGTACACAAAGACAAAAAGACTTATGATAACTACCACCAATGATATTAACAGTAACCCACAATGCATTTTCGAAGTTTAGCAATAATACTCTGATATGAACATCGGTTCTAAGAAATGTAATCTCCTGTCTGAGTCCCTCCCTGAAGATCATGGGAGCTCAGTTGTGTGCTGATGGGGTGCCTCCAAGGATGCTTAGAGACCTAACTCACTGTCAGCCTCTCAACCCTACAATGTTCCCATGCCAGGAGCACATACGGACTACTCAGTGCATCTTAACTTTTTCTTCTGGAAATTTTGGAAACCTTGAATTTTTTATTTTTCAGGAGTGGTAAAAAAATATTTTTAAATTCTTTTCACTTTTTGAAAAAAACAACTACATCACCACTGGAACTTGAGAGGTAACTTTGGGGGCAGGGGCCATCTTTTCTTTTTCTTTTTTTTTTTTTTTCAAAAAAGGAAATGGTCCTTCAATAATATCTGAGAATTGGATGGCTGATATTCATCAGTTCTGGAATCTGTGGGCAGCTCTACTGTGTGAAAGGGCAAGGGTCTACGGTCAACTTAGCTTTCCATTTGGGGAAGTTTCCTCTAGAGGATTATCTTTAGATCCTTTAAGCTCCATGTTTATGAGGCATGGAATTATACACCAAACAAGCCAGGACACACAGCTGAGTGCTGAAGCTTGGATTTCTGACTGGAGGACCACATCTCTTATTCCTTCATTCTTTTGTTCAACAAGAGCTAGGGGACTTCCCATGTTCCGGCTGTGGGCTGGCCTTTAGAGGTGGAACCACAGAGCCATGATGGACATACACGTGACCCCTGTTCTACTAGTTCACAATCAGAGGACACAGACGCCACTCCCAATAATGTGTGACAAGGTAAACTGGGGACTACACAGAGCAACAGACAAGCATAAAGGAGGGAGTTAAACACCCAACCCTATTTGGAAGAGGATAGGGAAGTAGGATAAAAAGGGTGTGGAGGTAGAGTTTGAGGCAAGATCCCTGGCAGAAAAAGTGAGAAGAGAATGAAATGTCTCTTAATCATGAGAAAGCAAGGTGTGTCAGGAACTGGAGGAAGTTCTGGGTACTGGAGAATAGAGATGGGGAGTGGTGAGGAAACCCTCCAGAGAGGTAGACAGAGCCTGCCTCACCACTTTTCTTGATAAACTACCTCATACTGTAGCTTCTGGAAAAGCTGAAAGGAAAACAAGGCCATCTGGCAATAGTGCAGAGCTCTGGGGTGAGAAGGGAGGTTAAAATTAAATGTGAAAGCAAAAATTTTTATTTTTACATCATTAAGCTTTAAAAAAAATGTTTAAGTGCCTACTTGTTTTTAACAAATTCAAGCAAGACAAAACTATGTCGCTTTTTTGGAAGTACCTCTATCCTTCTCTAATCTCATTCTCCGGTGGTAATCCCTGTTAACAATTGATGATCTTTCCTTACTGACATTTTCAATGCATGTACCAACATGTATCTGTATCTCATTGCTATTATTATTATAAAAACAACAGATATTTAACAAGTACCAGAGCACTGTTCTAAGACCTTTACGTATATTTCCATTTCATCCTGACGGCAACATGAAAAGTTATTATCCTCATATTACAGATAAGGAAACTGAGACACAGATGTAGGTAACCTGCCCAAGGCCACAGAGGCAGGAAACAGCAGAAGTAGGGTACAAACCAGCAGTATTACTCTAAATTTTGCACATTTAACCGCTATGCTCCATGCGCATATTTGCATACACACAATGTTTGTTATTTTACCAACCTGGAATCATATTACACACATTGACTGTTTTCCTTTTTTTTTTTTTTCTGAGATCTTGAGATTTTAAGTATGCTCGCCTGAGAGACAGACAAAAAGTGATAAATCATAACCCCGGGGGAAGGGCCACGCCACAATTCCTTCTCTATTCTCCTCTAAGGATTTTGGGCACACACAGGCATGCCTGGCGTGAAGTTCTAGCCACTGGGTCCAGGACTCAAACCATGGTTGACCACATAGGAATCCAGTGCTTTAACCACTATGCCACCTGCTGCTCCATTCTCTCTCTCTGTTTTTTTTTAACTGCCAGAGGGCCTGTGCACTTTCCAGAGAGAGAGACAGACAGACAGAGTGAAAGAGGGAGAAAGCACCCCCTCAACGGGGCAAGACTGTGCTGTAACGCCCTCTCCTCCACTTCTCCATTCTGTTGGAATTCTAGGTATGCACACACACAAACACACACACACACACACACACACACACACATGCAGTTGTGCCTTCCAAGCTGTTGGTGGCAGGATTCAAATCATGGCCATGTAGGATCAGGCCCCCTCAATCACTATGCCATGGGGCTGGCCCAACACATCCATTAGTTTCACTTAAGATACATCATGGTTTTAAAATGGGCAAAGAACTGGAATAGACATTTTTCCAAAGAAGATATACAAATGCCCAACCAGCACATTAAAAAATGCTAAAACAAAAACAAAAAACTCAACATCATTGGTCCTTAGGTAATTTCATACCAAAACCATAATGATACCACTTTATACCTAGTAGGATGGCTATAATTATTAGAAATGAAAAGTAGTAAATGTAGGCCAGGATATGGAGAAATTATTATAGAACCCTCGTGTACATTGCTGGTAGGAATGTAAAACGGTTTGATCGCATGGAAAACAGTTCAGCAGTCCCTTAAAAAGTTCAACCTATTAGATCGTCATGAAAGTAATGACATATTTTTCTATGCAAAAATGCATATGACTTTTTTTCCAACCCAATAGAATTACCAATATGACCCAGCAATTCCTCTCCTAGGTATATAGCCAAAAGAACTGAAATTAGGAACTCAAACAAATACTTGACACCCAATTCAGAGCAGCATTAATCACAATAGCTAAAACGTCAAAATAACCCATGCGTCCATCAATACATGAGTGAATAAACCATTTGTGGAATAATGAAATTGTATTCAGTCCTAAAAAGAAATGAAATACTGATATAAAGGTACTTCGAAGACTTGGTGGAAAAAGAGCGTTAAAGTATGAGTTTATTTTGGTGCGAAAAATTTTGAAATTCATGGGGCTGGCTGGTGGTATGGTAGTTAAAGTGCTGGACACCCACACGGCCACCCACAGTTCGAGTCCCAACCTGGAGACCTGTTTTCTCACTTTCTCTCTCTCTCTGGTCAAATTATTAAAAATAATAAGTAAAATTAAACAAATAATTATTTTAAACATTTTTGAAATCTGTGTATAGTTTTTGATAATGTGCATTTTCCATAAATGTTTCAAAGACCCCTTATAAATGCTACAATGTGGGTGAACCTCAAAAACATTAAGGTAAGTGAAAGAAACCAGACACAAAAGGCCACGTATCATACGACTCCATTTATATAAATTATACAGAAGAACCAGAAAGAAGATTGGTGGTTGCCAGAAGCTGCTTAATTGGTACAGGATTCCATTTTGGAGTAAAGAAAACATTTAGAACTAGATAGGAGTGATGGTTATACAAACTGAATGCCATTGCGTTGTTCACTTTAGACGGTCTGTTTTGTGTTGTGTGAATTTTTCCTTAAGAAAAATAAATGAATAAAAATATATCATAGATTTTTCAGGTCCAGCCATGACTCAGTATCTGGAATAAACCTTAAATTCTCACTAAAAATAACTACAAAAGAGAACAAAAGCTGTGAAGCCACTTATTGCCTTCCAAGTTGTCATACTTGGAAAAGGGCCGCATAAGAAGTGCTGTGGTTTAGATAATGGTTCGTTCCCCAAAGGTTCATGTTATGGAATTTGAGTCCCAGGGTAATGGTGGTGAGACCTTTAAGAGGTGTGGTCTAGCAAGTAATGTTTGGATCATGGAGTATCACTCTCATGAATGGATTAATGCTGTCACGTGAAAGGGGTATGAAAGGGTGAGTTTCCGATGACAGTGAGCGGTTATAAAAGGAAGAGAGTCTCGTTGTTGGCAGTGCCCACCACCCTCTGTGTTTCTGCTGGTCATGTTGTGATGCAGCACCAGAGCCTGGCCCCATGCCTTTGGACTTTACAGCCCCCAGAATCATAAGCCAAATAAATCTATATTCTTCATAAACCATCCAGTCGCAGCCATTTTTATCAGCAACACAGTATCAGACGGAGACAGGACCCCATATTCCCCCTGGCTTTCTGCCAGAGAGGGTGGTTCTTGAGCTGTGGTGGAAGTTCATGGAGCCCAAGCATAGAGTGGTAGTTGCACTGGGCAGAAAAAGCAGGGGTCTGGGGAGGAAACAGAACAGAGTTCGGGGCTGCTGAGGTGACTGAAACTTGTCAGGTATAGAACAGAAGGAGTGGCAGAAAATGGACCACAGAAATCAGTGAAGGAGTTCCCTTCCAGTACATGGGTACATCCCAGGAGGCCAGAGATCAGGGCGGTATGACACGAGGTCCAGTAGAGAACAGCTGCTGAATAACTGAGAAGTGAACAGAGATTCCAGTGACTGAAGAATACTAAAGAGGGCCAGCTGGTGGCGTGATGATGAAGGCAGCTGGATCCCACATGGCCAGTTTGAGTTCCAGAAGAAAAATACGCACGGGTTTTTCCCCAGAGGAAAACAGAGAAGGGCTTGTTGTGTGACCATCCCCCTCACAAGTCCCTTGGTGTGCTTTCTCACCTTCTCTCTCTCCACCACCTCCCCCCAGGCAAAAACATGTGCCCTTTAGCAAAATTTTATAAAATTGGGGAGGGGGGATGGGCGGGGCACAGCAGGTGGTGTGGTGCTTAAGGCGCTGGATTCCCACATGGCCAGTTCCGGACCAGCATCTTAAAAATCACGCTAAGTGCATGTGCGTGCGTGCCCAGAATCTGAAAAGGATCATGAAAAAGAAGGCATTGCAGTACGGCCATCCCTCCTGTGGGAAGGTTTCTCACTTTCTCTTGCTCTCTCTGTTTTTCTCTAACAAGTACACACACCCTATGGCAAAAATCTAAAAAATAAAATAATAATAATAAAAAAAATACTGAAGAGACCTTTAAGTTCTGACCCAGCCAGAGTGGAGAAACACAAGCATTCAAAGGGAGCCCCAGAAGAAAAAGAAAAAAATAAATAACAAAAACACAAAATAACCTACCCTAGGAATAAAGACCACATCCTCGGAGTAAGCATTATGCCCTAGGAATAAGGGCAAAACTGACATAAGACTCACCTTCACAAAGACTAGAGCCAACCTCCACAAAAGCAAGGTGACCCATCAAAAATTTAACTGCCTGCTGAAATAAAATTCAACACTATTTAGAAAAAGATTTTTCAAAAATCCAGTCTCTATGATATAGCAATCATAATACCAAGAAAGTGATGAAAAGTTACTACTCATTTTTCTATTTCTATATTCTTTTTTTTCCTTTTTTTGGAGAGGTTTTTGCTATAGGGCTTGTGCGCTCGCCAGAAAGACAGAGAGATAGAGAGACAGAAAGCGAGAAATCACCCCCCTGGGGGGATGGCCACACCGCAATCCCTTCTCCTCCATTCTCCTCTCAGGATCTTGGGCACGCACACACATGCGGCCAGTGTGCGTTTAAGCCACTGTGTCTGGGACTCGAACTGTGGTTGACTACATGGGAGTTCAGCGACATAGCCATTATGCCAACTGCCACAGGGTGTGTGTCCCCTTTCTATATTCTTGGCAATTGTTCTATGGTGTGATTAAGACAGTTCATTCTAGAGCTAATCTCACCCCACTGTTCGAAGCACACCTTTTCTGCAGACACTGAGTACTTTTCCCAAATTAAGAAGCTTCCTACTCTGGCAGAAACAGCAAGTATTCTGGGCCAGCAGATACCATGAAGATTAAGGCATCCCACATGGCTGACTGCATGGTTCAAGTTTCAGACTTGGTGGCTTGCAAATCACTATGGGCACTTGTGTGTGCATGCCCAGAATCCTGGGAGGACAGAGGGAGGAGAAGGCCATCCCCCACAGGGGTGGGGGGAAGAGCTTTCTCACTTTCTTTCTCTCTTTTTCTCTCTCTGTCCTTCCAGCAAGTGCATGCACCCTGTAACAAACTGAAAAAGGAAAAGAAAGAAAAAGAAACAGAAACTATTCCCAGGTATGTGTAAACTACAAGAGTCATTCTCTCTAATGTTGTTGGGTAGTTCTTCAGTCTTAGTCCCTCATATGTGTGCACTGACCAGTATTTAGCTGGCAACTCAAGGAGAATGCCCCAAAGCGATCCAGAAGTAGCTTTCTCTCTCTTCACTTCTCTCTCTCTCTCGCTACCTCTGTCCTCTCCACTATTCCACTCTGCAAACCCTAACCACCTTGTCCCTGCCCCATACCCTCAACTCAGGGAAACTGCTGAGCTACACCTGAAGTTTTTCCTCCTTGTAAGCCTGGAATCTCTCTTTAGGCACGAAATTGGGGCAACTGTAGGAGGTTTATTTTATGTATTTCCCTACCCTCAACTCTCATTAGCCATTGTTGCCTGATGTCATTTATATACATTTACAATATACATTAGTTGTTCCAGATATAAGGACATATTTACTCACATTAACTCAAATTTACAACCATGAATTCAATGACTTAGAAGAAACAGAAAGGTCTCTTGAAATATAAAACATTCTGAAACTGAACCAAGAAGAAATAAAAAATCTGAATCATACTATATCTATTTGAAAATGGAATTTATAATTTAAAAACCTTCCCACAAAGAAGAGTACAGGCCCATATGTCTTCACTGGTGAAATCTGTTAAAATTTTAAAGACGTAATCGGGAACCAGCAGTTAGCGTAATGGCTATGTCGCTGGACTCCCACGTAGTTGGCCGCAGTTTGCGTCCCGGTCCCGATGACTTAAAACTCTCGCCGGGTGCGTGTGCGTGCGTGCCCAAGATCCCAAGAGGAGAATGGAGGAGAAGGGATTGCGGCATGACCATCCCCCCTGGGAGGTGATTTCTCACTTTCTGTCTCTATGTCTCTCTCTGTCTGGTGAGCGCACGCGCCCTATAGCGAAAACTTCTCCAAAAAAAAGAAGAAAATAATTTCTAACTCAGCATAAACCTGATATTAAAATCTGATAAGGACATTAAAAGAAAATTTTAGACTAAGATCACTTATGAACATAGATATAAAAATCCAAAATAAAATATTAGCAGGCTGGGACTAGCAGTTAGCGTAATGGCTATGTCACTGGACTCCCATGTAGTCAACCACAGTTCAAGTCCTGGACCCGGTGGCTTAAACTCACTCCACGTGCATGTGCATGTGTGCCCAAGGTCCTGAGAGGAGAATGGAAAACAAGGGACTGCGGTGTGGCCATCCCCCCGGGGTGGTGATTTCTCACTTTCTGTTTCTCTATCTCTCTCTGTCTTTTTGGAGAGTGCATATGCCCTATAGCAAAAACCTCTCTCTCTCAAAAAAAATAAAAAAAAAATATATATATATATATTAGCAGGCTAATCAATACAAATGATTAGTTTTTAAATTTCTTTTATTATTCTTTTTTTAAAGAATTCTTTTATTTCACCTTATTTATTTTATTTACTTATCTTATTTTAATTTGACCAGAGAGGGACAGAGAGAGAGAGAGAAAGTGAGAAAGCAAGTTACCAGGTCCAAACTCAAATTGCGGTCAGTCATGTGGGAGTCCAGCACCCTTAACCACCACACCACCTGCCCACCCCTATTTTTATTATTATTATTATTTTAAATATGTTATTGCTATACATAATTTGGCTTGTAAAGAGAATTTACCCAACATGAAATACATCTCAGACCACTCCAGTTGAGATACTATACACGTTATCATCAATAGGTAATAAACCATTTCTGTGTCCCACAAATGTCTTGCCTCTCTATTTTTTTTTCTTAAATAATTATTTATTCAATTTTTTCTTGCTGCTAGGTCCGGGACTTGAACCGTGGTGGTTGGCCATGTGGGAGTCCAGTGCCCTTCACCACCACGCCACCTGTCCCCCCTCCATTTTTTCACCCAAATGTCTTGCCTCTCTATTTTTTTTTCTTAAATAATTATTTATTCAATTTTTTCTTGCTGCTAGGTCCGGGACTTGAACCGTGGTGGTTGGCCATGTGGGAGTCCAGTGCCCTTCACCACCACGCCACCTGTCCCCCCTCCATTTTTTCACCCAGATTTCCTTCCCTATACTCTTACCTTCTCCCACCCTCCTTCCATACTGTCTCCAGCATCCATAACTATTTTTTCACTGCTTTTATGCCCTCCAATCTTTCAGTCTCTACCTCAGAGTGTGAATGGTTGGTATATATTAAATGGAGATATACAATATCTTTCCTTCATAGCCTGGCTTGCTTCACTCAGCAATAAATCTTCCCTATTCAACTGCTTTCTATGAAATACCAGAGTCTTGCTTTTTTATGGTTGAGTAGTTTTCCATAGAGTATATGTGCCACACTTTTCCAATCCATTCATCTGTTCGTGGACATCTGGGTTGGTTCCATGTCTTAGCAATCATGAATAATGCCACAATAAACATTGATGTGCAAGTGCTTTTCCAACACAAATGATTAGTTTTAAAAAATGCAATATAAGGACCAGCAGGTGGCATAGTGGCTTAGGTGTTGGACTCCCACATTGCTGACCAAAGTTTGAGCCCCCAACCCAGTGGTTTGAAACTCAGACCAGGTGTGTATATGGATACCCAAAATCCTGAGAGGAGAGTGGAGGAGAAGGGATTTGGCATGGACATCATCCCTGGGGGGTGATTTCTCACTTTCTCTCTCTCCATCTCTCTCTGTCTTTCTGACAAACACACATGCTCTATACAAAAAAAATATGTCTTGCAAGCAAAGGGGCCCTAAAGAAAAAAAAAAAAAAAAAAAAAAAAAAAAAAAACCCAAAAAAAAAAGATGCACTATAACTAAATGTGGATTATCCCAGGGATGCGAAGCAGATTCAATATTTTTTTAAAAAAAATCAATGAATTTACAATGTTAACAGAAGAAAAGAGAACAATCATATGATCTGCAATAGACACAGAAAAGCATATAACAAAATTCAAAATGATTCACATTTTTTAAAAAAGCATTCAGTCTATAACAGCAACAAAAAGGAAACTACTGTTAGTTTTCAACAACATGTCTAAATACAAAAAAGACCCTATAATTCCAAAAATACAAAGTTTAAAAATAGACAAAATGGATTTATGATGTTAGAAATTAGAAAAATGGTTGCTTCTGTGTGGGCCTGTAAACATTGATGGAAAAGGGGGTATGAGGGAAAGTTTTAGTAATGGAATTTTTTCTTTTTTAAATGTTTATCAGGGTGATATTGACATAAGTAAATACACATGTCTAAATGTGTAAAGCCTTATCCTGAGAATTGGTAATTTATTGTATGTAAATCATGGCTCAATGAAGTACTTTGGTTTATATCAACTCATATGGCTTTGCCTCTATTTTTTCTCAGCTGTATAGTCTTTTTTTTTGAGAGGTTTTTGCTATAGGGCACGTGCACTCGCCAGAAAGACAGAGAGAGACAGAGAGATAGAAAGCGAGAAATCACCCCCCCAGTGGGGATAGCCATGCCGCAATCCCTTCTCCTCCATTCTCCTCTCAGGATCTTGGGCATGTACACACATGCGCCCAGTGTGAGTTTAAGCCGCCGGATCCGGGACTCAAACTGCAGTCGACTACATGGGAGTCCAGCGACATAGGCATTATGCTAACTGCTGGTCCCGTACTGTATAGTCTTTGGTTGGGTGAATGTATCACAATTTATCAGACTCTTCCCCCAGTGATGAACATTTTGATTTCTTCCAAGGTTTTTGCTATTATAAGCAATGCCACAGTGAACATCCTTGTAGGACTGATTCCTAAGTGGGATTGCTACATCTTTTTCTAAAAAGTCTGCACGCCGGGCGTGTGTGCATATAGCCCAAAACCTTGAGAAAAGAATGGAAGAGAAGGGATTGCAGTGTGGCTATCTCCCCAGGAGGTGATTTCTTGCGTTCTGTCTCTCTCTTCCAGTAAGCACATGCACCCTATAGCAAAATTCTCTCTAAGGGGAAAAAAAAAGATGTAGAGTCTGAAGCCCAGAAGCAAGAAGGGACTTCCCTAAAGCTAACTGTAATTACACTCTGTGAGTTAGGGTTTTAGAACTAGAACCAAAGAGGTTTGTGTTATTACATAGAAATGCTGGTGAGGAAAAAGAATGGGCTTCCAACTGGATTAATATGAAGCATTTAATGTAATTCTACTCCTAGGCTGGCCACATAGTACAACACTTAAGCACTGTGCATAGGGAGCTGGATCCTACAGGGCCAACCACAGTTTGAATTCCAGCCCTGGTAGCTTGAAAAACATGCCAGGTGGACCAGCAGTTAGCATAATGGCTATGTCGCTGGACTCCCAGGTAGTTGACCGCGGTTCAAGTCCTGTACCCGGCGACTTAAACTCATGCCAGGGCACGTGTGCATGCGTGCCCAAGATCCCGAGAGGAGAATGGAGAAGGGATTGTGGTATGGCCATCCCCCCCGGGGGGTGACTTCTCGCTTTCTGTCTGTCTCTCTCTGTCTTTCTGGCAAGCACACGTGCCCTATAGCCAAAACCTCTCCAAAAAAAGAAAAAAAAAATGCCAGGTGCATGTGCGTGCAAGTCCAAAATCTTGACAGGATGGAGAAATGGAGGAAAAAAGATTTTGGCATGCACAAGCCTCATTGAGGAGTGCTTTCCTCTCTTTCTGCAAGCACATATGCTTTTTTAGACAGACACGAAATAATTCCATTTCCTTTTTTATCTTACTCTTACTCATGCTGTGAGTGCAGAATTAATGCTTTGAGCCACCTCAATTGAATATTATGCCAAGTTAATCTCTGGGATCACATAATACCCTAGGCTCCATAACTATCCTTTATGTGCCAAGCAATGTGCTAGCATTTTATATGCAATATCTCATTTAACTCTCACAATTTCATTAACTATAGTTGTTATTAATTCCATGTCCATTTTATAGATAGAAAAACTGAGACAGACTATTTAAGCAATCTGCCCAAGGTTACACAGCCAAAAAGTGGTATAAATGGGTTTCACCCCAGAAATCCTGATACAAAAGGCTATTCTACTCTTAACCATGATGTCACACTTCCTCTAAGAATAATTCTCCCAGGGATGTTTTTCTGCACATTTCCAAAATGGTTGTGGTATTGATTACTGGTCTCTCTGCTTCTGTAGGCAGTTCCTACATTTCTGTCTTCTTGATATCTGGCGCACAGTGGAGTTCAAAGAGCTTAGCACTGTGCCTGGCACACAGTAAGCACTCAGTGAGCGCTAATTATCATTATCATTGGACCTCAATCAACGTTGTTGAGCAAGTAAACATTTGCATGAATAACTAATTATCTAAATTATTCTTTGAGCAAATAAACAATGAACACAGGGACAATAGGTTACTATCCTCCTCTCCTGCCAAACATCTAATCTGGAGGCAGCTGAACCATGAAGGAAGCCCAGCCCTCTTCTGTTCACATATCTGCTTCCCTATGGAACACAGAAACAGGAAGGGCAGTCAATCCTATGCTGGTGCAGGCAGTGAGGGGCAGGCTCTCAACACATTTGTTTGAGAGGGAAGCAATTAGTTGGGTTGCTGGAGTATGGGAGGCTATATGTATGTGTATGTGCACGTACTACCTCTTTTTTAAAAAAATATTTATTTAATTGTATTTATTATTATTTTTAATTTGACTAGGGAGACAGAGAGAGAGAGAGAGAGAGAGAGAGAAAGCAAGCCACCAGGTCCAGAACTCACATTGTAGTTGGCCATGTGGGAGTCCAGTGCCTTAACCACTTTGCCACCTGCAGGCCCCTGTACCGCCTCTTACTACCTTTCACAGTGAAGCCCAACTACAAACGAGGCGAGGTTGCAGGGGTGCTTGATCTGCACCATCACAGTGTACACAAAAGATGAACACAGGCTTAAGGGTAAGTCATGTACCCAGTGTCCTGGAACCTCAGACAGGTCCTTGAATCTCTGCTGTACCTTTTTAAAAAAGATTTATCCACTTACATTTATTTATCATCATCATCGTTATTATTTTTTAACCAGAGAGGGAGAGAAAGAGAGAACACACAAGATAAAGCGGGAAAGCAAGCCACCAGATCCGGGACTTGAACCTCAGTTCGCCATGTGGGAATCCAGCGCCTTAACCACCATGTCACCTGCCTGCCAGCCCCTCTGCTCTGTCTTTTTATTCTCTTGCCTCATCTTCATTGGAGGAAGACCCTGCAGCATGGAGGTAAGAGGTTTACTTTGGGCATACTCTCTTCAGCCCCATGGGCCAGATTGGTGCTGCTTCCCTTGACTCTCAGGGCTTTGGTTGTCCTGTGAGCGTTCCAAAGCCTCTATCAACTTATTAACCAGCCCCGCCCTCCACTCAAGCCTAGCCCTGGATCCTCGGTCTGCGCCTGATCTTCACGTGTTTGCCCAGTGCCTGCTTCGCCCTGCCTGGTGTTTTGACTGGTTCGTGTCCTTGGTAAGAAGACCCCCTACCATTCCCAGTCCCGCTGGTTTGCTCAGGGAAGATCCTATTACAGACTCAGGATTTGACCCTTTCAGCTACTGGGCCCCACTGGCTGATCCTACTCACTTCTTGGCAGCGGTGGGGAGCAGAGGACAATGTGCCGCAAGAGCCGGTTGACCTAAGGTAGCACCTGCAAACAGTTGCTAAGATGACAGCTATTTTTCCTAGCTGGCTCCTGCGTCACGTTGTGTAGTTATCACAGTCCTCATCTGATGCCTCTAAAAGCCCTCGCTCTCATTTTGTAGTTAAGTTTTCAGAGCCTTGATCATTTAAGGCAATTTTGGTTTCCGTTTTATGGTCATTCTTAAACCCTTAAGTGAAACTTGTTTGAAATTTCTGTCACTCTGTTATTACAGAAACAAGATAATGAAAAGTAAATTTTCATGTAAAACTCTACATAGCAACCTGGAAAAAACAAATTGTTCTCAAACTTAAATATTTGAATTCAAAAATATCAAGACAGGGGCCAGCATGGTGGTTAAGGTGCTGGACCCCCATGTGGCAATAGCAGTTCGAGTCCCAGATCTGGAGGCTTGAAAATCATGCCAAATGTGTGTGCATGTGCGCCCAAAATCCTGAGAGGAGAACGGAGGAGGAGGGAATGCGGCATGGCCACCTCCCCCCACCCCCTGGGGGGGGGTCATTTCTCACTTTTCCTCTCTCTGTCAAGTGCATATGCCCTATGACAAATCCCTAAAATTAATTAATTAATTTTTAAAAATATGTCTAGACAAAGAGAAGAGGAAAAATGAACTAATAGATAAGAGACATGGAGGATCAAATTGGGGTCCAACCAATAGGAAAAGGAGGGCAGACAACACAGAGGAGAGGAACTTATCAAAGAAACAGTGCAGGAAAGTGTCTTGGAGGTGAAGAACACAAGATCTCAGACTGAAAAGCCTCAGGAGAATCGATGAAACGAGTCTCACCACATTGCAAAACAACAGGTCACTCAGATAAAGAAGATACCCTGAAAGCTTTCACTGAGAGTCAGATCTCTTGCAAAGCAACATGAAAGAGAAAGAATCAGGGTTTTCACTGGAAAAGACTGATTCAGAGAACAATAGATCAGTGCTTTCAAAGTTCTAAGGTTATTCAATTTACAATCTAGGACTCAAGACACAGCCTCGATGATCAAGTGGAAAAGTAGAAGAAAAAAGTTGCTCCTCCAAAAGGATTCAGAAATTTTACCCACCACACACCTCTGTATAGCATTTTACTCAATGGTATGTTCTGGGAAAATAAGAAAAACATGAATCAAGGATGGTAAGCTAGCTCTCAGAAACTGTCGTCAAACCCAGGAAAGCAAGCAAGGAAAGTCCCTGAATGTGTAATCGTCCGGCATGAAGCCGGAAGATAAAGGGCTCTAGAAGGTAGACCTTGGAGATGGGAAAAAAACTGAATAGAGAACCTAATAGGGTAGAAAGTTAGAGGGAAACTGAAAATATGATGGAGTGGAACAGTGCAAGAGAGAAAGCAAGCAGCTTGGTGTCACCGTTTGCGCCCTACGATCCCAATGACTTAGGGAGGCTGAGGGGGGAGGACTGCCACATGGCAAGACCCTGCCTTAAAAAAAAGAAAAAGAAAGAGGGGCCAGCAGGTGGCATGGTGGTTAAGGGCACTGGACTCCCACGTGGCCCACTGCAGTTTGAGACCCAAACTTGGCAGCTTGCTTTTTCTCTCTCGCTCTGTCCTTCTCTGGTCAATTTCCGTTTGCGCCCTACGATCCCAATGACTTAGGGAGGCTGAGGGGGGAGGACTGCCACATGGCAAGACCCTGCCTTAAAAAAAAGAAAAAGAAAGAGGGGCCGGCAGGTGGCATGGTGGTTAAGGGCACTGGACTCCCACGTGGCCCCCTGCAGTTTGAGACCCAAACTTGGCAGCTTGCTTTTTCTCTCTCCCTCTGTCCTTCTCTGGTCAATTTTTTAAAACAAATAAATAAATAAATAAATAAATAAATAAATAAATAAATAAATAAAGTAAGTTAAAAATAAAAAAATATATAGAAAAAAAAAAAGCTAGTTGAAAAGCCAGGTCAAAGAAAAGTATCACAAGAAAGCAAACATAAGCAGATATCCTACTGCCCGGGCACAGAACCATGGTGTACAGTCTCAGGAATGTACACGCTGTTTATTGATTTTTGAATCAATACATATACAAGTCGTGAGAGTCTTAATTAGAGTTATGAAACAGAATGAAGATGCTACCAATCAAGGCAAGTTAAAAGAAAAGTATAGAAGACAGAAACTTGGAGGGAGAAGGGAGGAGCAGAGAAGGGAAGGCTATGGCACTAGAATATGCAGTGGAGGACAGAGGCACTGAGAAGAGACGTAAGCGTATTTCTGAAAGTAACAGTTGTCGCCACGATAGTGATATGATTGTGTTGGGAGATGGAGGAGGGGAGGTAAGTGAGCTGAGACCTTTTCCAAATAGCAGGAAGTAAATGAGTATATATTCAAAATGGAAAATAAAGAAATAGCAGTATTTACTTAGGGATAGGCAGATAACATTCAGAAGAAATGGCTGAAATGGTGCAATGTGGCTGCTTTGGGGATCAGACTGGAAGAACAGGAGATTCTATTACTCTGACTCAAAAAGCATTTTAAAAGAAAGCACAGTTCTATTCTATATGTTCTCCTTTTGAAGGGATGGTGGCGTGTAACAAATACACTGGCGACTTCTCAAATGTAGCTAGTGACTGCACTGAGAAGGTTTCCATGGAGTTAGCTGCAGGGATGGGGAGCCTCTTCCCTCTGCTGCGAAGGTAGGCAGTGACCCCCACATTTGTCTGATGGGGTCTGGACGGTTTGGTTCTTGCACATCCACCATCCCATTTCATCCTCCGACAACCTACAAGATGGGAACATAAGGGCAGGTTCATTTTACAGCCAGGATCGAGGCTCAGGCAGGCATGTGACTTGTCAGAATGTGACAGGTCCAACTTCTACAGCGGAGGTGCCAAGAGGGGTGTTTAGTTCATTTCACGTTGAGATCCGTGAATGGCAGCAGCAGGGGTGGGCAGTGCCGGGAGCAGGACAGACAAGCCAGGCCAGGCAGGGCTCTGCAGGGACAGTTCCTACTGTGGTTTGATTCTCCCAGAGCGTCAACGGTCAGAATTCAAATGAAGGCTGTCCCTGATGATCCTCCACCACATCTTTTTGTTTGTTGTTAATTTTTTTGCCATAGGGCACATGCACTCACAGGAGACAGAGATAGTGAGAGGAAAAGTGAGAAGTCACTGCCCAGGGGATATGGCCATGCTGCAATCCCTTCTCCATTCTCCTTCTGGGATTTTAGGCATGCGCACACTCAGCATGATTTTCTAGCCATCAGGTCCAGGACTCAAACCACGATGGGCCATGTGAGAGTCCAGCGCTTTTACCACCACACCGTGTGCTAGTCCCACCACATCGTGTGCTAGTCCCACCACATCTGTTTTTTTAAAAATCATAGTCATGGGGACCAGCAAGTAACGTGGTGGTTAAGGCGCTGGACACTCCCACATGGCCGACTAACCATGGTTCAAGTCCTAGACCTTGCGGCTTGTTTTCTCACTTTCCCTCTCTTGCTCTCTCTGTGTCTCTCGCTGGTCATATGAAAAGTAAATGAATGAATGAATAAAATTAAATAAAATAATTCTTTAAAAAAATCATAGTCACATTGTCAAACACATGTCAATGATTTTAAAGGAATGCCCTTCAATCACCCATTGCCTTCCCCATGATCACGTACAGCGATTACATTTTCTATGACCCTTGTGTATACTTATTTCTACACAGTTCTGATCCCCATGTGCACACAGCTTTGTAAGCATTCTGCCTCTTATAAATGGCATTAGTGGGGGTCAGCGGGTGGCATGGTGGTTAAGGCGCTGGATTCCCACATGGCCAAGCACCGTTCGAGTCCTAGATCTGGTGGCTTGTTTTCTTGCTTTCCCTCTTTCTCTCTTTCACTCTCTCTCTGGTCAAATTAAAAATAAATAAATAAATGAGTACAATTAAATAAATAATTCTTCCAAAAAATGGCATTGATGTTTCTACACAGTCTGCATAATTACCCATGTTAATGGCTGCATATTATGCAGGATCATTTTTAATTAACCACAGTACCATGGGTTAACAGTTCATTATTATGCCGGGTATTTCTTTATTTTTAATCTCCCTTTTACCTCTGTATAAGGTTGTTCTATTTAACAAATGCTTTCTCAACGATCTCACAACTTCATAGTATTTCTTTATTTTTAATCTCCCTTTTACCTCTGTATAAGGCTGTTCCATTTAATAAATGCTTTCTCAACAATTTCACAACTTCACAGCACGTAACAGGAGCAAGTATAATTACCCCTACTTTACAGATAGGGAAGCTAAGGTTCAGAGCAATCAAGCATGTTGCCCAACACCCTACAGAGAGCACTGATGGGGGCAGAGACTGCAGGCCTTTCTCCATGTCCAGTACCCTTTCACAAGACTGTCCTATATTGGTCACCACTTACTCTCTCACAGGAAGAAACAATCACCATCCCATTCTACAGGTGAGGAAGCTGGGTTTCAGAAAGGAAAGGTGCTATGAATGTGTGAGGTTTGAATCTCTCCCTGCAAAATTCATGTGATGAAAGTTGGTTAGGATGGGGTGAAGAGGGTAAAAGCATAATCTAACTGTGGGTCTAGGTATGGGACCCTTGAGGGGTCATGAGGATTGAGAGCATCAGGATAGGGCCCTGTGACTGGACCCTGGTGGTTTATAAGGAGAGGAAATGAGACAGACACATGGACACAGAAACGCATGCTCCTGCTGTCTTGACGCCCTCAACCATGTCACTCAACAGCAAGAAGACCCTCACCAGATGCAATCCTTAGACCTCCAAAACCATGAGCTGAACAAACTCGTATTTTTAAAAATAAATTCCTTAGTCTCAGGTATTCCTATTATTAGCAATGGACTAAAACATAAGACAATTTGTCTAAGGTCATATGGCAGAACCAGAAGTCAAACCCAGGCAAGCTAATTCCAAAGCCAGATCTCTTTGCAATAATCTACACAGTCTCCCCAGGCCTCTAAATCTCAGAGTAAATCTTGAGAATCACACTGGTCACTTGTTCCTGCATGCCCAAAGTTCCAAGAAGAGAATGCTGGCCATTGGCCACTGGATCAACAACAGGGAGATGGGAGAACTTCATGTGAGTTCTCCTGGAGTGTGCAATTGACGAGACTTCAGTCTCCCTCATGGGACTGGAAAAGGCAGCCAGGCTTGCAGCCTGCCCTCAGTCTGATGGTGACTTCACACCAATGCAGATTTCTGAGGCTGCTACAGCCTGTTATTTCACCTTCAGAGTTAAAAATAATAATAAAGTTATGAAATCTCAGGCTGGAAAAGTCCTGGGAGGTGATCCAGACGGTGGTTTCCAGACTTTTAGATTTCACAGTCCGTATCATTCCAAAATATCTAGAGAGCCCAACGAAGTTGACAACTTTTTATTTTGCTAAATGAAGACAACTTTTGAAATCAGTATCATTATTTGATTTATTTTATGCTTTTATTTGCCAGAGAGCATGTGTGCTCACCAGCCAGACAGAGAGAGAGAGGAGAAAGCGCCCCCCCAACAGGATGTGGTCATGCCATAATCCCTTCTCCTCCATTTCTCCATCCTGTTGGGATTTGGGGCATGTAAGCATAAGCCTGCATGGTGTGTTCCTTAAGTTGCCAGGGTAGAATTTGAACCACACAGTCAGTCAGACATGTAGGATCCAGCTCCTTTAACCTATAGGTAACAGGGCTAGCCCATTATTTTATTTTTTTCTTTCTTTCTTTCTTTTTTTTAAAGAGCAATTGAAAAGATAGAACAAAGGAAAGCTGGGGTCAGTAGTTAACACAGTGCTTCCTGAAGCTGAACCACATGGGAAGGTCCCAGGTTCATGTCTGGAGACCTCTGCAAACTGCCAGGCGTACGCCCATAATCCAGGGCTGGCTGAGATTCAGGTTGGATCACAGTGTGAAGACCCTGTTGAAGATTTCTTTCCCTCTTTTTTCACTAATAGAAATAAGAGAGAGGGACCAGCAGTTAGTGTAATGGCTATGTCGCTGAACTCCCATGTAGTAGACCACGGTTCGAGTCCCAGATCCGGTGGCTTAAACTCACGCCGGGCACCTGTGCGTGCGTGCCCAAGATCCCGAGAGGAGAATGGAGGAGAAGGGATTGCGGCATGGCCA
>NW_006159921.1:2976844-2978041 GCF_000334495.1 Tupaia belangeri chinensis
CGGTTGCACGTCCCGCCCCTGGCAGCTCTCTCTCTCTCTCTCTCTCTCTCTCTCTCTCTCTCTCCCCCTCCATCCCCCTCTCCGGTCAAATTAAAATAAAGTTAAATAAAATAATTATTTTTTGAAAAGAAGAGAGAAAGAAACTTTCTGGAAAAGAATAAAGAAGAGCTACTTAAATTGAATAAATTTAGCTTTATGAAAAACTTATTATATTTTTCCTTTCCCCTCTCCACCCCATCTTTCTTCTCAGTAGTAAAAACCTTGTCAGATATTAGTGAAAACTTCATCCTAAGACAGAGATGGCTTTTGGGTGGATGATTTAGACACCACTCCCCATTCAGGAGTTGAGTTCTTTTGAAGCTGTCTCTGGAAACCAACTATTGGAGTGGCAGGATTTTAGTGCCAGACAGATCTAGGTTCAAATCCTGCCTTTATGATTTAATATATATGTACATATAATACTTATTTATTTACTCTTATTTATTATTATTATTCAATTTTACCAGAGAGAGAGAGAGAAGGAAATGAGAAAGCAAGCTACCAGGTCCAGAACTTAAACCACAGTTGGCCGTATGGGAGTGCAGCACTTTAACTACCATGCCACCTGTCAGCGCTATGATTTACTATATACTGGATTCTTGGAAGTTTCTCATTGTCTTGGAGTCTTAATTCTCTATCTGTAAAATAATTATCTCAGACTTTTCTGTGTGAGAATTATCACAACATAAAAGAGAAAAATATGATAGTCCTTGGCACATAGTAGGCATCCATCGTTAATTCTGTGCCCTCTGGTGGTAGAAGACAGTCTCTGAGAGGATTCACTCTGTTCCTGGCATTTTGGTTCATTAAAAGTTTTTCACAGTTGTCACTAAAAAGATGTATTTCTGACCATGGAACTCAATTAAGTCTCCCCCTATTGTTCTCTAGCAAAGGGATCCTGTTTATTTTCCCCCGGGCTGTTTACCTTGATTTATAATTATGTGTTTGTTTATTAAACTTTGTTTTTCTTCTAACAGACTCCAAGCTCCATGAAAGCAAAGACCATACCCAGCTTGCTCACTGCTATGTCCCAAGTGCCTAGCCCAGGCCCCAACACTCACTAGATAATTAATACATATTTACTGAGCGAAGGAATGTATAAGTACATGCAAAGGAATGTGCGAATGGGTGAATTTCGTCAGATCGCTTTCTCTTTCC
>NW_006159921.1:2978252-2979243 GCF_000334495.1 Tupaia belangeri chinensis
TCTTTCCCTTTGTCTAATGACAAAATGCAAAGAAGGGAAAGAAACATAAACCCGCTCTCTTTGCAAAGCTGCTACTCTCTCTTCCAGCTGGTACCAGGGATGGCAAAATGGCTTAGAGTGGCTCTTGTCTTAGGTACATGGCCTTTGTCACCCCTGCTTCACTGTTTTTTGATGAGGATTTGTTTTCATGACTCCTTTTGCTTAGACATCAACTCAGAGGAATTCACTCTCTCCAGATCACACGCCCACTCTCTAGGTAGGTGACCAGATGTGCACCAGGTAGTCTGGGAGAAAACTATGCAACCAGTAATTCACGAGGGGGATAAATGACAAGGGTCAGCTTAGGGGAACTGTGGATAAATGGGGGCCAGTGACACAAACTGCTGTTTAAGAGGTCAGGATGTTTGGGTCTTGGTGGCAGTACCAGTCTACCTGCCGCAATTGCCTTTCCAGACTCTTCGAGATCCTTCTCTCTTTCTCTCACGTAGCCTTTTACCCAGACTTCATTCTTTATCACCCCCACAAACAATTGAACCAAGAAGTGTGAGCCTTTTATGTCTGTGGCTCTTAGAAAACATCTGGACCTGTTGGGACCAGCAGTTGGCGTAATGGCTATGTCACTGGACTCCTATGTAGTCAACTGCAGTTCAAGTCCCAAACCCAGTGGCTTAAACTCACACCAGGCGTGTGTGCGTGTGTGCTAAAGATCCCAAGAGGAGAATGGAGAAGCGATTGCAGCGTGGCCGATACCCCTGGGGGGTGATTTCTCACTTTCTGTCTCTCTCTGTCTTTCTGGCAAGTACACGTGCCCTATAGCAAAAATCTCTCCAAAAACAAAAGAAAAAAGGGACTAGCAGTTAGCGTAATGGCTATGTCACTGGACTCCCACGTAGTCAACTGCGGTTCACGTCCTGGACCCGGTGGTTTAAAACTCACGCCGGCCGTGTATGCATGTGTGCCCAAGATCCTGAGAGGAGAATGGAGGAGAAGG
>NW_006159921.1:2979257-2991649 GCF_000334495.1 Tupaia belangeri chinensis
CCCCGCCGGCCTAAAGGAAAAACCTACAAAAAAAAAAAAAAAAAAGAAAGAAAGAAAAAAGAAAACATCTGGGCCTGTGTAACCTATACACCTCGACAAACACACACCACTTGTCTTGGAAAGACAAATTTCTGAATCTCTGAATCTCATCTCTCTGTGTCCTTTGTCGGCTGGATGACACAGGCAGGTGGATTTTACCTCTTCAAACCTTAGGTCCTCACCTGAAGAATGGGTATGGCCAAACCTATTTACTGAGCAATGATAAGGCTCGATTGAGACAGGTTAACAGTAAGTGTTTCCTAAACTGTGAAAGGCAACTCAGATGTGAGTGCTATCATCTACCTTCTTCAGTCAAATAGGGCTATGCTGCGGAACACAGAGGGTTAAAGATTTAGGGCCCAAAAACTCTCTCTACCACAGAACAAAAGAGAAAATAATGCCCACTTCCGGATGCACTTGAAGGACAGATTGCTTAGGATGGGATTGTAATTGGGTCTCCAAGTGGGAGAGATGATTGCTGCCCTCATCAATATTACTGCCAGCGAAGACTACATGGGCTCCATCAGGTAATGGAGGTCCCAAATTTAGTTTTTATCCAGACACCAAGATTAATAGGAAGGGCTTCTTGGAATTAACTCTTTGTAGCTTTCTAATGCACAATGCACTTAGACGCTCCCATTAACATTTTAGGCCTGAATATGTGGAAAGTACAGATCTATTGTCTGGTTTAACTAATACAGATGTGAAAACAGACAAGGCCATAGGATTCCTGTGCAGCTGTCAGCTCTGGTTTGACTCCAGAGGTGGGTCAAGTATGTGAACCCTTTACAGCCACTTCCCAGAGGTGGTTACAATTCAGAAAGACCATCAATGACTAGGGGCAATTCACCTTAGATACCACAGAAACTTTAACAGCAGTGACAAAAACTAGCCACACGTACATAGTTAAAACATTCAGCAACACCTTTCTGTTGTTAGGGAAGTGGCATTTATCTGATGACTGCAAAAAATGTCTCCTGAATGTTTATCATGCATCTTGCTCAATACGGCTCTTCCATTTGGCTGCTCCTGTGTTGTACCCTTTTTAAAAAGGTAGAAAGAGTAAGTGCTTTCCTAAATTCTGTGAGTCATTCTATTGAATTATCAAACCTAGGGAGGACAGGAATCTATGAATTTATAGCAAAATGTGGACAACTTTAGTATTCAATGTGTGGCTAGTGTCTGAAGTGAGGGCACTCTTTTGGGACCAGCCCTTCACCTGTGGGAAGTAACTTTATATAGTTAGTGCCAAACTTAAGTTGAATTGTTGGATACCCAGTTGGTGTCAGAGAATTGGAGAAGTGATGTGGAAAAAGACATCTCATATTTGATGTCAGGAAGAAAAAAAATCCTCTCATCTAATAGAATAAGAATAAAGGAAAACACTACACAACCATCTCAATAGACACAGAAAACATTTGAAGAAAAAAAGACCAACACCCTTTATGATAAAAAACACTACACAAACTAGGAGTAGAAGGACACTTTGTCAACCTTTATAAGGGCATCTGTGAAAAACTCTCTACTAACATAACATTTAAGAGTGAAAGATCGAAAGCTTTCCCCTTAAGATCAGGAACTAGACAAAAATTTCCACTCTTGTCTATTTCTACTCAACATTGTACTAGAAGTTCTAGACAGGGCAATTAGGCAAGGGAGAAAAGAGGCACACAGATTGGAAAGAAAAAAGCAATACAAACTCTAATCATGAATGACATGATCTTACATACAGAAAACCTCTATAGGATTCTACACACATACAAAAACTAAACGCTATTAAAGTTAATATACCAAGTTCAGCAAAGTTGCAGCACCAATCCACAAAAATCAGTTGTATTTCTAAATACTAGTGTAAACAATCAAAAAAGAAACTAAAAAGCAATTATTTTTCAGTTCTAAAAGCATAAAAAGAATAAAATATTTAGGAATAAAATTAGCTAGAGAAATGCAAAACCTAATAAAAATTACAAACTATTGTTAAAAGAAATTCAAGGGGGCTGGCAGGTGACATGGTGGTTAAGACATGGGACTCCCACATGGCTGAACACAGTTTGAGTCCAGAACCTGGTGGCTTGTTTTCTCTCTCTCTTGTCAAATTAAAAAATAAGTAACAATAAGGGACTAGTGGTTGGCGTAATGGCTATGTCAGTGGACTCCCATATAGTCGACTGCGGTTCAAGTCCTGGATCCAGTGGCTTCAACTCACACTGGGCGCATGCATGTGCATGCCCAAGATCTCGAGAGAGGAATGGAAGAGAAGGGATTACGGCGTGGCCATCCCCCCTGGGAGATGATTTCTCGCTTTCTATCTCTCTGTCTCTGTCTTTCTGGCAAGCGCATGCATCCTATAGCAAAAAGTAATAACAATATTAATAAAGTTAAATAATTTAAAAAGAAATTTAAGAAGAAATTAAAGAAAACCTAAACAAGTGGAAGATACTTTCTGTTTACAAACTGGAAGACTCAATATTGTTAACATGGTGATACTCTCCAATTGTTTACAGCTGCAATGCAATCTCCATCAAAACTCCGACTGCCTTCTTTGCGAAATGGGCAAGCTTATTCTAAAATTTATGTGGAATAGCAAGGGAGCCCAATAGCCTGGACAATCTTGGAAAGAAAAAAAAATACTCCAAGATTCATACCTCTCAATTTCAAAACTTATGACCAAACTAAAGTAACAGCATGGTACTGGCATAAAGATAATTATATAGATCAATGGAATAGACTTGACCGTCCAGAAATAAACTTCTAAATTAACAATTGATTTCTTAAAGTTTGTTTATTTCTTCCATGTGCAAAGAAGACAGAGAGAGAGAGAAAGTGACAGAGACAAAAAGAGAGCTAGAACCCTTAACAGGGTCTTGACACTGCAGTCCACTTCCAGCTTCAGCCAGCCCGTGATCCAGGGCATGCATGTGCCCAGCATACTCAGAGAGGTCTCTGGACATGAACCCAGAGCCTTCCCATGAGGATCAGCCCCACAAAGGATTGTTTTACTGCTGCAGCATCATCTAGTCCTTCTTAATTAATTTTTAAAAAGAATTGTTTTATTTAATTTTATTTATGATGATGATGATCATTTTAATTTGACCAGAGAGAGAGAGACAGAGAGAGAGAGGGAAAAAGGAAGCAAGCCACCAGGTCTGGGACTCGAACCACAGCCTGCCATGCAGGAGTCTAGTGCCTTAACCACCTTACCACCTGCCAGTCCTCTCTTAATTGATTTTTAACAAGGGTGCCAAAACCATTCAATGGCAATAGTCTTTTTAATACATATTGTCAGGGGATCGGCAGGTGGTGTGGTGGTTAAGGGCGCTGGAATCCCACATGGCCAACCTTCTTTATATATATATATATATATATTATATATATATATATATATATATGGAAAGAGAGAGAGAGAGTCAGGACAACTATGTGTCCACATGCAAAACAATGTTGTTGAACACTTACCTCCTATACGCCATATCCAAAACTTAATTAGAAATAAACCAAAGGCATAAATATGAATACTAACACTATTAAACTCTTAGGAATAAGTGTAATTGTAAATCTTTATAACCTTGGAGTAGACAACAGTTTTTTAAATATGAGACCAAAAACACAAGCAACAAAAGAAAATGTAGATAAATTGGACTTCATCAAAATTTAAAACTTCTGGAACCAGCAGTTAGCGTAATGGCTATGTCGCTGGACTCCCACGTAGTCGACCGCGGTTCACGTCCTGGACCCGGTGGCTTAAAACTCACGCTGGGCGCGTGTGCATGCGTGCCCAAGATCCTGAGAGGAGAATGGAGGAGAAGGGATTGCGGCGTGACCATCCCCCCTGGGGGGTGATTTCTCACTTTCTGTCTCTATGTCTCTCTCTGTCTGGCGAGTGCACACGCCCTATAGCGAAAACCTCTCAAAAAAAAAAAAATTTAAAACTTCTGAGTATCAAAAGACACTATTGGGACCAGCAGGTGGCATGGTGGTTAAGGCACTGAACTCCCACATGGCTGGCCATGGTTTGAGTCCCAGACCTGGTAGCTTTTTCTCTCTCTAGTGTGTGTGCCCTTTAGCAAATTTTAAAATAATAATAATGATAAGTAAAATGAAATAATTCTTTAAAAAAAAAAAAAAGACACTATCAAGAAGCTGGTGTGGTGGTTAAAGGCTCTGAACTCCCACATGGCCGACTGTGGTGTGAATCCCAGACCTGGAGACTTGCTCTCTCTCTCTCTCTCTCTCTCTGTCCCTCTCTGGTCAAATTAAAATGACAAACAAATAATAAAAGTTAAATTTTTTAAAAAAGTGAAAAGATGACCCATGGTATGGGAAAAATGTTTGCAAATCCGTATCCGATGAGGGTATAGTATCCAGATATACAGAGACCTCTTACAACTCAACCACAAAAAGTATCAATGCAATTTTAAAAATGAACAAATTATTTCAATACCTTTTCTCAAAGCAGATATAGAAGTGGCAAACAAGCGCATGAAAAGGCGCTCAAAATCATTAGTCACTAGGAAATAAAAGTTAAAACGACAAGCTATCACTTCACACTCACTACAATGGTTGCAGTAAAAAAGACATATAATAAGTGTTGGGAAGATGGTGGAGAGATTGGAACCCTCATACATTATTGCTGGGAATGGAAAATGGCCCAGCTACTATAGAAACCAGTCTGGTAGCTCCTCAAAAAGTTAAGTACACAATTACCATATGTCCCAGCAATTTCACTGCTTGGCATATACCCTAAAGGAATTAAAACAGGTGTTCAAACAAAAGGTTGTGCACAACGTTCATAGCATTATTATAATTTTTTTCGTCTATTAGAAGGCACATGTTCTTGGTGGAGACAGACAGAGAGAAGGGAAAGTGAGAAACCACCCCCTAGGGAGATGGCCACCTGTAATCCTTTCATCTTCACTCTCCTCTCCGGATTTTAGGTAAGCATACATGCGCACTCAGTGTGTTTTTCAACCCTCTGGGCCCAGGCTCAAACCACATTTGACCATATGGGATCCAGCCACCTTAACCTCCACGTCACCTGCTGATCTGTATGTCAGTTATAAACTGGATGCGGGCGAGGGGGTATGCAGCCTGTTGTGGGTGGGTTATAGTCATGGCATGAAGGGATCATCCAGGGCAGAGGCACTCCCAACTGTGTTCTCATTGTCTTTGACACCCTGAACTTATCAGCCCCAAACACCTCTTACCACCACCACCACCACACAAGGCCCTCCTGGTCTCCAGGAAGCACCAGCACCTGGGCCTTCAATCCCAGTTCGGAGACTGGACATTCTAGCTGAGGTTGGGGTCATCTTCCCTCACCCATAACCACAGAGCCTGGGGAGTTTCCTTTTATGGTTGATTAGTTTTCCCTGACAACCCAATCTGTGAGGTCACAAAAGGTCATAACCTTCACCTCCTTTTGCTTTCTCCTGGCTCCTGCAAGTTCTCCCATGACAGCTCCATCCTCATCCAATTGTGTTTTCTGGAGGGGACTTCCACGGTCACCTCTGTTGAGATGACTTTTCTCCTAATCTCCAGTCACCCCTGGACGTTCCTCTTTGGAACTCCCATACCTAGGCTATTCTAATTCCCTCTGGCCTCTCAGGTCTTTTTGTTTGTTTGTTTGTTTCTTTTCTTTTCCTTTTTGGAGAGGTTTTCACTATAGAGCACGTGCGCTCGCCAGAAAGCAGAGAGAGATAGAGAAATAGAAAGCGAGAAATCACCCCCCAGGGAGGATGGCCACGCTGCAATCCCTTCTCCTCCATTTTCCTCCTGGGATTTTGGGTACGCACACACACGCGCCCGGCGTGAGCTTAAGCCACCAAGTCCGGGACGCGAACCGCATCGACTACATGGGAGTCCAGTGACATAGCCATTACGCGAACTGCTGGTCCCGTGGCCTCTCAGCTCTTAGACATATAATAGAACACCATTCCCTTTTCCTTCGTTAAGTCCTTGCTTTGCTTGGTGTCTAGCACTAGTGGCCTTGTGGTCTTTGAAAGTCTTGTGGTTTTCCTCCTACCTTTCTAGGTATTGATCAAGATTTGTTTACAGGTGGAATCAGTTCTCTCAACAACAAAAGTAATATTAACTGCCTGACATGTGTCTTGTAAGCCCCTTCTTTTTAACCCTGTCATGGCTTTGACCACTTATGGCTGTCTTCTCCCAAGACTATAAGCTTCACAAGGGCAGGGACAAAGCCTGGACCCTAGAAGTTTATCAGAGTGCCAAGGAAATACTGAAACTAGTGAGGCCTCAAAACTTCCAGAAAACCACTGAACAGCCAGGCAACCATCAACCTAGGGAGGAGATGAGACAACTTTCATTCTAGTCCAAATCTGGTGGTCCCTGTAGGAGTAACGATAGGAACAGAAAACCAAACTGACAGCACAGAAGAACAATCAGAATTCCTTCTTCTTTCTTTTCTACAAAATTCTAAGGCATCAGGACAGAAAAAGATAACATCCCCGGTCAGGTGCAATGAATGCCAAGGTTACTGAAGGGAAATCACGCTGATTATTGAAATGTGAAGATCCATCCACTCAGAACACTGAGAGCTATTGAAATCAGAAGGAGCCATTTCCATGAAGGAATCAGGCAGCCTTTTAGGGGTTATGATGACAGAGCTTGGAATGCTCATTTTAGAGCAAGTAGGAAAAAAATGAAAGCCAAAACTGTACTTCATCACCTGACATGTCACCTTTTTCCTTAGGCTTGGCTAGGCCTCACTCTCAGATTCTCAGACACTTAACTCATCTTTTCCCTTCACCACAGTGAAAATAGATGTTGAGGTGCAGACTACCATTTTAGCCATACCAAAATTTCCCGGTTGCTTGGAGTCTCTTTTGGGCTCAGCGTGTGACCTTTTAGGTTGTGTATGTGGAGTCAGTTTTACAGTATGCAGTTCTCCAGCCTTTCGTGTTTCTGGGTCTTTGCTGAAGCGTCACCTTCAACTGGCTAACTCCTTCTTCTCTGTCAAGGCTCAGCCAAGAATTCTTCTCTGATGGAAGTCCTTCCTGATCCACAGGCTGGATGAGACCACTCCATTCTTACAGCATCCCAAGGGCCCCTCTGTCACAGTCCAGTCCTGTCTCCTGCCTTTCTCCTCACTGAAAGCCTTGAGAGCAAAGGAGCTCTGAGCTGACTGCATTCATTTGAATATACAAATCCTTAACGGTGTTTCTTCCTCTGTAAGATTAATGGGGTTGGACAAGATCATGGATGTAGTATGAATACAACTCACAAATCTATTTGGCACGTAATACTTGTTTTTACTGAAGTAATCATTTTTAAATTGGGAAAGTTTATATTAAAATCTTTTAAAATAATTATTTATTTAATTTTATTTATTATCTTCTTCTTTTTTTTTTTTTTTTTTTTTTTAATTTGACCAGAGAGAGACACACAGAGAGAGAGGAAAAGTGAGAAAACAAGCTACCAGGTCCAGGACTCAAGCCACAGTCGACCACGTGAGAGTCCAGAGCCTTAACCACAATATCACCTGCTGGTCTCTACATTAAAATCTTGAGTTCTGTCTTTTCTTGAAAACTCTGGCAGTTTGTCAGCATTGGACTCACTCCCATGGATGGAATAAGAAGCTGTGTCCTCTAGGGCATACATTCATCCTTCACTCAGACAGGTTTCTGTAGCATTGAACTTGGGCCCCTTGGTTAGATGCCTTCTGCAGGTCATCTCAAGCTCTACCTTAGTCATAACAATTCCAATTGTTCCTCCTCCTCTTCCTCTATCCAGTTAACATCATCATTTTTTTTTTAATCTTGCTGAGAGTCAATGAATCAAAACATTCAACATTCCTTGTTTGCTTGGGTTTTCAGTATCGTTCGTTTTACTTTCCTTGTATTTTAAGGCAGTAGTCACAAGTTTCTCTGCTTATTTCCTAAACAATCACCAGATATGACTTAATTCTCCTTAGAAACAATTAATGGATGCCTTCTAAAAAGCATGATTGCTTTTAGGTTATAAAGAGCACCCTCCTCTTTCTCAGTAATGAACTGGGAACGGCGCACTCCAATTTCAAAAGCACATTTCAAAGGTAATCCAACTGAATGTGGACTTTTCAAAAGTACACCAAATGCTTGAGCAAATCCTACCTCTCTAAATATAACCATTTAAGCAATTTCAAATACATTTCCGTTGCATAATTATGCAAGGCCCTTGGTCATAAAACAGGCTGCTGCAAACCTAAGTGAAATCACCACAGATTATTATTTGTAAGAAAAATGCCCCATTGCAAGGTAGACCTGTCATCAGCCTCTCAATGGATTTCCATCTTGTTATTTCCCACCAACTGGGGGACCCATCGGTCCACACTCAGGTCATTGGAAAAGCCACACAGAACAAGTACCTAACCCAAAGAAAAACTCAATTAGCATCTAGCTGGGGCTGAACAGATTGGCTTGTACTGCTGGGGATTTTGAGCTTGAAAGCAGAAGTCATTATGTTTCTACAGATTAGGGAAAAGCAACCATTATTTTCCTTCAGGAACCTGTTTCTCCTTCTATATTCCCTAATGGCAGAGTTTAGAGCAGTGGTCTTCGTCTGTATGTTTCTATATTAGAAACATCTGGCAGGGGGGGATTTTTTTAATGCCAATGTCCAGGCACCACTGCAGACCAATTCAATCAGACTTCAGCGAGGGGAGCCAGCTGGCATCCACATTTTTAAATGCTCAAATGTAGTCAGGGTTGAGAGCAACTGGCTTATTGGAATACTATGGTTCCTGAAGTGTGGTCCCCTCATCAAAAGCAGCAACATCATCTGTGAACTTGTTAGAAAGGTACGTGCTCAGGTCTCATCCCAGATCTACTGAATCAAAACCTCTAGAAGTAAAGGGCCCAGTAAGGTGTTTGTTTGTTTGTTTTTAAGAGAGATTTTTGGGGGACTGGCAAGTGGCATGGTGGCTAAAGGCGCTGGACTCCCACATGGCCGACCACGGTTCAAGTCTCGGACCTGGTGGTTTGCTTTCTCACTTCCTCTCTCTCTCTCTCTGTCTCTCTCTGATCAAACTGGAAAATAATAATGATAATAATAATAAATAAAGTTAAATGAAATAATTGTTTAAAAAAAAGAGAGAGAGAGATTTTTGGTATAGGGTGCATGCACTCATTGTAGAAACAGAGAGACAGAAAGCAAGAAATCATCCCCTGGGGGAGATGGCCATGCTACAATCCCTTCTCCTCCATTCTCCTCTTTGGATTTTGGGCATGCATGCACACGTGCCCAGCGTGAGTTTAAGCCACCAGGTCCAGGACTCAAACTGTGGTCGACTACGTAGGAGTCCAGTGACATAACCGTTATGCCATCTGCTGGTCCCTCAGTAATCTGTATTTTAACAAGCACTCCAGGTGATTCTGACACATGCTAGTGTGTGTGAACCACTAGGCTTATGGATTCAGTCAGGCTTGGGTTTGCATCCCAAGCCCATCACTTACCGGCTCTGTGACCTAAGACAAGTGCCTTCCTAGCTGAGACTCCATTTTTACATCTATAAAATGGGGATAATGAGGATTGAAATGCAATAACAAACATTACACCTTGTTTTCTTTTTATTTTAGATTTTATGTCATGGGACACATGCATTCACTAGAGAGACAGAGAAAGTGAGAAATCACCTCTCAAGGGGGAGTGGCCATACCACAGTCCCTTCCCCTTCGTTATCCTCTCAGGATTTTGGACACATATGTACACATGCCACACGTTTTTCAGGCAACCAGGTCCAGGACTCTACATAGAATCGGCACAGTGATGGTTAGTTTTGAGCCCTTAGCATGGGTGTCAGGACTTAGTTTGGGTTGCCAGGCCTCATGAATACCTCTCTCAGTGTAGGTGGGTGTGATCCAATCAACAGAAGGCCAGAGAGAACAAATACACAGACAAAGAGGTCTCTTGAGAGGGACAAGATAGGCCTGTTACCTTGGACGTCAGAAGGTCAAGGTGTTCAGTCTTCGGACTCCAGGATTTACGCCAGCGCCGCCCGGGTCCTCCGGCGTCCAGCCACACGGGGGAGTTACACACCTTCCCTGCCTTTGAAGCCCTGGGTCTTGGACAGAGCCACACAGCCAGTCCTCACTAAACCTCCCGCTTTAACCGCAGCAGCTCCGACTTCCCGCAGGCCTCCAGCGCGGGGAGTCCCCTTTCTCCACCCGCGGGCGACCGATGCTCACGGTATCGCGAGACCACGCACCGCGTTTCTAAATGTGTACGTTACTGTGCACTCGGGGTAGTGTTCAGAATAAAAGCTCGTTGCCGGCTTTATATCACTGTGTTGTGTGTGTTGTCGCTTTCTGGTGCCTAGCTAATGTATACTTCTTGTGTGGATAGAATTACATTATTCTGGTGTGGTGGCGTGTGATGGCTATTGAAAAATCCTTACCCTGTGGCGCCACGACACAGATACCCGCCTTCGAGCGCCTTGCTTCTCCACGCGTTCCCTTAATCACCTAGTTGGAGGACCAGAACTCGAGTGAGGAGTCCCTGTACCACGATCCCAGGATCTGCAGCGTGTGTGGGACTCAACTGCCGTAAGATTTCAAGATTTCAGTTTTAGCTTTAATAAATCAAAATAAAAAAATGTTAAGAGGGACCAGCAGTTGGAGCAATGGCTATGTCGCTGGACTCCCATGTAGTGGACTGCGGTTTGAGTCCCAGACCTGGTGGCTTGGACTCAAGCTGGGCACATGTGGGTGTGTGCCCAAGATCCCAGGAGGAGAATGGAGGAAAAAGGATTGCAGTGTGGCCATACCCCCTGGAGGGTGATTTCTAGTGATTTCTCACTTTCTATCTCTCTTTCTGGCAAGAGCATGCGCCCTATAGCAAAAACTCTCCCCCCTCAAAAAAGAGACTATTTTATTTAACTTTATTTAGTTAGTTAGTTTAATTTGATCAGAGAGGAACAGAGTATGAGAGAGAGAGAGAAAGTAAACCACTGGGTCCAGGACTCAAACCATGGTTGACCACATGGGAGTCCAATGCCCTTAACCACGACACCACCTGCCGGCCCCTCAATCCTCTCTTACTCTTATATAGCTATAGAAACCTATTGGTTCTATTTCTCCAGAGAATCCCAATTAGACACAAATATTAGCTAATATTACCCAGGGGCCCAACCTGGGAATATCCTCTATTTCTCTTCCCTCTCATCTTCTACATGTAAACATTGACCTAGTCTATGGATCATATACCCTCCTCTCTTGTTTCTCCTCCTCCTCCTCTCTCCTCCCCTTCTCCCTTCCTTCTACCATTGCCTTTGAGTACAAGTCCTCATCATTCCTCATTTGAGACAGATTCTGCGTGAGGGCTGAGAATAGGAACATGATGACAAAGAAAAAGAAACAAACAGAAGCTCAGGAGCCCTCCCTAAGGATACGAGTCCTCAAAGTCACCAGAGAAAGAGGCACTTCCAAGGAAGAAGGTGAGCCCCTGCTGGTCAACTTTGCCAGGACTTTTATTCCTGGTGCTATTGTGTGAATGTGTCCCCAGACTTCATGTTTTGGAAACTTAATCCCCAAATACAGATGTTGATGGTATTTAGAGATGGGGCCCTTTGAGAGGTGATTAACATTAGAGAAGTTTGTCAAGTGGGACTGGTGACTTCCTAAGAAGAGAGTCCTGAGCTGAAACGCACTACTCTCCCTGCGATGCCTCCTTACGTCATGACTCAGCTGGAAGGCCTTCTCTAGATGCTGGGACTAGGGTAGAGTATTTCCCAGTATCCAGAACCATTAGCTAAGTAAACCTCTATTCTTGTTTTGTTTTGAGAGGTTTTTGCTATAGGGTGCGTGTGCTCACCAGACAGACAGAGAGAGACATAGAGACAGAAAGCGAGAAATCACTCCCCAGAGGGGATGGTCACGCCGCAATCCCTTCTCCTCCATTCTCTTGTCGGGATCTTGGGCACGCACGCACAGGATCCTGGCGTGAGTTTTAAGCCACCGGTCCGGGACACAAACCGCGGTCAACTACGTGGGAGTCCAGCGACATAGCCATTACGCTAACTGCTGGTTCCCTTGTTTTATTTTCTTTTCTTGTTAAATGTTAGCAGGTACATGGTCACATATGAAAGAAAGAGAAAGTACCTCTCATGGGGCCTGGTCATGCATAATCCTTTTTCCTCTAATCCTCCATCCCGTCAGGATTCTGGGCATGTGTGTCCACGCCTGGCATGAAGTCAACTAAGCAAGGATTCGAACCCAGCTGGCCATGCGAGATCTAGCCTTCCCTGTGCTGTACCTAACCACTGTGTTACAGGACCATCCTTACCTTTATTGTTTATAAACTGATCGTGGTATTCAGTCATTGCAACAGAATGCAGACTAAGACACCTGAGATTTCCT
>NW_006159921.1:2992731-3007317 GCF_000334495.1 Tupaia belangeri chinensis
TCACAAGTTCAGTCCTGAAATTTGGGGGAAACTCATTAGCCAGCCAGCTTGCCATCCCTATGGTGGAGTGAGTCCTGAAGCTTCCTGTGTCGTTCATTGGCGCTTAAGGCATCCTTGAAACCTAATAAAAATACCCCCAATCTGCCCTCAGGAGCTACCACCCAGAAAGTGAGAGTGCCACATCAAAGATCTTGGCCACAGCGTCTTGGTTCTCTAATGAGGCCATGAGGCAGCACTTTTTGGTAACTCAAGCCAGAAGGGAAATGGGAGAACTTCAATCTTCCCGTCTTCTCTTTGAAGGGCATGATCGTCCATTGGGAGAAGCAACTCTCATTTGCCCTGCTTTTTCATGGGTGACCATTTCCAAATTGTTTCCCCATGCAACAGTCATGTGTCCTGAATACAACAAAAAAGGGAATTAGGATCCAGAGCCTTGGTGACACATGGAATGTGGCTTTGTGGTTGCCACATTTTGTCTCAGTCAGTGGCCCCTTACTCTCCTTCAAGCTCACCAGGCACACTCCTGCCTTTGGGCCTCCATGACAGAAGCCACCTCTGTGTGGCTCGCACTTCCCCCAAGAGCACTTTGACAACTTTGTCGTCCCCTTCACAGTTTTGTTCAAAAGTCACTTCAACTGAGTCTCCCTTGACTAAATCGTCCTATTTAAAACCGCACACTAGCCCCACGCACATACATACTCTCCATCTCCCTCCGTCACTGTATCCCTCTTTTTGCTTACTTCCATTCTCACCATCTTTTAGCTCCGTGTTTCTCAAACTTGAGTTGCATCAGGATTACCTGGAGGAATTGTTAAACACACACTGCCAGGTCCACCCAGGGTGTCTGTTTCTCACAAGTTCTCACACATGCCGCCTCTCCAAGGACCTCACTTTGAGAACCACTGTGCTAGCAAATTCCATGCCCTGCTAGAACACAACCCCCATGAAGGCAGGCTCTTTGTTTTATTCACTGATGCCTTCTAAGAGCTTTGCAGACTATCAGCCCAGAGCAGACACTCAACAAATACACAGTTAGGGTCCATATCCATGTCTAGGAGGTCTGCATCCAACGGCAGATGCAAGCAGGCTACACCAACTGTTAGGAAACTGGGGAAGAGGTGGATCCTAAAAGAGAGATACCAAGGACTTTTTACTTACATCTGATGCTAAGATTACTTACAAGTAATCTAGAGCTGACTTAAATCCTGTGGGAAGATTTGGGTAGATTATATGCAAATACTATGTCATTTTATATAAGGGACTTGAGTATCCTTGGAGTTTGGTATCTACAAATGGCCTTGGAGCCAATCCCGTGTAGATACCAAGGGATGACTGTACTTTTTTGAATGAGATACACAATAATGTTGAAAAGTCTGGTCTTGGGAGTCAGCCCAGGCTCCAAGCACAGAATCTACCACTATCTGTGACTTTGGGCACATGATGGGAACTTTTGGAGCTTTCATGTCCTCATTCTAAAGTGAACATAATTACGAATGGCTTCTGTGTCTGTGGGGCTTGGTGCAAAATGGAAATGCAGGATCCCTTGTTCAAAAATATTTAAGAATTTCAAGGTATTGACAGCAGAGCATTAAACTGAGCACAGGGACCTGTATGACTACATTCGTTGCATGTCCATGCCACTGAGCTAGGAATAAAAAGTAGATAATGGAACCAGCAGATGGCATAATGGATACATCACTGGACTTCCATGTAGTCAACCGCCTCAGATCCAGCGACTTAAAACTCATGCCAGGAGTTTTTGTCTTCCCAAAATCCCGAGAGGAGAATGGAGGAGAAGGGATTGCAGTGAAGCCATCCCCACTGGGAGGTGATTTTTCACTTTCTGTCCCTGTCTCTCTCTGTCTCTCCAGTGAGCACATGGGCCCTATAGCAAAAATCTCTCTTTAAAAAAATAGGGAGAACGGTGGCGGCGACGGTGGCTCAGGCAGCTCGGGACTGAGTGCCAGTAACAAAGAGTCACCATGATTCTTCAGAGACTCTTCAGGTGCTCCTCCCTCATTCCACCAGCCGTCTCAGTCCATTTGCGGAGGAACATCGGTGTCACAGCAGTGGCATTTAATAAGGAACTTGACCCTGTACAGAAACTGTTTGTGGACAAGATTAGAGAATACAAATCTAAACGACAGGCAACTGGAGGACCTGTTGATACTGGCCCAGAATATCAGCAAGATCTGGAGAGGGAGCTTTTTAAGCTGAAGCAGATGTATGGTAAAGCAGACGTGAACACATTCCCTAGCTTCAGGTTTGAAGATCCCAAATTTGAAGTCATCGATAAACCCCCGTCCTGAAGAAGTAAAGTAACAATAATCCAGTAATTTGTGATGAGTCAGTTGTACTATTAAAAAAAAATTATTTAAAAAAAAAAAAAAAAAAAAAAAAAAAAAATAGAAGCTGGCAGGTGGCTTGGTGGTTAAGGGTGCTAGACTCCCGCATGGCCGACCCTGGTTTGAATTGTGGACCTGGCAGCTTTCTCTCTCTCTCTCTCTCTCTCTCTCTGTCCCACTCTGGTCAAATTAAAATAAGTAAATAAATAAAGTTAAATAAAATCATTTTAAAACTAGTATCCATTTCATGGGACTGTTATGAAGACCAAACAGGATAAGGGATGTGGAAGCATCTCATACAGCCCCTGGCACTTACGAAATTCCCTCCTTACAGCTCACCTTCCTCCACCACCCAGCTGTTACCTGCAGGACAAGTTTGGGTGGCCCCAGTGGTACTACTCCTCACCCTTGAGCTTGGCTCTGCCAGAGACTCATAGAAAAGCCCTCTGCTACTGTGGACTTGACCTTGCCAGTTGTTCTCAGGCAAAAAAGGTGGTGTCCCTCTGCCAAGGACACTCTGCATTCACAAAGCCTGGGTAGTTCAAGAGAGAAGTTCGGGGAAGGGCAGCCTGGGCACCAACAGTGAGTGGAGTCCCCAACCCCACCAGCCTCTGTTGGTGCAGCCAGCACCCTGGCTGCTACCTTGGATAAATGAACCATCACACTGACCAGCTACAGGATGAATGAGTCCCATCCAGAGCTCACGGCTTGCTCCTCCCACCCATCTGAAGGGACAAACAGAGGGAACAACTATTTTTGGAACTGGAAAACATCATTTTCTATCACTTTACTATATCAGCTCATCTCACAGACTCTGGAATAAACAGACCTGGCAGAGATGACAGGTCCACGGGTGTTGAGGTGGGAGGAGCTGACAGTAGGGAGAGATCAACAGCCCTTGAAGCACAACGCCTGAGTTCTGTGGGCTGCGGACATCTGCTCCAACCTGGCTGAAACCAAGAGGCAGAGTCAGGGGCCTGGCCACTTCAAGGTCATCTTGCTTCTCACAAGGCATGCACAATAGCACCAGAGTGGAAGTAAGGGTGGGGAGCACAGGAAGAGTGGGGTCCCTGTAGCTCTTACTCTAAGCAAGTCCCAGCTACTAAAACCTACAGTTTGCACACAATAGCTATGGTCATGTTTTCCAATGGCCCCACCCTAGGTCTCCTTTTAGGTCTTTTTTTTTTTTTAAAGTCAGTTCCTTTGATAAATAATGTTATTCAATTTACAAAACATGCACTTGTGGGCCAGATGGTGATACAGCAATAACACAACCGGACCCACACGCAAAGGTCCCCAGTTCAAGTCCTAGCATCTCCCTTTCCATACCAGACACACATGGTGGTCCAGGCAGGCTGAGGCTAGGGGATGTTTTTCTGTCTCTTGATCTCTGTCTCTCTGACTCTCTCTATGGAGAAAATAAACTTTTGCACTTAGCCTTCAGACACACGATACCTGTGGCTAGAAGCAGTATTCCCACACGCACGCCTGCATATTCACACACACCCACACACACATCATGCATGTGTTATCACTTCCGGTAACAGAAGCTCCACTTGTCAGGATGCCGTGTGGCTCCCCTGCTGTGCCAGATGGAGTCTGGTTCGAGTCCTGCGATGGCACTTACTAGCTCTGTGACCTTGCAGAAGTTGCCTCGTCTTTCTGCTCTGCCTCTTTGTCTTTCGTACATGGAGGAGTTGTGAGATGAGAGATAATGAATATTAACGAGGTGCCCGACACAGAATAATAGTTAATAATAGCACTTTGCAAGGTCATTGGACATGGTCACATGAAGTAGCAAATGCACCTGGCATGTTGGAGCTGCCCCCACCTGTCCACTAGAAGCAGCGGAGGACCCCGTGTTAGGCACCCCTGTGGCTCTCCCAAGGTCCACAATGAATAAGGGGGTCTACAGATGACTCAGATCACTTCCGTCCCCTCTTGTCTCTCCTCTTAGACTTCTTTCTTGGTCTAGTTGTCCTTTACCACATTGACGGATTGGTCAAATTGGAGGCATCCCATGACCACCTCTTCGGCCTGGGTGGCTGAAAAATGAGGAAAGGGCTAAAAGGCAGTTTCTAAAGCAACGTAGTGCCTCTGTGGGGTTTTCTTCTGAGACATGGACCCGGCGGAGTTCCAGGAGGTCACTCAGCCCCCAAGGACCTCCTCTTTAACCTTTAACGTCCTTCCAAAAGGCTGTATTCACTAAGTGACACTTGAAGGACTGAAAGATGACCTTCTTCCTACAACTTTAAAGGTACCTTCTATACTGCTATTTGTCACTCTGTTCAACCACTTCAGAGAGCTGTCTGGCAGCATCTTTAACGCTGAACATAAGCATACGCTGTCCAAGAGAAAGGAGTGCAGTGTCCACCCATGAAACACACATGAAGATGTTCATAGTAACTTCATTCTAGTAGCCCCGAACTGGATGTTCCATAGCAAGAGAATGGGTAAATAAAGTGCATAATTCATACCACAGATACACAACATACAAAGAACACATCACTGCTACATGCAAATTCATGGGTGATTTCACATTGTGTTCAGAGAAAGAAACCAGACCCAAATTTACACTGTTACTCTATTTACATGGCATACCAATCGATGGTGATAGAAGTCATATGGTGGTGGGACCAGCAGATGGCATAAAGGTTACATCGCTGGACTCCCACATAGCCAACACAGTTCAAGTCCCAGACCCTGTGGTTTGAAACTCACACCAGGCATGTGTACGTGCATGCCCAAAATCCTGAGAGGAAAATAGAGAAGGGATTGCGGCATGGCCATATCCTCTGAGGGTGGTTTCTTCTTTTCTACTGGGCAGTGAGCATGCCCAATAGTAAAAAATCTCTCTTTAAAAGTCCCAGCTACTAAAACCTACAGTTTGCACACAATAGCTATGGTCATGTTTTCCAATGGCCCCACCCTAGGTCTCCTTTTAGGTCTTTTTTTTTTTTTAAAGTCAGTTCCTTTGATAAATAATGTTATTCAATTTACAAAACATGCACTTGTGGGCCAGATGGTGATACAGCAATAACACAACCGGACCCACACGCAAAGGTCCCCAGTTCAAGTCCTAGCATCTCCCTTTCCATACCAGACACACATGGTGGTCCAGGCAGGCTGAGGCTAGGGGATGTTTTTCTGTCTCTTGATCTCTGTCTCTCTGACTCTCTCTATGGAGAAAATAAACTTTTGCACTTAGCCTTCAGACACACGATACCTGTGGCTAGAAGCAGTATTCCCACACGCACGCCTGCATATTCACACACACCCACACACACATCATGCATGTGTTATCACTTCCGGTAACAGAAGCTCCACTTGTCAGGATGCCGTGTGGCTCCCCTGCTGTGCCAGATGGAGTCTGGTTCGAGTCCTGCGATGGCACTTACTAGCTCTGTGACCTTGCAGAAGTTGCCTCGTCTTTCTGCTCTGCCTCTTTGTCTTTCGTACATGGAGGAGTTGTGAGATGAGAGATAATGAATATTAACGAGGTGCCCGACACAGAATAATAGTTAATAATAGCACTTTGCAAGGTCATTGGACATGGTCACATGAAGTAGCAAATGCACCTGGCATGTTGGAGCTGCCCCCACCTGTCCACTAGAAGCAGCGGAGGACCCCGTGTTAGGCACCCCTGTGGCTCTCCCAAGGTCCACAATGAATAAGGGGGTCTACAGATGACTCAGATCACTTCCGTCCCCTCTTGTCTCTCCTCTTAGACTTCTTTCTTGGTCTAGTTGTCCTTTACCACATTGACGGATTGGTCAAATTGGAGGCATCCCATGACCACCTCTTCGGCCTGGGTGGCTGAAAAATGAGGAAAGGGCTAAAAGGCAGTTTCTAAAGCAACGTAGTGCCTCTGTGGGGTTTTCTTCTGAGACATGGACCCGGCGGAGTTCCAGGAGGTCACTCAGCCCCCAAGGACCTCCTCTTTAACCTTTAACGTCCTTCCAAAAGGCTGTATTCACTAAGTGACACTTGAAGGACTGAAAGATGACCTTCTTCCTACAACTTTAAAGGTACCTTCTATACTGCTATTTGTCACTCTGTTCAACCACTTCAGAGAGCTGTCTGGCAGCATCTTTAACGCTGAACATAAGCATACGCTGTCCAAGAGAAAGGAGTGCAGTGTCCACCCATGAAACACACATGAAGATGTTCATAGTAACTTCATTCTAGTAGCCCCGAACTGGATGTTCCATAGCAAGAGAATGGGTAAATAAAGTGCATAATTCATACCACAGATACACAACATACAAAGAACACATCACTGCTACATGCAAATTCATGGGTGATTTCACATTGTGTTCAGAGAAAGAAACCAGACCCAAATTTACACTGTTACTCTATTTACATGGCATACCAATCGATGGTGATAGAAGTCATATGGTGGTGGGACCAGCAGATGGCATAAAGGTTACATCGCTGGACTCCCACATAGCCAACACAGTTCAAGTCCCAGACCCTGTGGTTTGAAACTCACACCAGGCATGTGTACGTGCATGCCCAAAATCCTGAGAGGAAAATAGAGAAGGGATTGCGGCATGGCCATATCCTCTGAGGGTGGTTTCTTCTTTTCTACTGGGCAGTGAGCATGCCCAATAGTAAAAAATCTCTCTTTAAAAAATAAAATTGGGGCTAGCAGGTGGCATGGTGGTTAAGGGTGCTGGACTCCCACATGGCCAACTATAGTCCGAGTCCCAAACATGGCAGGCTGCTTTCTCACTTTCCCTCTCTCTCTTACTCTGTCCCTCTCTGGTCAAATTAAACATAAATAAGTAAAGTTAAATAAAATAATTCTTTAAAAATATTTTTTTAAATAAATATTCATATGGTGGTTACTTCTTGAGGGATGTTGACTTTGAAGGAGCATTAAGGGAACTTTCTGGCACCATAAATACCCTGATCTGGGTGCAGCCACAAAGGTATAAGCAGTAGGGAACCACTGCACTGTACTGGAGCCGTGTAGGAGGCCTGGGTTCAGGTCCTGGGTTGACCCAAACACACCAGGCACACTCATGTCTGTCTGTGATCCTGGCTGGCTGAGAGGCTAAGGGGAGGATCATGATGTGAGAAGACCCTATTGAGGGTATTTCACTCTCCCTTACTCCTTCCCTCACTTCCCTCTCTCTTAAGACATAAATTAAATAAACTTTAAAAAATATACCCTGGGAACCAGCAGTTAGCATAATGGCTATGTCGCTGGACTCCCACGTAGTCGACCGCGGTTCGTGTCCCGGACCCGGTGACTTAAAACTCACGCCGGGTGCGTGTGCGTGCATGCCCAAGATCCCAAGAGGAGAAGGGATTGAGGCATGGCCATCCCCCCTGGGGGGTGATTTCTCGCTTTCTGTCTCTATGTCTCTCTCTGTCTGGTGAGCGCACACACCCTATAGCGAAAACCTCTAAAAAAAAAATATATATATATCCTGATCTGGGTGGTGGTTACAGGGTACATACATATGTAAAAACTATCCTACTAAATATTAAAATTAGTATTTGGCACTTACTTTACTGTGTCTTATACCTCAAATAAAAAAAAGCTTTAAAATGATTATATTATTTTCCTTTAACAGATTCTACTGTCTGTGGGAATTGGGAATGAATAAATCCAGTAAAGTTACTGGGAAAAGCATGCTTATATTGCATTAGATTGGTGTTTGCACAAATGGCCTTAATTTGAAATATGTACAGATTTGAAACACACCACAATTTTTGCAACCTATTTTGACATTTTTTCATTGTTTAATAAGCTAAAGCTTAAAACAAGGGCAACAACCTGGTCATCTCTGAGAGACCCCTGCAGCTGCCCAAGCTTTCTAAAGGCTCTCCCACCATGCCAATTCTATCCATAGACCTTAGGGTGTCAGAGGGCACATCGTCCAGGCTATGATGGTTTTGTCTTCAGTCCTGAAAAAGAGGCCAGGACTGGAGGGCTAGAAAAGAGCCAGGGAACCACCCAAGGGGTCATCAGGGCCAGCTTCCTGGGCATGTACTCTGTGCGGCCACACAGGGCCCCACCCTCAGGACCCCACACTCAGTTAATACTCTGCTGTCACCCTCTCGAAAGTATAATTTTTTTTAATTTACCAGAGGGCAGGTGTACTTGCCAGAGACAGAGGAGAGGGAAAGGGAGTAAGCATCCCCCAATGGGCAGTGGTCATGGCTACAATCCCTTGTCCTCCATTGCCCTATCCTGTTAAGATCTTAAGCAAACATGCACACATGCCTGCCATGTTTTTGAAACCACAAAGGCAAAGATTAGAACCAGGTAGTTGGCCATGTGGGAGCTAGCTCCCTTAACCACTAGGCTACAGTGCTGACCCCAAATTCTTAATAACCGTTGAAGAGAATGCCCTGCATTTCTACTTTTCCCTTCAAATGCAAGGGCTAGTCCCTGAGGTAGCAGATGTGATGGTAACAGCCTAATGTCCAAAGTAAGGGTTCTAGTCTCAGCTCGGTCCCTCATCTATAATGTGAAGGTAACAGCAATACCCGTTCAGGAGATGTTTGGAGAATCCAAGCTGCCTTTAGCTCCAGGCCTGGCACATTACACACGTTCAATGAAGTCCAGTGATTAAGCTGGTTGAGGGCAGATTATTGAGGCAGCAGTCTTGCCTGGACCTGCCTCAGAAATGCCTTTTCTAAAAGCAGGAGCCAAAGAAAGAAGCTTTAGGATTAACTCTTCCAAAGTAGCAAATGTCCTCTCTTCAGCATTAGGTCTAACACCAGCTGCATTATTACACCCCAGGAGAAATGTGTCTCATCAAGTCACAAAAGCCTGGTTTCAACGCTCAGAGGGAACGAAAAATAGTTTGAAATGCTGAAAAAGCCAACAGCTCAGGTACCTGTTATCCAATCCATCTCTGATTTGGGAGCTCACTGAAGCATGGCTGAGTGTAGTTATCTTGGGTCCTATATATCTCTTCTGTAAATAGACTTTTGTTATTAAAAAAAAAAAAAGATGACTGACTTGGAAAAATGGAAAGAAACACAAGGAGCGGCCAGGACTCTTTCTCTATACCCCCTTCCCGCAAAATTACTCCAAGGATTCTGGCTGTTCACACATTAATTGACCCCTTGCAGTCTCCGTTCTGCTCTTACGAATGGGAAGCAACAGTGTTGTTGGAAATACAGACGCTGGAGTCGGATTCTCCGAGCGTCCTAACACCACTTAGCAGTTGTGTGGCCTGGGACCATGCTGCACTTCTCTGTGCTCCTGCTCCCTCATCTGTAAACGGGGATAACAATGGTCCCTACCTCTTGGAGCTGTTGGAAGAAGGAAGCAAGAGAGTATATATAGTGTGCTCTTATAGCGTGGTGCCTGGCACACAGTAAATGCCCGATGCATGTTAGCTGCAGCTTGGGAGAGCATAAAATACCCAGACACAGTCATGTGGAAAAGTGGGAGAAGTAGTAGTATTAGCTGTCATTATTGTTCCTTAGTCCGCCCCAGGACCTTTGGTCTTGTGACGGCAGATTCCTTCTGGGGAAGCCTCCAGAAGGTAGGAAACCTGTGAGTAAGTAACATCAGTGATGGGTCAAGACCTCTGAGTATTTGTAACATCAGAACTGAAAAGGATCTCGGAAGTCAATGAAGTCCACAGTCCTTGTTTGTAGACAAAGAACTGAGACTCAGAGAAGGCAAGTGACCTGCCCAAGATCACAGAGCAAAATAGGGGCTGGCCTAGAAAGCTAGCTCAGCGTGCTTGACTTTGCACAGCTCTGCCCGCTCTGCTCTGCTCTTGCCCACTCTGTCGCAACCTCTGGCTCCCCCTGTCTCCCAGGGGGGCCTTCAATCAGGTGACAGGCTTATCTAATTGTTGGCCACATCCTACTGGAGACCCATCTTTCTTACTGAATCAGGCCAGCATTCGGTCCTGAAAGCCCCATAAGTCTTCTATGGATGAGCAGGTCCCTTAATCTATTATTCTAGAGTCCTATTTATATATATTTATCCATATGGCTATATAAATAGGGCTTTGAGACATATATGTGGCAGGTTATTGCTGTAGCATAGTTGTTCTCCCCAAGAGGAAAACAAAAATGATGTATGGCAGAGGCTCTTTTCCATGCAGAAAGCTCCCGTCTGATTTATTAAGAGTTAGGCTGCAGCCACATGCTCTGAAGTAGAAAATCCATTGCAAAATTATCTAAAAACAGGACACTGTCAGCTCTAAATGCCAAAAAAGTAAGCCTAGGGTGAGGGGAGCTCGAAGAATCTTAGGCCCTTGCCACGTCCCGGTGAATTAATTAGGATTCCTTTGGTTGAAATTTCTAGCAGAAAAAGGAGATCTTGTTCTAAGGATATTGGGTGTCTTCTGGAACTCAAGGAGAACAATGAGGCTGGTCTCAAAATAGCTACAGCTGGAGAGATGAACCCCAGAATGCCCTTCTCTCTCTCCCCCTCACATCTCTGCCTCTCTCTGGGCCTTGGCTTTGTTCGTCACTCTCCCTCCAGATCGACATTCTCCATATGGAAGAAAACATGGCAGCCAATAACTCCCAAGCTTTGCTTCTTATTGCTCCCACTGAATGACTTAGAATTCATGTTTGAATGAGTTTGGAAAAGAAGTCATGTCCCCTGCTCAGTTTGAGGGTCTTGAGCGGGGTCCTCAGAGACCTGAGCTGCAACTGTAGAAATCAGAGGGATGGGGGGGGGCAGCTCCCACGTGAAGGTGGGGGGACATTGTGTGTTACTAGACAATGCGACCAGAATGATTTTTCTCTTTATCCACTGTGTGGACTTGGAAAAGGCACTTAACCTCTCTGTGCTTCAGCATCCTTCAGTGTGAAAGTGGGACAGTGAGTGGTGTGCTCCATAAAGACAGAGGTTTTGACCGTGTTGTTCACTGAAGTATTCCCTGTGCCTAATCAATTCGTGGAATATGGTCATGTTCAATACATATCTCCTGAATAAATAAATTAATAATTCCCTTACAGGAGTGTCAGGAGGATTAATTGAGGTAACAGCTAACGTTCTGAGAACACTTACATGCTGAGAACAGTGCCTGGTGCGTGCATGTGTAAGAGAAAACTAGGGTCCAGTAAGTTAAGCAACTAGCCCAAGGTCATTAGCTAGAAAATGGCAAAAGCAGGACTCAAATCCAGGGTTTTCAAAAAAAAAAAAAAAAAAAAAAGCTACGCTACCTCCCCACTTTATTCAGTCTCTAGTCTTGTAGTTCCCAGCCATGGGTTGTGACTTGGGGTTGGGGTAAGAATAACTAAGGGCCGGGACCAGCAGTTAGCGTAATGACTATGTCGCTGGACTCCCATGTAGTCGACCGCAGTTCGAGTCCTGGACCCGGTGGCTTAAACTCACGCCGGGCGCGTGTGCGTGTGTGCCCAAGATCCCAAGAGGAGAATGGAGGAGAAGGGATTGGGGCATGGCCATTCCCCCTGGGGGGTGGTTTCCTGCTTTCTGTCTCTCTGTCTCTCTCTGTTTGTCTGGTGAGCGCACGCGCCCTATAGCAAAAACTTCTTCAAAAAAAAAAAAGAGGAACTAAAGGGCAAATTAAAAAATGATCCATGGGGCCGGCAGGTGGCGTGGTGATTAAGGGCATTGGACTTTCATATGGCTGACCGTATATAGTTTGAATCCCAGATCTGGCAGCTCGCTTTCTCATTTTCCCTCTCTGTCTCTTTCTCTCATTCTGTCCCTCTCTGGTCAAGTGAAAGAAGAAAAAGAAAAAGAAAGAAAGGAAGGCAGGAGGGAAGGAAGGAAGGAAGGAAGGAAGGAAGTTAAATAAAATAGTTCTTTTAAAAAAAAAGAAATAAAGAAAATGGATCCATATGTACGAAAAGCACCGTGGGTAAATTGGATGAAATGTTGAGCACAGACACATGCACAGTCACTTTAAAGTGTAGCCCCCGTTATGGCATTCAGTGAAATACATATTAATAATACACACTATTGAATTCATAGTAGCTTATGATCATGCTATATTTTCTCCATCAACAGATACTATATCTAGTACCTTGAGGGGAGGTGTATGAAATTTTGAGTAAAAGCACTCCAGTTATGAACCTCTGTGGTAGTTCATCTCATGCACAGCTGAGGAGAGTCATGGTCACTCAGGGCCGCACCTGACTAAGGACAAACTCAGGGCCAGCATCCAGGTACCGAGAACACTGGGGTTTGCAGGGTACTGCACACCAGATAGACAGGAAACTGCCTCCTTGCATTCCGACAGGATCGGGGATCTCTGTACTGATGGGGATGAGGGACATGGGAAGCCATATGCTCCTTCAGAGGGTGGTGTGTATTATAGTTCTTACAAGCACTTGGAGAGCAATTTAGCATTTCTGGCAAAGTCGGGGGTAGCCACACCCTGTGACCCAGCAACTGTACTTTTTAAATTATGCCCTAGATATGTTAATAAAGAGACATGCTCAAGATTGTTCATTGGAACTTTAAAAATTGGAATAGAAGGCCAGCAAGGTAGCATGGTAGTTAAGGCAGCTGGATCCCACATGACTGACTGCACAGTTCAAGTCCCAGAGTCAGAGGCTTGAAACACACACCAGGCACATCCATGTACATGCTCCTGAAATTGCAAGGAGGATAGAGAAGAAAGAATTGCCATCCTCCCTACGGGTTCTCTCTCTCATTCTCTCCGGTGAGTATAAGTGTCTGTAGCAAATTTAAAAAAACAGGAGGTGGGAGGAAGAGTATAAATGGCCATCAATAGGAAAACAGACAAGCATTAAATGGCTTCCTATCCAGCAGCTGGAAAGAGTAATTCAGAGTTAGATCCATCCATAGGAAGAAATCTCATGGCTGGAAAAACAGCAGTCTGGGCTTGTCCTTGACCTATTGTGAGACCTTAATTCCTTCCCTCTTCAGGCCCCACTGTCCTCATCTGTAAAATGCGAACTCTTGATTAGACCAATAGTTTTCAAATTGTGTTTGGCAAAACCCGAGAGATACTTCATGAGTTCTGTAAACATTTCATTCAAATGCCATCTTTCAAAAAAAAGGTTTTTTCATGGCCACAGGCATATGTACTTGCAGAGAGAGAAAGGGAAAGGGAGAGAGAGAGAGAGAAAGCAACCCCCCCCCTCCGCCGCCCCGTGCAGTGTGGTCACACCACAGCCCTGCGCCTCCATTTCTCCCTCTTGTCAGGATTGGGAGCATGCACCCACATGCACCTGGTATGTTTGTTCAAGCTGTCGGGGCCAGAACACGAACTGCAGTTGGCCATGTGGGATTCAGTTCCCCATGCACTGTATTTAACCACTATGGGGCCATATCCCCCAAGATAATTTAAACTATTTTGAAACCAGAGAAAACATGCACACATAGCCCTATATGGTTAGCACAACACTTTAACCCACTGCAGAGTAGCACCACCTAACGGATATCATCTACTGTACCCGTGCCTCTCCAGAACGCCAAAGAGCCTCTCCTGCCATCTCGGTTTAACTGGAGCAAATCCTGAGACCGCAAGGCGAGCAGCTGTTGAAATCTGTTGCCATTTTCAACTGCTTAGCTAAGCGAGTCAAGATTTTTTCAATATTGTATAACCAAAGCAAAACATTGCAATAATTTGTATGTGGTAGAAGATGTTCGCTGTCATACACGATCATAATTTCAGATTTGCATTTTTTATTTGTTGAGTTGTATTGATGAATGCAATCAAAGTTTTTAAACAAACTTTTTTGTTGGAAATAGTTATTTTGATTTTTGTTTTAGAGGTTTTTGTCAGAGGGTATGTGTGCTCACCAGAGAGAGAGACAATGAGAAGGAAAGTGAGAAATCACCCCTCGGGGGGATGGCCACGCAGCAATCCCCTCTCCTCCATTCTCCTCCTGGGATCTTGGGCATGTACACACACACATGTGGCGTGATTTTCAGGCCACCAGGTCTGGGATTCAAACTGCAGTCTGCCATGTAAGAGTCCAGCATCTGCTGGCCCCTGAATAGTGGTATAGTCACAGAACCCTTGTAAAGATAGTTCCAACAGTTCCTAAACACACCTCCCCATTTCACGTTTTCTGAGTATTACCACTGCACATTATCGTGGTACATTGATCAAAACTAGGAAACGAACAAAGGCGTCCTATCACATGAACTCCAGATTTTATTCAGATTTCACCATGTCCCTTTTTAGTTCCAAGATCCAATGTAAGATATAAAATTGCTTTTAGGCCAGCAGGTGTCATGGTGGCTAAGGCATTGGACTTCCACATGGCTGACTCCGACTCCAGTCTCAGACCTGGCGGCTTGCTC
>NW_006159921.1:3007348-3014608 GCF_000334495.1 Tupaia belangeri chinensis
GCCCTGCCCCTTTCTCTTGTTCTCTCTGGTGAGCACACATGCCCCATAGCAAATTAAAAATAACAATAATAATAAATCCAATTCAATATTCTTTAAAAAAGATTGCTTGTATCAAGTTTATATTTTCATCAATCTCAATGTCCTCCTTAGTAAGTAAAATGCTTGGGACCAGCAGATGGCGTAATGGGTAAGTTGTTGGACTTCCATGTAGTTGACCATGGTTGAGTGCCAGACCGGCATTTCAAACAGACACCGGGCACATGTGTGTGTGTGTCCAAAATCCTGAGAGAATGGAGAAGGGATTACAGCGTGGCCACCCCCCGGGGGTGGTATTTCTCCCTTTCTGTCTCTCTGTCTCTCTAATGAGTACATGTACCCTATAGTAAAATTCTCTCTAAAAACTTTGTTTAAGGTGCTGGACATTCCCACATGGCCGACCATGGTTCAAGTCTTAGACCTGATGACTTGCATTCTCACTTTCTCTCTCTCTCTCTATTTCTCTCTCTGGTCAAATTAAAATAAGTAAATGAATAAATAAAATTAAAAATAATTCTTTAAAAAAAAGTAAATGCTCTAAATGTAAGCATGCAGCTCTATACTAATAAAATATCAATTTTACCTATTTTGCATAATGAAATTCCAGGAAAGTTTCTTTGGGAAGAAAAGAGAGGACCCATTGTCTAATTTTAAAGTTTACAAACCAACTTGAGGGGCTATTCCATAGGCCCCAGGTAACTCTGACAGCCCCATGTGACTCAAAGTATTGGTACAGGGCCAGGTTTCATCAAGACTCACCAAAGAGAGCTATTAGGTTGTCAGATAAGTCATGACATATCTTTCTGGTTTTCTATACAAAAACATGACATGACTTTTCCAACAACCCAATACATACACTTACTCCCAGTACAGAGATCACATATCCTGGCCCAGCCTTGGTGGCACAGGGAGTAGTGTACTGAACTGCAGAGCTGGAAGCCACATGGCTGACCACAGGTTCGGATCCCCAGCAGACTCAAAACACACAGGATGCATGTACCCACGATCCTGACGAGCTGAAGGAGTAGGAGAAGGAAATCAAGGCATGACCAGGTGCTGTCAAGGGTGTCCCTTGCACCTCTCTCTCTTATGCATGAGCTTAAATTCTTTCACATAAAATAATAATAATCAAATCAATTTAAATAGGGCCAGCAAGTGGCATGGTAGTTAAAGCAGCTGGATCCCACATGGATGACTACACAGTTCAAGTCCTAGAACTGCTGGCTTGAAAAAAAAAAAAAAAAAAAAACACTGAGCACAAGCGTGTGCTCAAACTCCTGAAAGGAGGGAGACATGGAAGAGAAGAGATTGCATCCCATGGGGGATGCTTTCTCACTTTCCCTCTCTCTCCCCCTGTCTCTTTCCAGTGAGTGCACACAACCTCTAGCGAATAATTAATTTTTAAAAATTAAAAACGTAAATAAATAAAAACAAATTGAAAGAAGACATTGACATGTCCTTTTTCAGGTTCGAATCACATTGAGCAGTTCATTCTTAAGAGCCTGGAACGTTCTTTTCTCCTTGAATCATGAGTCTGGTGTTCATTTTTTCATTCATTCAACAAATATCTAAGGACCTCCTACAGGCAGCACTCCAGGAGCACGGATAGTGACAAACAAAGCAGACTGGGTGCTGCCCTCTGAAGCGTACATTTTAGTAGGAGATACCATGAGACACAAGAAAGAAGTGAACTGTACAGTGTGAGAGTGTTATGTGCTAAGGGGAGAAAACAAAGGGGGCGAGGGGAACTCAAAGGACGATGGGGGTGAAATTTGAGGTAAGGTGGCCAGAGTAGGCTTCCCTGAGAAGGTGACTCAGATGAAGGAGCAGCCGAACGAGCAATCATCTGGAGTAAGAACATTCTAGGCAGAGGGAAGAGCAAGTGCAAAGGCCCAGAGGCAGGAACACGCTTGTGTGTTCAAGGAACAGCAAGGAGGCGAGCGTGGCTGAGTGAGAGGGAGAGGCCAGGTAGGAGGCCAGGATGGAAACAGGAGACAGCAGGGAAAAGGGCTTTCCAGAAATAGGTGGGAGTCTTGTGGGCCCGCAGAGACCTTAGGTCAGCAGCAGGGGCTGAGCACTTGCAGCATGTGACCATGTGCACACCCCTAGAGAGGCCTGGAACACATCCCGACAGAGTCCAGGCACGGCTGTGTCTCAGCTTGGAGCAAACTGGTAGAGTAAGGTTGGCATGGGCACTGCTCGGTGGCGGCAGGCTTCTCCTGACCCGGTGTCAGCCTGCCTCCTATGCTTAGGCCACCCTGCCTGTGGGGCCCATGGGGCCCAGAGCAGGAACATAGGCTGGTCTCCCTAAGTTAACGGCAGGTCTTCAGCTTACCTGCCTAAGGAAAAATTAGCCCCAGGAAATGAGAGGAACTTCTTTCAATCCAAGACATGGAAAGCAGGAGATCTCCTCACTTGAGAATTACACCTGAACGCCCTTTAGCAGGTCGCTGGATAAACAAAGTATGGTACAGCCATTCAACAGAACTCAGCAGTAAAAAGGAAAGAAGTATTGATACACCCAACGACATGAGTGAGTCTCAAAAAGTTATGCTGAATGGGGCCAGCAGGTAGCGTGGTGGTCGAGGTGTTGGACATAGCCAACTGTGGTTCAAGTCTCAGATCTGGCAGCTTGCTTTTTCACTTTCCCTTTCTCTCTCTGTTTCTCTCTGGTAAGCTCATGTGCCCTGTAGCAGATAATGATAATAAATAAAATGAAAATAAATAATTTTTAAAATAATTTTTAATAATTTTTAAAAGTTATGCTGACTAAAATAAGTCAGATAGAAGAATCCATATTTATTACATGGTTCCATTTATATAAAATCCCAGAATATGCAAACTAATCTACAATAACATAAATCAGATTATTTGTTGCCTGGGGATGGGTGGGAGAGGGGCAGGAGCAGGAGGAATTACGAAGGGGTGCAAGTAAACTTTGAGGGAATGGATATGTCCATGAACTTGATTGCAATAATGAGTTCATAGGGGTGCAGCTATGTCCAAAATTTAACAAGTTGCAGGGCCAGCAGGTGGTGTGGTGGTTAAGACACTGGATTCCCACTTGGCCTACTGCAGTTCAAGGTCAAATCCAACCCAGCGGCTTGAAAATCATAACAAACGTGGGACCAGCAGGTGACATAATGGTTACATTGCTGCACTTCCACATAGTTAACTGTAGTTTGAGTCCTTTGATCTGGTGGCTTAAACCTCATGGGCTCATGTGCGTGCATGCCCAAAATCTCAAGTGGAGAATGGAGAAGGGATTGCGACAGGGCCACCGCCCCGCCACGGGGTGTGTGTGTGTGTGTGTGTGTGTGTGTGTGTGTGTGTGTGTGATTTCTTGCCTTCTGTTTCTCTGTCTCTCTGTTTCTCTGGCAAATGCACACGCTGTATACAAAATCATTCAAAAAAAAAATCACAACAAATAAATAAATATATGTAAAATAAAGTATCAACCTGTGGTCCAGCTGCAGTGGCACAGATAGTAGGACACTCTGCGGTACTGGCACCACATGGGAAGGCCTGGCATTCAGATCCCAGCTCGACCTGAATGTGCTGGGTGTGTGCCTGTGATCCCAACTGGCTGGAGGGCTGAGGGTGGCTGGCAGCATGGACAGACACTGTCAGGGTCTCTGTCTCTCTCTGTGTGTGTCTCTTGCCCACACTCTCGGTCTCTTTCTCTCAAAATAAATAACCCCCCCAAAATGTCTAATTGTATACTTTAAATATGCACAGCTTGATGTATGCCAATTACACATTGATAAAGCTGAAAAATGTAAGTCAATAAATGAAATACATTCATAAATGAAAAATGTAAATGTAAATCTCCAATTAAAAGTTAGAAATGATCAGAATGAGGAAAAGAAAAACTGACTCAGGATCAGCAGCTAGCAGAATGGTTTCATCGCTGGACTCCCATGTAGTCAACTGCAGCTCAAGTCCCGGACCCAGTAGCTTAAAATTCACACTGGGTCCATGTGTATGTGTGCCTGAGTCCTGAAAGGAGAATGGAGGAAGAGGGATTGTGGTGTGGCCATCCTCTCTGTGGGTGATTTCTCTCTCTCTCTCTCTCTGTCTTTTTGGTGAGTGCATGTGCCCTATAGCAAAAATCTCTTTAAAAAAAGTAAAAACCGTGACTTCATTTTGTGATCCAAGATATTATGTCATATTTTATATTAAAAACAATTACATATTCTATATTTTTATGTAATTATTGGGTCATTGGAAAAGTCATGACACATTTTTGCATGGAAAAATGACCCAGTATATAATTACATACCACGTACTGTAGTTATTTATGTTTATGATATAAATACAGTTTTCTTTTATATGATTTCATACATTTATAAGTTTCTCAATGTATGTCACATATAAATAGTATATGTTTTATATATATATTTATATATTATATCATTGTTATAGTCTATGAGAGGGTGTTTGTATGGTGAATCCCAGGTGTTAGCTGGCATCTCCTGGCTCTCTAAGGTGGGTAACATTTTTTTTTTGCAAAGAATTATTTTATTATCTTTATTTATTTATTATTTATTTAAATTTGACCAGAGGGAAAGAATGAGAGAGAGAAAGTGAGAAAGCAAGCTGCCAGATCCAGGATGCGAACCATGGTCAGCCATGTGGGAGTCTAGCGCCCTTAACCACCATGCCACTTGTCGGCCCTGGTAACATTATTTTGACTCCCCCATTCCACAGTCCAAAACTCTTCCCAGAATCTCTCCAAATTCCCAAAGGATGAAGTTCCAGACTTCCAGGCTCCCCCACATCTTGCTCTCACCCATGTCTCCTGGCTGTGGCTTTCTCTCCGCCCTGGTATCTCTGCTCTTTCCAGTCCCTCCAGCCTACACCCCTGCCTCCAAAGAACTCAAATACAAGGCTAATGCCTCAAAATGGAATTTCCCATGAAGGCCAAAGGTCACATGAGCACCTGATAGCTCCCAGCTTCACCGGCATGGTCTTCTTCGGCCACTGGTCCAAGGACTTCTCCTGACTGGCCTCACTATCTCAGCCTTCCCTCCTCCTACTCCCTTTTGAGTCCCTCTCTCCTCTTTGCTCCCTCCCTGTGACATCATCTTCATCTTGGTCCCAAATCCTCTTTGTGGAGAGGGCAATTCTGCTTGCCCAGAATTTCCTCCCAAACTCAATGCGCAGCAGAACAAAAGGCCACCAGAGAGACTTGTGGCCGCTGACAGATGTGTGTTCTGCCTCCTACATGCACAGGGTGCCGCTACACAGGCATACATATCCACGTGCATCTGCACACACGCTTCCCCTGGAAGGAATGATCCGAAGATGCTAACTCAGGAAACAGAGGCTGAGAGTTGGCAGGCCACCCTCCTGGGTCCCCCCACCCCCACGCCCTCGCCCAGGCCCTCAACTGCCTGCTTCACTCTCTGAAGTGCCTTTCCTTCCTGTCCTGAATGAACTGCAGCTCTTCCATCTCCACTCTGCCTCTGAGGGCTGCATTTCCTGAGTAAGTAACGAGCCAGCCAGTACAAAGGCTGAATAAACACTCGGTAGAAATTAACTTGAACGTTCAGGGAGAAGAACAAAGACTTTCGACGTGAGCTGGGGAAGGAATCATAATTGCCAGGGAGAGAGGGGCGGCCCAGGCGGCTGCTTGCGAGACACAAGAAGCCGGGATGTTGACAGTGGTGGAGACAGGCAGGCGCGATGCTGATTTGATAAGTGGAAGGGCGAGAATTCTAATGTAATGAAGATGCTGATGGAAAGGGCAATTGGGCTGGGGAAGGAGAGGCAGGTGAGGCACTGAGGTCTCTATGCCTGAATGAAGGATCCCAGCCTCGCCCCAGCCCAGCATGGGGGACCCAGGGAGCAGGCCAGGGGCAGGTGTTCTGACATCGCTTCCCCCTGCTGCCAAGGAAGCACCTCCTGGTGGTTCCTCCTCCATGGAGGAGGACTAGCTGTTGGGTTTCCTACACGTAGGAAATGATGGGTCCCTCTGGATCCAGAGAGAGGGGGTGGCTCCTGCCCTGGAGGACTCACAGAAGCGGACTAAGAGGGTCAGAGCTTGGCCTACGCCTAACCTATGCACCAGCCAGAGGACATAAGAATAAACAAAACATTTATCAAGCAAACCCTAGATGCCAAGGGCTTCACATTTCTTGAATTCCCATCACTGCTGCCTTTAAGGTTGGTACTGTTATTGGCCCGTTTACAGGTGAGTAAACCGACGACCAGCAATTTAACTTCGCCCAGATCACACAGCTCTTACCTGGCATTGCCAGCCCAGAGCCGTCCACACACGCAGATCTGCATTTGCAGGCTGGGAGGTTTCAGACTCAGTGTCGCAAGTGGGCAGAGACACGTGCTCAGGGCCTAAAGCTCAGCAGAATCTGCCCTTTCCTCCATCTCACCCCACACAGTTAGGCCTAGCCTGGATCCACAGGAGGTCAGATGGCCCCACCCCCCCGAGGCTTCCCTCCAGCTGCGCTCCCTCCAGGACACTCCCCCCACCACTGGCACAAGTGACCTACCTGGGTTCTGCATGCACTTTCTCATTTGGGGGCTTAGAGGAGATAAAAGGATGGATGTTCCAGACAAAGAGTGAAATGTTGTAACATAGCAGACAGGGAAACAGTCATGGAATTTCCTTTTGGGCACTTCTGTCTCTAATAACTGAGTACCTCCCAGGCTTGTGGACAAACGTGCTCAGCTATTTATTCATTCCGCCAAGTACTTTTGAGGGCCTATGGTGTGAGAGTCCTGCTTTACATGCTGGAATTACACCTGATCCCAAGGGGCTCACATACGAAGAGCCGACGTTGCCGCTCTGGGGACAGAGGGGGCTACCCTTGCGCACCAGGTTCAGGAACACTTCCTGGAGGGACCTGGGAGCAGAGTCTTAAACAGGAGTGTTAAGCAAGAAAGGGGAGAAGGCAGAGGGGACGTCGCACAGAGGAGGTGTGAGAACAGGAACTTCCTGTAGTTAGAAATGGCTTGTGGTGAAGGTAGAGCTGTGGGTGAGCCAGGGGCTCCGCAGGTCCACAGGTTCTGGAATTCTTTCTGGATGGGATCAGGGGCCTCTGCTGAGGGTGGTGAGAATGGCTGATGCCCTCAATTCAGCCCAGGACCTCTGGCCAGGTCTATCCAATGCTAGTCTGTTAGAACCCAAATTTGGGCACCAGCATCTTCTGGAGAGACCACATCCAGCCACCTTCAGGCCTCCCAGAAACGGAGGGGGGATGG
>NW_006159921.1:3015260-3017855 GCF_000334495.1 Tupaia belangeri chinensis
TCCTATTCCCCTCAGTTGCACTGTCTCTTCTCAGGATCATAAATATTCATGGCTGGATAAACAAGGTGATGGTACTTGGACTCCCAAAGAAAGCAACAAGGGCACCTGGCTTTCCTCCTCCTGGCTTTAAATACCAGGTCAACGCCCAGGAAGGACTATACCTCCAAAAAGCTGGCTTCCTTAATTTGCTTAACAAAAGACATCCCTATGCTCTGTGGCCTCTTAATTTCCGTAGATGTTAAAGTGCAGAGAATTAAAGAATCAATGGGCAATTAAGGAGACACTGGCAGATTCTGGCCAACAGCATATTATTTATTTATTCAGCCAACCATGCTCATCTTTAAAGCACTAACTTTCCATTTTGTTTCTGACATCAAAAATAAATCAAACTAAACTGTACACATCAGAACAACAAAAAATTATTTGCATGATGCATTGCCCCCATGAAGCCTCAGTAGCCACCTGCAAAAGGAATTTTTGTCAGTGTTAAAAAAAAAAAAAAAAGATACGAATTCATTCTCACACTAGCCTCCCTTTAGGATACAGATAGGATTGAAAAGATAGAAATAAGGTTTTAATTCACTAGTGATTTTTCCACCCAGTCTCAAGCTTCTTTTTGATTTCTGAGCATCCATTTTTGTGGATTGTCTTGGGAGGGTTGCAAGATTTTAGTCCATTAACACAGTGGTGGCTTGGTGAAATTTCAGAACAGGCAGAAACACAGCCATAATGGGGACCCAGGCTGGTTGAGGGCTCCCTGCGGAACTCAGCCAGCCTGTGTTTCTGCTCCAGGCCACAAACCTTTCACCCAAAGTGGAGGTCCCCAATAACTCCCTTTTCCTCCATCCAACACCATTAGATATGCCTTACCTAAAAAGAAAAATACAAAATCGTCACCCAGTCTCTGATTCTGTAATTGCTGCTCCCCGATTTGGGCAAGCCCTGAGGAACTGTACCCACCCTGGAGCAGTCTTCATCCTCAACACTAGCCAGCCTCCCCCACTCTGCCCCACCCCTCACGCCTATCCTGCAAACTCTATCTCAGGGCCTCCAACTCACATCTTCCTAAGCTACCCTAGGCTGATTCTAGGACAGTGATTCTCAAACTCCTGAGTATCAGAACCACTTCAGTGTTAAGTTGCTGGGGGCCAGCCAGCAGCACAGAGGACTGCTGGACTCCAATGGGAATGGTTCTGGGTTCGTGTCCTGGGACCTCCCTGAGCATGACAGACACATGCATACGTGCCTTGGAACCAAGATAGCTGAGACTGGGGGTGGACAATAACGTGAAGTCCCTATGTGGGGCAGGGGACGGGGTGTTCCTTTATCATAGAAGAAATGAATAAACTATTTTAAAAAGTTTCTTATTCAATATATCTGGGGTAGGGCCTGAGGCTTTGCATTTCTAATAAGTACTAATAATCAGACTGCACTGGGAGAACCACTGCTCTAAGACAGCCAGTGGTGGGGGTGGAAGTCAGGCATACTTCCAGTAGCTTGTGCTGTGGCGCCATCTAGTGGTCCAGGATCACAGTGGCAGCAATCTGTAATACGTGCAGGAAAACCTCCTCTCCCCACATACCAAAACCTGTTGGCCTTGCATGGAGCACATTCACCTTTATCATCTCTCATTCTTTTTAGGTAAGCTTTTACCGAACTTAAGTGTATCTTCTGAATAACTACAGAACAGGACTCCTTGGAGACTGTGCCCTGCCCTGTCATGTGTGGTGCTAGAACTGAGACTGGAAACTCTGAACTGTGCACTTTGGCATTTGCCATCCATGTACTTGGGACAGAAGGCGTGACAACTCCAGCACGCTGGTATACAGCAAAACAGTCATCCAGATTACATGATAATCAAACCAAATTCAACTCCAAACTTAGTCCTGAACACTGCAGAGCAGCCAAGTAGGAAACCATCTTTTCACAACCTGAAGCAAGGAAGTGTACCTGTTTAAGAGGAAAATCAAACTACACCAAGTTCCAGGAGCAACGACTTGCAAATTGAATTCAGCATGAGTTTAACCTAGAGACTGGTGGAAAATGCAGATTTCCAGTTCTGTTCTTAAGAATTTCTGGGACCAGCAGTTGGCCTAATGGCTATGTCGCTGGACTCCCACGTAGTCAACTGCAGTTCGAGTCCCAGACCCGGTGGCTTAAATTCACACAGGGTGCATGCGCATGCATGCCCAAGATCCCAAAAGGAGAATAGAGGAGAAGGGATTGTGGTGTGGTCATCGCCCCTAGTTGGGGGGGGGGGATGATTTCTCGCTGTCTGTCTGTCTGTCTCTCTCTTGTCTTTCTGGCAAGCTCACGCACCCTATAGCAAAAACCTCTCAAAAAAAAAAAAAAAAGGAATTTCTTATTCGGTGGGCCTGAGGTAGGGCCCAGCACCTTGCATTTTTTTAATTTAAATTTATTTACTTACATTCATTCACTATACATGATTACAACATACAAAATAAGATTTCCTATCCAGAATACACTATATATTGGCTCAATCAAGCACATCAACATACGTGTTCTTGTCAACAAATAATTTTCCATTTCTTGTTTCCTATATATTTTGCCTTTTTTTTTTTTTTGCCATCCTTG
>NW_006159921.1:3018259-3021970 GCF_000334495.1 Tupaia belangeri chinensis
TCTTAAATAATCTAACTACTTTCAATAGCAAGTTCAGCTGGTAATTTCAAGAAAAGCAGTTTTGAATTTGTAAGGAAATTTGCTTAGAACTTAAAGCCTGAAGACAGGTTAGTATTCTGTTCAAATAGTAGGTACATGCACCTATTGACAGCTCAAAACAGGACAAAATCTCTTAAAACCAGAGAACAAAGCCTAGAAGAAAAGCAGCAATATTTTGGTCAAAAGGCACAAAAAGCTATTTCACCAGTTCAGTCTCATGTACTTAACCTATCTGGTTCGATCTTCCCAATTGAATTCTGGGATATAATAATCAACTCCAGACTTGTCCCTACGATTAAGTTGGCCATTTTCTTAGTTTTTGAACTCTTATTTCTGTGTGTCTGCATTTAATTTTCCTGACATAGCACTCCCTTGAGAACTTCTTGGAGATCTGTTCTGGTGCTGGTAAATTCTTTCAGGTTTTGTTTATCTGAGAATGTTCTTGTCTTTTCTTCCCATATGAAGGATCATCTTGCCAGGTACAGTATTCTTGGTTGAAATTGCTTTTCCCTTAACACTTTGAATATATTTTCCCATTCTTTCCTCACATTGTTTCCGATGAGAGGTCTGCTCTGTTAGTCTGATGGGATATCCTTTGTAGGTAACTTGCCGTTTCTCTCTTGCCAATCTTAGTATCTTGTCTTTGTCTGTGGTTTTGGTCAGTCTGGTTATAATGTGTCTTGGAGAAGATGTTCTTGGATTGATTTTATTTGGGGTCCTTTGTATTTCTTGGGACTCGATCTTTGAGGGCCTCTCTAGGATTGGAAAGTTTTCTTGCAGGATTTCATGGAATAGATTATCAATGCCCTTATGAGTCTCTTTGCCTTCTGGGATGCCAATTATCCTGCTGTTTGGATGTTTGATGGTATCTAGTACCTGTCATATTATTCTCAAATTTTTGGACAATTTTCTCAGTCTTTGTGGTGGATTTTTCTAGGCCAGCAACTTTCTCTTCTATGTCTGAGATTCTATTTTCTGTATGATCTAGTCTGCTTTTAATACTTTCAAGGGAGATTTTGACTTCCTGTATTATAGCCTTCATCTCTAATAGTTCCACTTGATTCTTTTGTAAAGTGTGAAATTCCTCTTCAGATCTTGCAAGAATTTCCTCACCTCCTGGAACTTGTCAGTTCCTTTCTCCTTTCTCTTCTGCAGTCTGTTCTCTCTCTTCCATCTCTGTTAGCTTTGCCATTATGAATGCTCTAAATTCTTTATCAGACATTTCCATGATTTCCATTGAACTAACTGTCTGTAGATGAAGAGGAGTTATTCTTTTTCCTTGGAGAAGAGGTATTTTCTTGCTTTCCCATATCATATTTCTTGCTGCGGTGATTTCTAGTCATATGATGGACGGTGTCCAGGAGCGTGCAGAAAAGGAAACAGAGAAAAACAACAGCAACAAAAACAACCAAGAAACAGAGAAAAAGAGAAGAAAAACACACTCGAGTTTGTGGGCTGGAGGCTGAATTATCAGTGGAAAATCTTCATTTCATTTATTTCCCTGAAATCACTAGTTCTCAGGAGCCATGAAGGTGTCTTCTGAAGTCCTGCTCCCTTGCCTCTCCTGGATTGGGAGTGGGGAGAGAGGATTATTAACAAGATAAAGGGAACGGAGGGGTGGAAAGCCAAGAAAATGCTTTACCTTGAAAATTTTTAGAAAGGAAAAATTACCAAAAAATGAGAAGAGACAGAGAGAGCCAGGAGGCTTGAAAGGCTTCCTACCACTTGAGTTTGTGGGCTGGAGGCTGAATTATCAGTGGAAAATCTTCATTTCTCTTATTTCCCTGAAATTACTAGTTCTCAGGAGCCATGAAAGTGTCTTCCAAAGTCCTGCTCCCTTGCCTCTCCACTCAAGTTTGTGGGTTGGAGGCTGAACTATCAGTGGAAAATCTTCATTTCTCTTATTTCCCTGAAATTACTAGTTCTCAGGAGCCATGAAGGTGTCTTCTGAAGTCCTGCTCCCTTGCCTCTCTCGCACCTTGCATTTTTAACAAGACTCCAGGTAAACTATTAAGTAAATGGCTTAAGCCAACTATTAAAGAATTTGAGAAATGCTGTCTGAAAGAGGGTGTCCTCCTGTAATAATGGTCTTCTACCCAGTGCTGTCCAAAAGAAATGGTATGTGTGAGCTTAGCATTCATTAGCTGCTCTTTAGAAAGTAAAAAGAAAAAGGTATAACTAATTATATTTTATTTAGCCCATTACAACCAAAATGTTTCAAGATGTAATCATTCCTTATAAAGTATGCTTTACATTTACAACACAGCTCAATTTGAACAAGTCACATTTTGAGTGCTCCATAGTCCCATGGGGCCAATGGCTACCATATTGAATAGTGTGGCTCTAGATACAGCATGGTCCATTAAAACTTTGTGTAATATAGAAATGTTCCAGGTCAGTGTGGTGTAGTGGTTAAGGGCACTGGATTCCCACATGGCTGACTGCAGTTCGAGTCCCAGGCCTGGTGGCTTGCTTGCTTGCTCTCTCTCTCTCTCACTGGCCCTCTCTGATCAAATTGAAATTAATTAATTAAAGTTAAATAAAACAACTCTTAAAAAAATAAAATAATATAAATGTTCCATTCTCTGAATTGAGGCATCATTTACTGAATATTCTCTATGCACCGGGCCCTGCGCAAAGTACATGTTTTATGCCAGTTCAGCCTCACAGCAACCCCATGTTAGTAGTCTCAAGATACAGAGGATGTTGTAAATTGTCCATTACCACGTCTATACATTCAGATGGCCCAGAGGTCACAGAAGGGAGAACTTTATCAAGAGTCTGAGCTAGACTGCAGCAGGTATTAAGGACCAGAACCCAATCAACAGAGATAATAGGGAAGGGGTTTAAACACCGAACAGAAGGGCTGGGTGGAACTTGGATCAGAACTATGTCTGGTTGGATCAGGCTCACTAGTGGCAAGCAACAGAAATGGATTAGGGATTTATTGAAAGTCTACTGGAACAGTTGGAAGAGCTCAACAGCTATACTTACAGGCAGTTCAGCAATCAAAGTTTAGAGTCCTCTCTCGAGAGTAGGGATTTGTTTTATATTGCCAGACAGCATATGCACTAGAGACAGAAGAGGGAGGAATGCAAATGCACCCCTCCTCCAATGGAACATGGTCATGCCACAATCCCTTTTCCTCCATTTCTCCATCATGTCAGGATTTGAGTCACTTATGCCTGATGGGTTTTTCATGTCACCAGGGCTGGAATGTGAACCATAGCCATCCATGTGGGATCTCACTTCCTTAATTACTAGGCTATGGGGCCAGCCCTAGAGATTCTTAATCTCAACAGCACGTCAGAATTACTGAGCTTTAAAAAAATGACAATAGACAAATAATTGGGGGCTAAACACAGTCCTATTCTACAACCCAGCAATCTCCCTCACAGGTATTTGCACAAGAGAAATAAATGCACACATCCATTAAGAAATATAATAATAAAGGGCCAGCAGGTGGCATGGCGGTTAAGGTGCTGGACGCTCACATGGTCAACCACAGTTCAAGTCCTGGACCTGGCAGCTTTTAAATCTCATTGGGCACACATGGGTACATGCTCCAAATCCCCAGAGAATGACGATCAACACATTGTGGCATGGATATCAAGGCACTGTGGCATGGCCATCACGGGGGGGGGGGGAGGGGGGGGGGGGGGGTTATTCCTT
>NW_006159921.1:3022021-3035258 GCF_000334495.1 Tupaia belangeri chinensis
AAAAAAAAAAAAAAAAAAGAAAGAATCAGAGCAGCTTTATGTAATACAGCTGAAAACTGAAAGCCTAAATACCAACCAAAGAATGGGTAAATATAGTATATGATGAAACTTTAAAAAATCATTGAAAACAATGAAATTAGCATATGAACTTATTTTCTGTAAAAATGTTAAGTCCATTCAGCTATTTTAATAATACACATTCCCCATGAACTTCTTGAAGATCCTTCATATCCTTGGTGGAATATATACAACACAAGAGAATTGAAACACCTGCCATCTCAGACATGGTGGTGAGTGGAAGCAGCAAGGTGCAAGAATACAGACTGGATACTTCCATTAATAAGAAGTTCCAGAATAAACAAAACAATCTTATGTCAATAAAAGAATAATGGTTCTTTGGAGAGAGGGTATTGACTAGACAAAGGCAAAAGGGAAATTCCTGGGAGCCTAGTAAAGTCCCTCCGTCTTCATCTGGTGATGGTTACCCAGTCGTGTACATATATGTAAAAATGCATCATGTTCAGGGCCAGCAGCTGGTGTAGTGGTTAAGGCACTGAACTGCCACATGGCCAATTGTGGTTTGAGGCCCAGACCTGGCAGCTTGAAATTTATGCTGGGTGCATGTGCATGCATGCTCAAAATCCCTAGAGGAGAATGGAGAAGGGACTGTAATGTAGCCATCCCCTCTGGAGGGTGATTTCTCATGGTCTGTCTCTGTCTCCACAGCAAGTATACATACCCTAAAGCAAAAATCTTTTTTAAAAAATGCATCATGTTCTACACTCAAGATCGGTTCACTTTATGCACTTTAGTGTATATATTACACTCCCAAGCTAATGATTTTTTTTTTTTTGATAGTGTGAGCATGTGCACATGAGAGAAAGAGAGGGAGGGAGAGGAACACCCTCAACAGTCTTGCCAACCTGCAATCAACCTTCTCCAGCCCTTCAGCTCCTACATGTTTTCACAAATTTAGGTCCTGGGTCTGGTGTGTTTTCAAGCTGACCTAGAGATCCAAAGCCATTGTTGCCAAATGGCTTTCAGCATTGCAGGGCACCTGGGCTACCACGATGCCACTGGGGCTAGGGCCAAAGGTAATAAAATCTCTCTTGATGTCCAAGCTGCAGCCTTGGCCATTTATTTTATTTTTTTAAACTTTATTTATTCATTTATTTTAATTTGACCAGAGAGGTACAGAATGAGAGTGAGAGAGAGAGAGAAAAAGGGAAAGTGAGAAAGCAAGCCGCCAGGTCCAGGGACTCGAACCACGGTCGGCCATGTAGGTGTCCAGTGCCCTTAACCACCACGGCATCTGCTGACCCCAGCCCTGGGTATTTAAATCTGTATCTCTGAGATGGGTCTCAGGCATTGGTACTTTTCAAAGCAATTCCAACATTTAGCCAAAGTTGACCATTCAGGGCTCAAACTTTAATACATTTATTTATGAGTAGTCTGTAAGTCGCTAAAATAAAGATGACAACTCAGCAGGGTGGAGCCTGACACTCTGTCCCCAAGTACCCCAGAGCTGTGGGTTTGTGGTGCCCACTTTGCTATCCAAGAGGTTCTTCCCCATCTATCCTGCACTATGTGTTTACTCTCTGAGAATGGAGGGTTCTGTCTGATCACCCTACCAGGCATTTGCCAGAGGGTGACCTACAAAGCACAGTTGCCCACGACAAAGATTGGCAAGGAGCCTAAAATTCTGTAATTTTTGAAGTCTAAAGAACTCATGGTTGGAAAAGCAGCAGGAAATACTAAGGCTGCATTTAAGTTTGGTTGAATTGGGGGTGGGAATTGCACAAGTGTGTTTATAATAGGGGTCAATGAATTTTCTAAAAAGTCTAGATGATGTGTTTGCCTTTGCAGGACATAATCTCTGTGGCAGGTACTCAGTTCGGTGGGTGAAGCACACAGCCGTAGGCAATGTGTCAACAAATGGCCTTGGCTGTGTTCAAATAAAACTTTACTGGCAAACAGGCCTGCTTCATGACCCTTGGTTTGTGTCGTGCTGTCATCTGTCTTGAGGCAGGAAACTCAAGGAACTAGTAACAATAGTCACCCCCAAAAAGGAAATATGGACATCTGAGGGACACAAGGAGAATTCCTTTTCACTGGTTATCTTTAATTACCTTTGGAATAATGCATTACGTGTTTAATCACCTACTCAAATGTTAAAAATAGAAAGATTGATCTGTAGGTGATGTACTTGCAGACTGCCCTGTGAGGAGGGGCCTCTCTCACAAGCATCCCTGAGTCAGCCCTACAGAATCCCAACATCAGCAGTGGTGCCTCCCAACACAGCAATGACCCCTACTCCACAGCTCCTCCCTCACCCTGCCTTCTCTTTTTTCAAGGCGTGTTGGAGGCTCCCTCTAGCAAGGAGCCCTCCCACCAGCACAGGGATATGGCCTCGCTCATCTTTCTGGTCACATGGCTTCTTAGCACGTGTGCCACCACAAAAGAGAAGTAGAGACATCGTACACAAGAACGTGGTACTTCCTTGGAATCTGGAGGCCTTGGGTGCAAGTCCTTCCTACCTCATCAGAGGTTGTCAGGATCCTGTAAGAAAGTGAGGAAGGCACCCATGCAGGAAAAACCACCTGCGGTGAGATCATCAAACTCATGCTTCCAAAAGGCTCTGTGTCTGTCTTATCTTTGTTGTCCCCTGCTCAAGGCTTGGCACACAGTAGGCACTCAACAGAAAGAAATCAGTGAGACAGGTGGAGCCCCTGCCTGTCAGCAAGGCAAGGCATCCAGAGAAAGACCAGAGACCATCCCAGCTCTGAGTAGGAAGCACCTGCCTTCCTTGCCCAGAGCATCAGGGCTTCTCAAAGCAGTCTGTTCCCACCAAATGTCAGCTGGGGCTATGTCTAGCAAGAAACAGCCAAGATCTCGCCTACATAATTTGCTTTGTAAAAAATACAAGTCAGCCTCATTAAGAGGAACCTTTAAGAAAGCTATTATTTACAAAACAGATTAGTTAAAAGTCAAACCCAGCACATAAGTCAATGTTGACATAATTCATCCCACCTTGTTTTTAAAAAGAGGTTTTTGCCTTAGGGCATATATGTTGGCCAGAGAGAGACAGAGGCGGAGATAATGAGAAGGAAAGTGAGAAATCACTCCCAGGGGGGATGATCCCGCAGCAATCCCTTCTCTTCCATTTTCCTCCTGGGATTTCGGGCATGCACACATGCACCTGGCGAGTTTCAACCCCACTGGGGTCCAGGACTCAAATGGTGGTGAGCCATGTGGGAATCCAGCAATATAACCACTATGCCATCTGCTGGCCCCCAATTCATCCCACTTTTAATGGATGGAGGTGGGGAGGTTATGGAAGCAGAAGGGGCAACTTGTCCCAAGTGAGGCAGAAGAACATGGTGCTCGGACAGTCCTACGGCTAGAGTTCTTAGAAGGAAAGGTCAACCAGGATGGAGTAGGTCAGGCCAAGGGTAACACCCGAACCCCGGACCTCAGTGCCTTATGACAGTTCTGCTCCTCACACCACACTTCCATCCAAGGCTGGCTGCAGCTCTTCATGTCATTTTCACACCGGGACCCAGGTGGACAGGTGAGCGTCTCCTTGGAACATGACTGACATTGGGGCAGAGGTTCACAGAAGACCTGTGAACCACACGTTGGCTCTCGAAGAACATACCTTGGTTACAATAGTCACCTCCACCCACCTTTCATGACCACACAAGCCCTGCGGCCTTGCCCAAGTCCAACAGGCTAGGATGTACAATCTGACTGTGGAGAGCCCAGAACTTCCGGCAGAGACATCCAGTCTACCAGAGATGCCCAGCCATACGATAGCTGGTATAACAGGAGAAAAAGATAAAAACGTTCACATGTGCAAGTACCCACACATGTCTAACAAGAAAAAATTCAAATTATGCCAGTCAAATGAAAGGTGAATCAAAGGAAAGAATTCAGGAACAGGTAGATAAGACACAGGTGAGCAGTAACAGGTGAAACATAGAGTTCGGCAGGTATTTTTCTGTAACATGAACTGAAGCTGAATGAGATAGGGCCAGCCTCATGGCTTAGTGGTTGTGGGCGCTGGATCCCACAAGGTCAGTTGTGGTTCAAGTCCCAGGCCCAGTGGCTTGAAAAACATACTGGGTGCATGTGTATATATGCCAGGTCATGGACTAAACCTGGCCCTTGCTGCCTGAAAAACATGCCAGGCATGTGTGTGCGTGCATGCTCAAAATCATAAAAGGATGGGGAAATGGAGAAGGAATTGTGATGTGACCATGCCTCACTGAAACACATGCTCTCTCACAAGGGCATGTATGCGCCATCCTCTGGCAGTTTAACACAGAAATGACTATCGATAGCCCAGCCACAGTGGTACAGAGAGCACAACTGCACAGAAGACCCTGGCCAACCTGAACACACTGGGTGTGGTGTCCTGAACTGGTCATTTTAGCTAACTGAGTGGCTGGGTTACACAACACAGAGCAAGACCACATTAGAAATATCGACCTATTTCTCTCCTTTTCTCTCTCTTAAAAGGGTAAAAAACAAAAAATCAATCATTTGATTAAGCAAATATTGAGGAAAGGGGGAAATATCAGAAAATAGGAAAATGAACTAAATGGGAAATAGTACTGCACTAGCTAGTGGTCACAATAAAAAGGTTAAACATACCTATTAAAAGACTTCCCAGGGACCAGCAGTTAGCGTAATGGCTATGTCGCTGAACTCCCATGTAGCCGACCATGACTCGAGTCCCAGACCTGGTGGTTTAACCTCGCACCAGGCGCGTTGTGTGCGTGCCCAAGATCCCGAGAGGAGAATGGAGGAGAAGGGATTGCGGCGTGGCCATCCCCCCTGGAGGGTGATTTCTCGCTTTCTGTCTCTCTGTCTCTGTCTGTCTGGTGAGCACACGCACCCTATAGCAAAAACCTCTCAAAACAAAACAAAAAAAACTTCCCAGATTCCACTAAAATTTAAAAAAATTAAAAAGCAGTGTGTATAAGCAACCCTCCTAAAGTGACAGAGAAAAAGAATACAAAATTCAAACAAAAGCACCAAACTGGATATCAGATACTCACAGTGATGAGAAAACTCCACTTATGAGCCTCTTCAAACTAAGCCACAAACTTGAAACTTATCAAAGTTCAGACAAATAGGAAAATGTGACAGCACCAGAACCATCTGGTGTACTTTTCTTAGAAGTGGACAGAGTGCAGACCAACAGAAGATGGGGGAGGGGGAGGGCAAGAAAGAAAAACAACAGATTTTAATAATGTACAAACCCAATTTAATAGAGTATAGAAAACGTTATACCAAATCAATTAATATGCATTATTTTCAAATGTCAGTAGAACATTTGGCATGGTCCCTTACCAAAAAAATGTACTCTCAAGTTCATCTAGAAAAATAAGTGTGCAGAAGAACCTAGAACATTCTGAATAAGGAAAAACACAGTCTAGTATCGGAGTAATGGTGATCAATAGAGGATCCCACCCTGCACCTGCCTAACACGGCAGCCCCAGGCCACACGCTGAGCACCGACTGGGCACCAGAAATGTGGGGGTCCAAACAGATATGCTGAAGTATCGTACACACTGCATCTCAGACTTAGTATAAAAAATGCAAGGAAATATCTCAACCTTTTATGTCCATTACATACCAAAATGATATGGAGGGTAAAAGGAATTAAAATTGATTTCCCCTGTTTTTCTTTGTACACCCTTACTGTGGCACCTAAAACATCTTAAATTATGTATGTGGCTCATGTTATATTTCTATTGAACAAGGTTGGTCTAGAAACAGACTCAGGTTTTCTACTTTCTGTCCATATCATTTATGGCATTTTCCAGTGGATTGAAAGTGTTCGCCCGTGGGCCTAGATTCTACTAGTTTCTCCTGGCTTTATCTATGTTACTTAGATTTTTATTTTTCATAAAAAAACATTACTGGGACGAGCAGTTAGCATAATGGCTATGTCACTGGACTCCCATGCCGTCGACCATGGTTTGAGTCCCGGACCTGGTGGCTTATACTCACGCTGGACGTGTGTGCATGTGTGTCCAAGATCCCGAGAGAATGGAGGAGAAGGGATTGCAGCGTGGCCATCCCCCCTGGGAGGTGATTTCTCGCTTTCTGTCTCTGTCTTTCTGGCACGTGCACACGCCCTATAGCAAAAACCTCTCAAAAAAAAAAAAAAAGAGTAACATTACTGATTTTTCCTATCATGGCATTTATTTCAACTCCAAATTCCAGAACTTTTCTATGGGCTGATCACTGAGCCACTGTATGAGTGTGGGGATATGGACCAAGGCATTACTGCTTTATAGGATCCGTGGTTATAAGCAGTTGGCATGAGGAAACAGCCTGCCTTGGAGTCTCAGCTCTGCTCCAACCACAAACCGCTTTCCAGAAGTACTGTTTGCCCCCTCTGGGGTTAGCCTGCTCACCTATGAAGGAGACCTCGCTGCACTGGGTCATCCTGAGGACCAGGTATTACCTGTAAAAGAGCTCTGCACCCAACACACAGTAAGCACTCCATAATCCCAGATACAATCTTTAATCTTCTTAAACCTACAGTGGCCGGAACTGACATCAGTTCTTATCTGACAGATGCTGATGACTCTAAGTGGCATGACCAAGGCTGTAGAGGTATAGCACCCAGCCTCCATGGACCCTCAGGCTATCTCAGCTCTCTGGAGACTGGTGCCCATGCCTGACACCCTGGAGGGGCGGCAAGTCTCACAGCACAAGATACCTGTGTCAACCCCAGAGGGACACCAGGGGGCTGGCCAGGGTGACTAGGTATAGCAGTCTGAGCCTGCCCTTAAGATGAGGGGCAATTAAATCAAGACTTAGTACCTGCTCTCATCACTTACATGTATAGATTTTCCATACCATTCTTACCACCACTGAAGACTTATAAATCACTTCACGGATCTATCAAGAATGCACAGCCAAATAATGAACAACTGATTTTGGAAACTGATGCTTTAAACTTCAGTCTGCTTATTTCGATAGTCAGTGGAGGAAGCCAGAGGAAGCTTGGCTGCCCCCTGGTGGGGTAAGCAGAGGGGAAATGGCAGAGAAAAATTTCTGGCCAAACTTCTGTAGTCACAAAACCACAGGTTTCCGTCAGATGCTGCCTCCAGCCTACCACACTCACAACCACCCTCTTTACCTCCCACCCCAACCTTGTCTTTACCACTGAAAAAAAAAAAAACAAAATGGACTCAAAGCTATAGTTTATACAATTCAAGATTTATAATAAGTTACTTAAGTTACTTATTTTTAAATTGTACAATGCTGAAGCCAGTCTAAAAAAGAATCAAACACACCACAGCAAGGTAATTCAATGAGTTACTTTTTTTTTTTCTTTTTTAAACAAATTTGTACAGCAAAAAATACCCAGATCACAGTCTTTGCCATTCAATCACCCCATCCAGGATGCAGGAAGTCTGGGAGCTCCTGGCACAGGAGCTGGGATGGGCGGCTGCACACTGCAATGAACTTTTACTTACAGCTGACATGTGGTATGGAAAAATCTTGAGTTCCCTTTGTTCTCCAGTGTATCTTGTACAAAATATTACATTTTTTTAAACATATATTTACAGAGTTTGCACAAATAGAAAATGCTTACAAATTACAACCAGGCTTGGCAGGATAACACTTCCCTCCCCATTAAACGAGGCCAGAGGTGTAATGATTGCCTCCTGTTTACCCCTGTGTTAAAAAAGTCTGTGTTCCTATAGACCTAGATGAAGTTTATAAAAACTGGTTTGATACCATCAATTCATTTAAGCTGTACAAGTAATTGATACCAATTAGTCAGTTCATGTCTTGCTCCCTGATGATTCTGAAGCAAAAGAAACTCTAACCAAGTAACACACATTCCTTGGCCTGTCTGCTAATGTCTGGTTTTGGGTAGGTAAGGAGATGGGAAAGAAGAAGCGAGAAATGGAACAGGGTAGGGGCGATAGGACGGCCTAGTTGACAATGGTTTTCTTCAAAAAAATTTTTCTTAATAGCTTAGAACCAGGTTAAGCCAACTGGCTTATTAAACACCATCCTATGGCTTTGAAAAGAACTCACAGTTCTATTCTTTTTTTCTGAGAAGAGACATCTTTGCATTAGGACCACAGTATGGAGGAAAAAAGGACTTTCGGGAGAAGACAACGTTTGTTATTCTGATGTTATATCTTTGCCTTGAGTACCAAGCCCAATTTCAACGGTGCAAAAAAGACTCAAGAAGTGGCTGTGGGGGCCAGGGTCAAAGGCTTGCATAATAGCTGTCTACCCACTGAGCAAGGCCTCGCTCCACCAGCGACCGGTTTATCAACACCACCTGGAAGAGAAAGTTCCCTTGAGAGCTTTGCCGTGTACCTTGGGGACATCTCTCAAGCCAACGTGGGTTTGCCCTCCCAGGTCCCAGGTGGCCACTGCAGGTAACAGGTATACAAGAGAAAGAGGGATGGAGGATATGACTCCTTCCTAGCAGACAAGGGCACATACTTAAATGTTCTCTTGGCCACTTTGGCATGAAGATAAGCTTTTTAATATGCTGATGGAATCTCAGCTTTAACACGTAAGATGAAGATAGGAAAACACAATGACAGAAGGTCCCAGAAGTCTTGTGCAGGGTTTCAATACCTTGGCACTATGGACACTTTGAGCAAGATAGTTCTTTGTTTGGCAGGAGTGGGGGGTCCTGGGTATTACAGGACGTGTAGCAGCATCCTCAGCCTTTACCCACCAGAGGACTCCATATCCCCACCCTGAATTGTGGTAGCCAAAGTGTCCCCTGAGGGGCCCTGGTCTATACTGATAGCCACTGATTAACTCAAGTGCCAGAACCAGCCCCAAATCAGCCCATTACTGCTGACCAGCCACTAGAAGGAAATGAGGGCAAAACTTACTTCATCTCCAACCACGCTCCACAGTTGAATCAAAGGAAGGCCAGTTGGACTGTAACTTGTTACCTGAAGTGAAAAGGGAGGTGGGGGTAGGGGAGACAAGCATGTGTTAAATCTACTCCACGCACTTCTCCTTAAAGACTGCTGGTCAACCCAGGACCCAAGCAACAGGAAAGAAATTTAAAGGTCAATTTCCAAGAAGCCCAAATATTTAATTGAGGCAAAAGATTCCTCAGACAGGTCCCGAGCAGTCTGCACCACCCTCCACCCACATACCTGAGCAAGCAGTGCAGTGTTCCCTGTCATCTCACTCATAGCTGCATCTGCTTCTGGTGAAAAGTGGTCATCATCTTTAGGAGAGGAAAAAGCAACAGTTAGTCCCACTGAGGAAAAGCACTCTTGTCATTCACACGACTTTCACATGTGTTCCAGGTGGATGGACTGCTTTCCTATGCTGCATGGGACTTGAGAACTGTGTTTGGGCAAGCCACCTACACCAGGTACAGAGCGTAGGCCCCTATACTGCTCCAAGTCAACAAGCTCAGGGTCCCTGTACATCATACCCACTTGAGGACAGAGGCCAAAGGGAGAGCTCCGCCTGTAATGGAAACATTTCTACCACCACCGCCTACTGGGTGCTGGCAGTGCTGAGCATGTTGTATGTGTTTTTCACCACACAGTAACACCCTGGGAGAAGACAAGTTATCACTGCTCACTCTATAGGTGGCACCACTGAAGCAAAGACTGATTGCTGAAGGTCATCCAGCTCTCAGAGTGCTGAAGTGGAGTTCGAGCCCAGGCAGAAGGCTGTGCAACTCAATGCATGCAGTGACTTGAAAGCAAGCAGGACACTGAGGCAGCATTCTGCCTCGCTGGATTATGTAAGTTATGTTGAAAGACATACCCAAGAACAAAAATGGTAAGAGGGGCAGGTGTTTGTGAAGTCTTGGAAAATCTTATGAAGGAGGAGTATTCCAGCTGGGTTTGGACAGATTATTTTGATGGACAGAAAAGGAGAGAAAAGGTGGGCAAGAGTAGAAAAGGAATGCAAAAGGAAGGCCTTGCCTCGTGCTCTGCCTGACATGACTAAGTGCATGTCATGTTTCTAGTGCAATTAATTATTAAAAACAAGCATGGGCACACCTGGGGAGGGAGGAGGATGGAACAAATAGACTGTTACCCACAAATCGCTGCTGTTTGACCATCTTTAGTCGCTGGCTTTAAGTACTGAGTTGTCAGAAAAGTCAGATCATATTTTTTTCTATGCTTTTCTATGCAAAAATGCCTTGTCATTCACACGACTTTCACATGTGTTCCAGGTGGATGGACTGCTTTCCTATGCTGCATGGGACTTGAGAACTGTGTTTGGGCAAGCCACCTACACCAGGTACAGAGCGTAGGCCCCTATACTGCTCCAAGTCAACAAGCTCAGGGTCCCTGTACATCATACCCACTTGAGGACAGAGGCCAAAGGGAGAGCTCCGCCTGTAATGGAAACATTTCTACCACCACCGCCTACTGGGTGCTGGCAGTGCTGAGCATGTTGTATGTGTTTTTCACCACACAGTAACACCCTGGGAGAAGACAAGTTATCACTGCTCACTCTATAGGTGGCACCACTGAAGCAAAGACTGATTGCTGAAGGTCATCCAGCTCTCAGAGTGCTGAAGTGGAGTTCGAGCCCAGGCAGAAGGCTGTGCAACTCAATGCATGCAGTGACTTGAAAGCAAGCAGGACACTGAGGCAGCATTCTGCCTCGCTGGATTATGTAAGTTATGTTGAAAGACATACCCAAGAACAAAAATGGTAAGAGGGGCAGGTGTTTGTGAAGTCTTGGAAAATCTTATGAAGGAGGAGTATTCCAGCTGGGTTTGGACAGATTATTTTGATGGACAGAAAAGGAGAGAAAAGGTGGGCAAGAGTAGAAAAGGAATGCAAAAGGAAGGCCTTGCCTCGTGCTCTGCCTGACATGACTAAGTGCATGTCATGTTTCTAGTGCAATTAATTATTAAAAACAAGCATGGGCACACCTGGGGAGGGAGGAGGATGGAACAAATAGACTGTTACCCACAAATCGCTGCTGTTTGACCATCTTTAGTCGCTGGCTTTAAGTACTGAGTTGTCAGAAAAGTCAGATCATATTTTTTTCTATGCTTTTCTATGCAAAAATGCATCATGATTTTTCCAACAACCCAATAATTCTCATAGCCACCCTGAAAGATAGGTACCACCCCCATTTTCCAGAGAGGAAGACTGAAGTGAAGTAATTTGCCCAACATCACACTGCCAGTCCTCTTCCCTCCAGCAATGCTCCCAACGGCCTAAAATGGGAGGTAAGGTGAGAACACTGTCCTCAGAAGGCCCCCAGAAGCTGTGTCCCAGCCGAGCAGAGTCGCTAACCTCTGTGCCTGCTCTTGACCATGGGAGCTGGGCCTAGTGGGCCTGGACTGTGTTCTACAAGATGGCCCTGTTGGAAGCCTCGTAATATTGGGGGTCTGGGTAAAGTCTAAAGCAGTGGGCTTCAAAGGATGGACCATGAATCAGCATTACTGGCCACACTTGGAAACCTGTTAAGTGTGCTAGTTCTTAGCCCCAGCCCAGACCTATGCAGTCAAAAACTCCAAAGCAGCAGAGCCCTGTGTTTTCCTAAGCCCCCTCCAGGTGAGACAAGGACTCTCAGAAAAATCTGCTCTTACAACTGCCCCGTCCCAGCCAGAGGCCCCACCTGTTACCTGACAGGGGCATCACGCTGTCCAAAAGGACTTCTGCTCCCTGGAATGGCAGAGTCACAAAGTCAGACCTGAAAAGGCAAGAAAGGAGTCAGTTTAACATGGACTTATGGCTGATTTCACTCCGAACCAAAATTACCTTTGGCTTTCCTCCTTGACCCTCATGACCCAGGATAAAGTAAAGCAGAGGGTACACATGATAGGCAGCAAGCCACAGCTCACAGTGCCCCTGAATGCAGGCAGCCAGCCCTACTGCAAGCATGACTCCAGAGGGATTTCCTGCATCAAATTCTCAAAAAGGAGCCTGCTTTGCTTTTTACATGACACTTGGGGAGATTCTTCTGTAAGACAGGCCTTCTAGTCCAGTTTGGCTGAGGTGATCATCCAGTTTGTTTATATCTGACTCTGCTAAACCGTGGCAGGCAGCAGAAGGAAGAACGAACCCATGTCCCAGGCTCACAAGACTAAGCCAGCCCTCCAGTCACACAGAGATCACACCTCCCACAAGTAGGGCGTGCACTGAGGAATCACACTCACCGGATTTGTCGGAGCACGTCTACTTTCACTCTCTTATATCCACCATAGTCCACGTAGCGGATCTCGACTTCATCGGTTTCCTCGTAGGAGGCAACTACCTGGGCTCGCCACCAGGCCCCATCCGCACCAGGGGCAGCGCAGATGACTGTGACTGCAGGGCAGGCAGAGCAGAGTGTGGACACACATGGCCCGGATGGGGCACCAGGGCTACCCTGTTCACTGCTATCTGCCTCCCCACACTACTTCTCAAGAGGCCTGTGATCCCATGGCACCAAAGACAGAAACCAGCGGATCTCTAGCAGTCTCCCCAGAGCCCAAGACTAGCCAGGGGAAGGACCTGGCCGTCAAAAATCCAGCCTAGTCAGCCAGGCAGTGACACAGTGGTAACACCACTCAACTCACAGAGCAAAAGTCTGGGGTTCATGCCCTGGGACTTCCCTGAGCAGTCCAGGTACACATGTGCCTGTGGTCCAGGCTGGCTCGGACTAAATGTGAATCACTCTTGGGTGGGAGATGGGCTGTCTGTCTCCTCTTGCATAGAAACTCCACTCTAATCTCATCACTCCATCGGCCGGTGAAAATAGCAGCTTTGACTGGCCTGGACACTCAACTCGGTGTGACTCCACAGAAGAAGGCATGCTGTTCCCATGAGGGATCCTGGGATCCTCCTGCCAAGACTGAGGGCAGAACAGGGCCCCCCTCTGGCCTCCGGGGCAGCACTTACTTTCCACTGGGGTAGGCAAGGTGGGGATCCCGGGCTGAGAATAACATAGGTACATCTGCTGGTCCAGGCTGCGCAGTGCGTGGAAGGTAGGGTGCGTGTGCTGCTGCACAAACAGGTGCCCAGCATTGACCTGGTTGACCACAATCACCTCCACAGTGATGCCATCAGGGAGCATGAGCTGTAGGGGGAGGGAAATGTGAGCACTCCAACAGCCCTCCTTCTCTTCTCATGTTTCAGATAAGCCCTGAGACCCCAGGACAAGTCTCTGAACTGGCACATCTTTGAAAAAATCAGAACTCCCCCCACCTAAAAAAAAAAAAAAAAAGGCACTGGATGACAAATTTTCAAAAATC
>NW_006159921.1:3035309-3040956 GCF_000334495.1 Tupaia belangeri chinensis
ACAAAACCCCCCCCCCCCAAAAAAAAAAAAAAAAAAAAAGGCACTGGATGACAGATATTCAAAAATCACTTTAACTATGGAGAGTGTTTGACAGTGCTGTGGCTCCTGTCCTGCAATACTACGAGTGGCCACTAGGGGCAGCCTGACATCAGGACCCAGCAGGGAGGCTCCCAGGAGCCAACTGTAGTTGGAGTATCCGGATCCAGCCTCACACAGGCCTGGGCAGGATCCATCAGCCAGAGGGTGCCTTCCCTCTCACCTCTCTTGATGAGTCTTTTAGACCCAGGGAGGGCAACTAGAATGAAGAAGCCACTGAGAACAAAGTGTCCAAAAAGAAAGAGTGGGCAGCCTTCGGGCCCCTGTCATCTCGAGAGACCCTGAAGCTGATGGGTGCAGGGTTTCCAGGGACCTGACCCTTTTACTGTAGGGTGCAACTCCTCTGGACCTGCAGCTGACCCCCCGAGTTTATGGTGTGATGCATCTATTCTGCCTAGCAGTAAGCCAGAGCCCCTCAAGCTAGGTGCATCAAGGCCGGCCAGAGTTTGCATCTATTCACTCTTCCTCCTACTGCTTCCCCGCCAGACTCCCTGACCCAACTCATCCCGCTTTGAGATTTGGAGTGTAAGTTTGCTCAGTGGCCAGATCTTCTGTTAAAAGCCCTGGAGAGGCCACTGTTGGTGTCTACAAGATTTGTCCTTAAGGGCCGGCAGGTAGCATGGTGGCTAAGGGCACTGTCCCACATGGCCGACCATAGTTTGAGTCCCGGACCTTGCAGCTTGCTTTTTCACTTTCTTTCTCTTGCTCTGTCCCTTTCTGGTAAAATTAAAAAAGAAAGTTAAAGAAAATAATTATTAAAAAAAAAAAAAAAGATTTTCCTTTAGACACTGGTTTTCCAATGCCAAGCTACAGGCAATACCTAGGGGCTGGAAAAAGCAGGGCACCTATTCCCTCTGGCCAGATGGTCACAAGAAGAATTTCTGGAGGCTCCTGGCCTCCATCCCCACAACATCTCCACTCTCAGCATGCTGGTTTCACAGGTGTTTGGGATCTCCTCTGCTGTCCCACTGAGTCAAGCAGAGTACAAGGACAGGTAGCCACCACACAAACCACCATTTACAAAGGTGAGTCTAGGGCCAAGCAGCCTGGGAACAACTCTAGAGGAATTCTCAAAATGTTTCAGAGGGCCAGCCCAGTATAGTAAGGCAGTAGAACAGTGGAAACACAACGAGATGCACATGGGATAAGGCCTTGGGTACATATCCCAGAAGCTCCCTTAGCATGCCAGGAACATATGGTCCAGGCTGGCTGGAAAGGGAGTGGGAGTGTTTGAGGTATGATGATCCTGTTGGGGATATACCTCTCCCTTTATCTCTCTTTCATGGAAAAGATAAACTTTTTTCTTTAATTGCTAAGGGCACGCACACTAGCCAGAAAGAGAGAGAAAACCCCAAAGTGGTGTGGTCGCACCACAATCCTTTTTCTTTCATTTTTCCATTCCATTGAGATTTAGGGCATGCACACGTGCCAGGTGTGTTTCAAGCAGCTGGAGTCAGGATCTGAATAGTTACAGGCTATATAGGATCCAGCTTTCTATGCACAGGGCCTAACTGCTATGCTGCAGGGCCAGCCCAAAAAAACAAACAAATAAAAACAAACAAACAAAACTTTAAAAAAGCTCATGGGAGGTGGTCAGCAGGTATGTGCTGGTTAAGGCGTTGGATTCCCAAATCACTGACTGCAGTCTGAGTCCTGGTCCTTGAGGCTTAAAAACCACAACAAATAAATAAATGTTTGTTTAAGAAAAAGTTTATAGGGGTTGGCAGGTGGCATGGAGGTTAAGGGAATATCACCCTGGGTGCACATGTGCATGAGTGTCCAAAATCCCAAAAGGAGACTGGAGGAGAGGGGACTACAGTGTGGCCATCCCCCTGGGGGGTAATGTCTCACTCCCTCCCTTTTCTCTGGTGAGAGCACAGGTACTATGACAAAAAATTAAAAATAAAGTAAAACGTTCATCAGAAATGTATATTATGAAAAAACTATGCACTTCAAAAAAATTTTGCACCAAAATAACCTCACACTTTAATTTCATTTTTCCAAGAACTTTTGAAGTCTCCTTGTTTTGGGAGTAAAGCAGAAAGTGGGATTCAGCCTACTCTTAAATACCACAGGAAAGGAAAGAAATATCCCATTCCTTCCCCCACAGCACAAGGGTCTATGAAGTAGGAAGATACGTAACTGAAACTTTACCACCCTAAAGGAAAAAAAAGTTATCAGGTGGTGGGGGTAGAGGGAGGCATTTCCTTGGAGCACCATGTTTGTGTGAAATACAGTCTTTGGCCCACAGAACTCTGCACTGCTACTTCCAGTGAAGTGAGGACAGATGAGGGCCAGAGGCAGGACACAAAGGACAGAGCCCAAGAGACCTTGCAGTCAACCAGCACACAGGGGCCCTCAATGACAGCTCCTCCTCCAGCCAAATGCCTGGGCAACCTCAAAAGAGCCATCCAGCTTCTTAAGTCTGACGGGGAATATTCTTTCTTTATAATCTGGGTATCTCCTAGGTTGGGGAAAAGAGAAGGGCATTAATCACTAGGGCCAGGACTCAGCCCAGCTCAACTAGGAGAAAGGACCAGAAAGCCCCACCACACAAGCCCCAGCCAAATCCATGGCAGTGGGGTGTTGGCACCAAGCTTCGTGTTGGGCAGTGACCCCGGACACAGCAGTAGCTCGAAGGAGCCCCATACCTGTCTGGACACACCAGGTTGCTGGCTGACCTATAATCCTTTCAAGGCAAAAGCCTAGAAAACACAAAAAGTAACAGGGCCAGGAGGAGGGTCCTTTCACATGGGGACCAAAAGGCCTCTGGCTTTCTGCCAGCACTTCGTCCTCTGTCCTTGTCCCCAGGGAGGACAGGCTAATAGAATGGACCACTGGAAGCAGAGGTGAGAAGGCACAGGCAGCCATGTGCTCTCAGCCTTCTTAGACCATGGCCTGGGGAGCTTCTTATTGGGGTAGGTTCGAGGAGGAAGGGTGCAAGACGCATGCTCACCCAGGACGTCATCGGTAGAGAAGGCAGCGCCAGTGAAGGCAATGGGGGGGCGTAGATATTGGTGAGGTTCAGTTCCTTGAACTTCTTCCCAATCAAGTTCAGCGCTTTGTCTACATGATGCTGAGAGCCTAAGTGGGGGGTAGGGGCAGGACGATAGTCACTGTGGGTAAGAGAGAACTCACAGCACAGACAAACTCACCCACACATCCCACTCCACAGGACTTTTTTAGGAGTTCAAATACATCTTTAAAGTGCCAGATGCTAAGCTTTGCTCTAGAAAGAAAGGCATCTAAACCCATTCACCTTCCAAATGAAACCTCTGTCATTATGATCCTTGCTCTGAATGCGGTAAGAGGCTAGCGGATGGCGAAAGGTCCAGCTTTCATCTACCAGCAGGCGTCACACACAGGCCACCTCTGCTCTGTGAGCAAGCTCTGCTGGGGTAGTGGCACTGTGAGCTGCCCGGAGCCCCACACCTCTCCTAGATAGGGACCTGGTTGGGAAGGACCCAAGCCTCCTTCAAGCACTTGGACTGAGGGGAAGGCTAAAGGGAAGATGCTAACATTACCTTCACCTGGCAGGAGAAGCAAACTAGGTTCTCTACTCAGAGACTCAGGTTCTGAAAAGACGGCAGTGGGGACTCAGACGCATCCCTCTCCTTATATGCAAGTTCAAAAACCACAAGCGTGCCCCTGCTGGCACTGACCTTCTATGTGGCAGATCTGGATGTTCTGTGTATAAGGCAGGGTTGAGATGTAGATCTTGGCACCAGAGGTCTGCTTCAGAAAACTCACATACCTTCCCTGCTTGCCAATCAACCGACCGACCAAGTGCTTCCAGGGAAACATAGGAAAGGGTTAACAAAAATCAATTTCCTATAATCCAAAGATCTACGTCTGTTTTTAGGTCAAGCTCAAACATATTAGCTGTTAATGTCAGTATTTATTTGCTAAGACTCTTCTAGGTATTTGCATTTACTCATAGTGCCTGTGAAACAGATAACCTTATCACCCTTTTACAAGTGAAAAAACAAGCCCGGAGAGGCTGAGGGGCTCACTCAAGGTCACGCAGCTGCCAAGCAGACTGGCTTCAGGATCCAGCAGTTCCCACCTCAGCCCTGACAATGTGACCCAGACCCAGAGAGTAGCAAAGGTAGCTTCTTCTCCAGAGCACACGCTATGAGAAGTCAGCTTAAAGGTCAACAAAGATTCCTATTACGCTTCTTCAAGTCTACTCGGGTCCCATGATAAAGCTCAATTTGAAAAGGAAAGTCTAAGAACAGTGGGGCTCCTGCTGCCAAGCAACAGCAGGCTGGAGTCTTCAGAGCATGAGGCATGCAGAGGTGCCCAGTGCACCAGAGTTCAAGGCGGACGGCAGCAGCCAAACTTAGCCGTGATGTAAGACTAGCTCCAAAACAATCCCAAACGACCCAGCAGAGCTCTAGAGATGTGGTCTCTGCCTGCCCACAGCTGTCTCAATGTGCCCTTTGGGACACTGAAGGAGAAGAGAGCAGGCAGGCGGACGGGGTCACCTGGGGAGGAAGCTACCAAGCCAGGGTCCAAAGTGCCATCCTGACCCAGAGTTCAGAGCAAGGCAAGTCTCCACCTCAGCATGGAGCTGAGGGCCCTGGGAGAATGCAGTTGCCAATTACTTCTGAGCCCCAGAGACACACAAAGATCAAGCTAATAATTTGTAAGTTAAAATGGCAAGAAGCTAGAAACTACTTAAACATCCTGGAATTGGGAACTGGTGAACTAAATTGACAGTACCCAGTGAATAATGCAGTTAAAATTACATTTCCAAAGGATAACAGGAAAATTAAAATGTTAAATATTTAAAAGTACTAATTAAAGCAACATAATCTTGGTTTTGTTTAAAAAGCACAGGGTACAACGTAGAAAAGAAGGAAGTCATCAAAGACACTCTCAGGGGCAGGATTTGGGCTGCTTCTTATTTTCCTCATAAATTTCTGTAACTTTCAAGTTCTCTAAAATGTGGACTGATGCTTTGCTCAATTATAAAACACACTTCACGCTGAAAAGTTCAAGCAGAATAAAAGGAATCTGGCTGCCTCAATGCCTGGTCTGGTTTTTGCTAGTATTTCCAACAGTTCTGAGCTTCAGCGTAGCCCAAAGCGTAGCCCAAGCAGAGTCCTGGGGGAGAGCCACAGGCCCAAGTTTCAGGATAAGAATTGCTCCTGAAGGCACTGGAGCAATTCTACTCTGCAGGAAGCTCTCTGAACCTGGGCAAAGTGTGGTGTCCCCTTTCTTTTAGCCTCTGGCTCTCTCAGAGGCTCCTTCCTGTTTACTGTCCCCCCTCCTTGGCCCCCGCCCCTAAGTTTGCTGGCCCTGGGCCCAGGGAAGCTCTGCACTTGTGACAGAACTCAGCTCATAGGGATACAGCACCCTTACCTTTGGCACTTCAATCTCCCAGATGATGAGATCGACCTTCTTTGGGTTGGAGCCTGGCTGGGCATTCTGGAAACTGTCAGTCTTCCGGAGGCCACAACAGCTATCTACTGAATCCATGCTGTTCCCGTCAGAACCTGCAGGGGAGGAAGCAACACACACACACACACACACACCCACACACACA
>NW_006159921.1:3040982-3041754 GCF_000334495.1 Tupaia belangeri chinensis
ACAGACCGCGGGGGGGAGAACACCACACACACACACACACACACACACACACACACACACACACACACACACACACCAGCTCAGAGCAGCCAGTAACATAGCACTTTCCAAACGCACATCCCTGGGAGGCCCCCACCCCACACCCCCTCCTCAAGTTTGGCAGGTGACTGTCAGCTCAGTCTAGAAGGCTCAGAACAACCAAAGTGAAAGGAGGACTGGGGGTGTTGATACACCTAATTTTAGCCTGTCACTTACAGCCCCACTTGCTTAACTGGCAGCCGCGCCCAGCCACAGCTGCTGGGGCAGACACAAATGGTGAACTGGGAAGCCCAGGAAGGCATCCATAGGGCGGGGGAAGGGGATAGAGTCACAGGTCCATGCGGTCCCAGGAGCTGGACCAATGCCCAACTTCCCCAGCAGCCCCTCAGACCATATGTGTTTAGTCTCCAAGGCCCCAGGTCTGGGCCATCGAGTGCTAACTTTGAGTTAGCTAGAATGAGCAGAGCTAGAATGAGTCCTCATGACCTGTCTGGGGGACCCATTCTTATCCCTACTCAGGACCCTGTTCACTTCTTTGCCAGATGTGGCAAAGGAACGAAGGCCTCCTTTTTCTCTGTGTAGGCCCAATTTGTGCAACCCTGACTGCTGCTCTGGGCTCAAATACCCCTGGTCAGAAGACGGACCTGAAGCTCATTCCCCAGAGGACAGGGAAGGGAGCAGTGCTCTGGCACCAGCCTGGGCTGATCCACTCTTGCTCAAGAGCATGCCAAAA
>NW_006159921.1:3041932-3052027 GCF_000334495.1 Tupaia belangeri chinensis
CTAGACAGTTTAGAAGAAGTGGCTCTGGCTTCAATATGGGCAGGCCAATTGCCAGAAATAGATCACTCTTGAGAGTCTTCTAATTAGGTTATTTTCAACATGGTTTCTCCAAACCCTGGGCATAATCCAAGCACTATCTGGATGCAGAGGACTAAGGCATAGAGATTCCGTTCCCAAGAAGAGTCACCTTCAAAGTGACCTCCTCCCTCCATACCAGGGGCTCGCACAGGGAAATCCACTCTTCTGAGGGAAGCTGCATGGCTGGCCTGCCAGAAGCAGAACAAACTCAGGGCAGGAGCCATGCTCATACTCTGCCCCGGGTCCCAAGAGAATGGAGCTGACCAGTACCTACCACCCCAATTGCTCCCGTAAGCAGCTGAGAGCCACCCCAGGAAGATGCTAGCAGGCTACATTAGAAGGCCACTTCCAGCAACCTCAGTTGGGTGCTCCCTGGACTCCTCTTGGCATCATCTTCCTCACACTCAACGCAGGGCTGAGGTGAGAATGCACATGGCATCGCCTAGGTGCTCGAGAGCTGGTATTACCAGACTTAGGTCTGCTCTCCTTAAATCTCCCCACCCAGCACCAACGCTCAGCCATAGCCTACTCTTCTGCCTAAACTCAGAAGCCTTCAACACGTCTGATTAGCTATCAGTACTACAATCAATCTACAGTTGCGAGACAAGGCTGAGGGACTTATAATGCTTCAAGGACAGCAGTCTAAAGGGCTCCTTTATTCTTAAAAAATGTTCATCTACTTTAAGATACAATTTCTTTAAAAGCTTTTAACATGTAACCCTGACGTCAGAATGCATCTTACATTACTGGCCCTTTATAATCATGATCGGTGATATTTTTTCTCTTTTACAGGTACTTAAAACAGTCGTGTCTTAAAACAGCATATTACAGGTGACAAAGCGTAGTGTGTGATACACACCAGGTGCTCTGAAAGTTGTAAGATTCCCAGGAAAGATCCCCAACCTTCCTGGAGCTGAAATGGAAGGGAACGGCTCCAGGACAAACAAGTCAGAGAGCCAGTTGGGGAATTCGTGGCATCTTTCTGTGAGACAAATGAAAGCACTCAGAGTAGCTGCAAAGCAGGGTCAGGAGCTGCTGACCTGTAAGTTAGCGGTCTGAACTGTCTACGCGGGGGTCAGCACTCGAAAAACCCACTGGACATTTCGTTATCAAAGTGCCCCTCTTTCCCAGGGGTGGAACTGCAGCTGCACAGAAAGAAAATGGCTGAGGCTCTCTGCGAAGGAACAGGAGACAGCAACAACTCAGGAAAGCTCGAGCCGCCCCCAAGTATTCAAAGCTCTGGCCATTCTTAGGGCACTTACCCTGGGAGAGCTTCTGGAGAAGGAAAGCAAGTGAAGACATGGGAACAAGCACATGATTAAAAGAAAATAAATCATCAGAAACTCTCACCCATACTTGGCACTCAAGGGAAGTAAAGCTAAGGAAGCCTCTTCATTAAGAAAAGCCCTTAGGGGGTCAGCCTTTAAAAGACAGAGACGCATGCTAAGGTTAAAGAGTGGGCTAGCTTTGAAGGGTCCCTTCTGGAGGGCTTTAGAGAAGGGTCATTGCCTAGTGACCCAAGTTACAGCTCCGTGGGTTTGAGGGCAGCCTAACTTCTGTTACCCACCAGCTCTGTGCTGTGCTCTACTCTGCAGGCCAGTTGGGACAGAGGTGAAGAGAAGTTGCAGAAGGGAGAGGTGGGAGGGCAGCCTTCCCCTAATAGAGGAAGACACCCTGATCCTCTGACATGAGCCCCAAGACTCTCCTACCTCCCGAATGATCTGCTTCTGCATCCATGGTCCATCCATCCTCAGCCCCCAAGTCTGACAACTCCTCCTTCAGCACCCCATTGCTAAAGGGCACAGTACTTTCTGGCAGCGGCAGGGTGATGGCCTTGTCACTGGGGCTCAAGTTGGTCTCTGTGCAGGAGTCTTCAAGTCCTGAAGTGCTGACAGAATCTGAGCACTGTCCTGAAGAGGCCACTGAAGGGACACTCTGGCTATTGTCTGACACGTAGGTGACACAGGCAACATCTTCTACCAGGATGCTTGCCTGGTCTAGCGACTCCCGGAGGGGACTGGCCGGTGGTGTGGAGGGCACCAGGGCAATGTGGTGTGCGGAGTTCTTTGGCTTACTGTCCTTGGTGGGACTGCTCAGAGGGCTGCTCAGGCAGCTCACGTAGGTCTTTGGTGATGGCAGGTCCTCTGCTGGCTGGGCTGGTGAGAGGACGGCAGTGTCTGATGGGCCTGAGGCTGCCTCTGCCGTGGCCGGAGTGGTTTCTGCGGCGGCTTGCCCCAGGACAGTTTTCTGGCTGCCTGGGGCAGTGCTCTGCTCCTGCTCATGGAGCTGACTGGCCGTGGCCTGATACATGCGGCCCGCTAACTTGCCCACCGTGGTGGCCAGCACCTCTTCGGTTGCTTCCAGGATCACCTTGGAGATGATCTCGAAGGCAGCCTGCTCAATCTTCTCATTTTTCTCCAAAGTCTCCTCTCTGCCCAATTCTCCCACGAGGTCTCTGTCCCTGGCCTTGTCACCTCTGACCCGGGGTGCTGGTATCTCTTCATCCTTAGCCAGTTCCATGTGAGCCGACTCAATGAAGCTACTTAACAATTTCCCGACTGCATACTCCTCCTTCTGCCCTGGCCCAACAGCCTGGGCTGGGCTGCCCCTCCCCTCTTCTCCCCCTCCTCCCAAGGAGGCAAGGCTGAGTGCTTTGCTGTTCTCCAATTCCAAGGCTTGCTCCTGGGACAACAGAACTTCCTCAAGCATGCTTTCCCCCAATACTGCATCCCCAGTCCCTTCAGTACCCCCTGTCTCCCTTGCTTTCTCCCCAGGCCCGAGCTTCTCTGCAAGGGCCACAGACTGGCCTGGCCGGCCCCTCCCTGATGTCCTGCCAAACATGGGCTCCTGCTTACACATCTCAGATGCCTCGTGGGAGAATGGTGCAGCTTTCGGGGATGGGAGGGGATACTCCAAAGGGACAGATTTGGCTTCATCACCTATCAGGGCTAGTTCCAGCTTTGCACTGTCATCTTTGCGTGTTCCTGGTCGTGGTCTGGTGTCTGTGGCATGAGGAAGGCTGCCTGAGGACTCTGATCTGCGACAGCCCGGGTGTGTGCGCAGCAAGGTGGGGGGCTCTGTGGAAGGCTTGCTTGCAGTGGGCGTTTCTTTATCTGGTGGCTGTGTGACATTGGGGGTTGTGGACTCTCCCCTGGGACAGGCATCTTCCATGGAGAGTGGTTCCTTGACGGCAGAGTCAGCCCTCAGCTCCACAGCACAGGCCTCCGCCTTCTCATCATGGTCGCTGACCTGGTCTTTTTTACGAGAGAAAAACCACCACCAGCCAAGGAGTGCCAACATGCCAGGCAACGCCAAGGGGAAGAGTGAACGGAACTGGATTGCCATTCTGGAGACTTGAAGTAATTACACCTGGGGAGAGAGCAGGAGGAGGGGGAGAAGGGATGTAATGAGAGACAAGTAAGAACAGACGATTGCACACAAGAGAGAATTCAACAGGTAAGGCTGGAGCTGTCCATTTCCCTTCCCCTCTCTCCAGAAGACGCAAACCTCTCTCGATGCATGCCCACGCATTCTGAGTGATTCACAGGAGGTGAGGGGGCAGGAAGAGACACCACCCCTCTGCTCCCAAATTCAGTACACTGCCTTGAAACAAATGAAACACTCTCTTCTTTAACCATCACTTCACCATGTCAAATTCTCCCTACATTGCCCCAAGAGGCTAGTTATGCTTAGTGTGGTTAGTGCTCTAAATTTCCAGAACATTTTCATCAATTCAGGTGGTGTCAGAGCATTTTTAAGCACTCCTGGAATCCACATGTGTCTATGTCCTTCACAGGCACCTACAAAATCCTGAGCCAATAAAACTAGTTCATTACACAGCAACAGACAGAACAAAGGATGACTGAGATTTTGCAAGGATAAGAGATGCTTGGGGTGAAGGTCTGACAAAACAAACAGCAGCATGAAGATCCAGGCCAGCAGAATTCAAGTAGTTTAGAGGGGTCGGTGAGGATGTCTTAGTGTCCCACCGCAGAGTCTGGACGTGCAGACAACGTGTAGCCTGTACTGCATCCAGATTCCTATTCTGGAGACCATAGAGAGCCAGAACCTTGTCTGCAAGGCACAAATACTAAACCTTGCAGGTGTTTCCAGGGATGATTCTGGAAACAGGATAAACAATATATTGAGCAAACAGAACTAAGAGACCCAAGTCGGGTAGGTCCAAACAAGGAGAAACAAGGAGGACCTAGAAGACAGTAGACATGGAAAAAAGACAATTTTCTTCATCTGTGAAATGGAGACACAGCTCTCTCTCTCTCTCTCCCTCTCTTTAATTTTGGGCATATGTACTTGCCAGGGAGAGAGAGAGAGAAAAGAAAGTAAGGAAACACCCCTTGGGGGGATGATCACACTACAATCCCTTCTCCTCCATTTCTCCCTCCTCTTGAGATTTTGGGCATGCATGCATAAGTGCCTGGCATATTTTCCAAGCTGCCAGGTCAGAGAACTAGACCATATGATCTGCCATGTGGATCCAGCTGCCTTAACTACACCACCAGCTGGCCTGCACACATCTCTTAAGGAATGGTTGCTACAAGGATTAGCTGAGATATGTATGTATGTGTGTGTGTGTATATATACATATATATATATACACACACACACTAAGCGCTTTGCAAAAGCAGGGTTACCTCTCACTAGAGGTGTGTGATGGATGTATGGATGTATTCTAGAATATCTGTATCTAGAACCTCTCATGTCAGTAAATTTTAAGTCTGTCTGCAAAAACTGTAACTCTGAAAACCAAAACTCTAGGCTGCTGGCCCTGTAGCCTAGTGGTTGAGAGAGCCGTGATTCAAAGTTCGGTCCTGGTGGCTTGAAAAACATGCCAGGGGCCATGTATGCTTCTGGCCTAAACCCCAACAGTATGGAGAAATTGAGAAGGGGTGGTGTGACCATGTCCCAGGTGGGGAGTGCTCTGCCACTCACAGGACACTGCTACCACTCTCCCACTCAAACCTCCCTGCCTAGCTTGTGCCCAGAGAATGGAGGCTCTAGGCTTCTAGAACCACCCTCTCGAGCCCCTACAATTAGTTGTAGCTATTCAGCTGAGGATTACAGGCCAGGATGCAGAGTTTCTGTAACATCTCTAAGCCGAACGCCCGCTGCTATGCTAGGAGAGCCTCCTATAAAGTACTGAATACTACTTCCCTGAGGCCAGGTCACCCAGTCCAGAGAATCTAGTGTGTTCTATCTGGATTCTCAGTGCCCAACATTTCCCAGCCTCCACCTGCCACTCTGAACTGGAACCTGGGATTGAACCCTGAGGAACCAGGAGCCAGGTATTGCTGCTTTTGATTCTGTTTCAACCTGGCAAGTGGCCCTTCTTCTCCATGACTGCTTCCAGGAACAGGAACTGCCTAGCCTGAAGCACTCCACCAGCACTTGATTCAGAGGTATGTGATTCCCAGAGTAGAGAAAGACATGGTTCCATTTTTACCTTATCGCCTGGTGATTGTGACTAGAAACAGGAGCCATCCACCATGAAGAACAGAAGCACAAGCTCTGGGATCAGCAGAGACCTTGTCTGCAACCCACCCATCCTTGCTGGGTCTCACTAAAGGAGCCGTCTGCACAGAGACACCTCACACGGAGCTCTGCAAGGTGACTGTCAGCTTTCCACCAGCCCAGTCGGACTTCTTGGAAATTGGTAAACTGTCCTTTTTCCTCAATTTCCATGGCCTGAGAGTGCCACAGGAGGTGGTAGTGGGTGTGCCAACTCTTCCTGAACACCAGGCTAAGGCCACCTTCACTCACACATACATACTGCAGTCTTACAAGGCTTTCTGCTGCCTTCCTTCCCTCTCTGGGCACATTTACTTCTTGAGTGCTGCTCTCTTTGGGTTTTGTGTTTGTTTAAATTTGAAGCTCTCAAGATTTAAGTGGCATTGAACACTGCAGGTCCAAAAGCCTTCACACTCACAAGCTAACTGAAGGCCACCTCCTTCCCCAGAGCCTCCTGCAACTGAAGCCCAGGGCACTCAAGGCAGGCCCATCTCTAGTCAGGGAAAAGCCTTCCAGAAGGATGCTGTAGAGCTCTGGCCTAGGGCTGGTGGGGAGGACTCTTAGCTATTTTGAATCTGTTGGAATTGAATAGCTGCCTGCTTATTTTTAGCAGGTCCATTTGCTCGGGAATACATGCATGCTGGCAAGTTGCCAACCGGTCACACAGCACTGAAGGCGGACACGTGCTGCAGCCACAAGGCCTCTGTGTTCATCTGTTCACTCCACATTCTGAAAGGATTTCTTCATCCTCCAGAGAGATACCTGCAGCTTCTCAAAACAGCCCTTGACAAAGCAATGGTCTCACCTCCAACTCAGCTGACAAACCAGTAGCTGCAGTCTACGATCTTCTGCTAAGCAAGAAAACAAATCCCTGGGTGTAGTACAAAGAGTGTTGGTCCCAGTGACTAAGTCAGTTTGGCCATAGTTACTGTGAAAAAGAGCTGCATGTAATTGATAGAAAAGTTGATTGTAAAAATAACAGCCTAGGGGGCCAGCAGGTGGCGTGGTGGTTAAGGGTGCTGGACTTCCACATGTCAAACAACAGTTTGAGCCCCAGACCCGGCAGCTTGCTTTCTCCCTTTCTTTCTCTCTCTCTCTAAAATAAGCAAATAAATAAAGCTAAATAAAAATAATTTAAATAATAATAAAATAACAGCTTAGGAGCCCAGAGATCAAGAAGTCCAGTCTAGGTTTGGTTCAGTCAGTTGAAGCCACATGTACTTTGTGTTCTGAATGTATATTACATACCCTCTAGCTTGGAATCTGAACATTCCTTCCATTATTTCAGTGTCCACCCTGCCAAAGACCATCCCTGGGTGTTTAACAAGAAGCCTGCCAGGACACCCCATCTCCAGAGTGCCCAGCACAACTAGCTCTTGAGGGGCTCTTCCCAGGCCAGGGAATCAGAACCAACACTGGCACTTGGGCTGCTACATTCAGAGACTATCAGTATCCACAAGCTGCAGATCAGACAGAGGGTGTGTGTGTGGTGGAAGATCACACACCCAGAGTTCTTTGCAAGATCCCAGAGTGCCTTTTGCTCTGTATCAGATGCTTGGCTGAGTCTCATCCAGTTACACTCACCTTGCTCATATATTCAAATATTGTATGTGCAAGTTGTACAAGAAGCTTTTGTCCACTAGAAGCAATCTCTCTCTTTCTCTCTCTCTCACACACACACTCATATATACACCTGCACCACACATAGGCAAAGGGAATCTACAAAGGCACTCTCACAAAGGCCCAAGTTTCCTTAGGTTGCAATGGGAAGAGAAGGGGGAAAGGTTCTAATGCCTCTCTGGGGAGGGGGCAATAAGTCCCAGAGTAAAAGAGAAACAAGTCCTAGGAGGGAGGCTGAAGAGCTGGAGGGAGGCAGACCAAAGGAGTGTGACCTTTGCTGTCCAGGCAATGGGAGCCATAGAGTCACAGCATTGCAACATGGTCAAAGTAGAGCAGGTCATGAGAGGCAAAGGCCTGGGTAACCCCCAAGTGGTCACTGCTGTCCAATATTGGCAGTCACTTAGTCACAGGAGGTTATTACACACTTGAAATGTGACAAATGTGACAGAGGGACTAAATTTCTAAATATATTTCATGTTCATTTAAATTGAAATAGCCACTTCAGGTAGTTGCCTACTGGACAGTACAGTTCCCAGAAGACCCCAAGAATGTGTGAGGGCTGGAGAGATGCAGTGACAGTCACCCCCTACCTTGCTGGGCAGTGATTGGCGCTGCCACTGAGGGCTGAGGGCGATGGTAAGCCTGGGCCACTCCTCAGCAGCATGGCTGGTGCCAGGAATCAGAGTGCTGGAGCCATGCCTCAGATGTGGTGGTCTCAGCCCAGGCCCAGGGTTCACAAGGCTGTTACCTTCATCCTGAGGGGGGCGCTGAGTGAGCTGTGACTCATGTGGGCTCCCTAAAGATTCCAAATTAGCTCACAGAGGAGGTGTGAGGTCCTGCTCAGGGCTATCCCCCACACCCTCCATTGTGATGAACCCCCATATCAGTCAGGCCAGTCTCACTCTAGGGGTGCTCCAGCCCCTCCAGGTAGACCAGCTGTCAGGAAGTCATGGAACGCTTTCCTAGCCCACATCACAGAAGGAAGGCCAGAGATTTAACCCGATACCTGAATGGGAACATCTGCCTTCCCCAGCCAAAATGGAAAACCTGAGTCCAGTACCGGAAACACTAGGTAAGAAGAACCAAAAGTTCCAAATCCCATCTCCACACATGGTCTCAAATTCAGAGCAATTTGTCTTCCAGTCCAATTCAAAATTAAGCTAATTCCTGTTTTGGAAAATTTGGTGACAAAGGAACAAAACAAGGGTATACTGCTTCCTCCCTGCTCAGTTGACCAAGCCTATGCCAGGTTCCATCTCTTTCCTTTTCAAGTGATAAAGGAAAAATTGTCAGTACCTCCTACACGGTCTTCTCAATGGTACTATTTGGGAGGGGCAGGGGTGTGGCTTAAAAAATAATCAACAAAACAAAAAACTTTGACTAGTTACATCCCTCCTGCCCTTTCTCTCCAGCTTACCAACCATTTTGCTTTACAAGTGAATTCTGGCAGATTTCTGAGGATGATGATAAGCAGGTGCCGGGAATGCATTCCTGGGAACATGGAGTTCCTGCTCGTTACCACAGAAGATGCTACATAGGACTGCCCGGAGGCATGAAGTAGTGATCTAACAAGCTTACTAACTCAATAAAAATGGCATATGCCTTCAAAAGAAAACAGAAAAGCTCGTGTGCAGCAAAGACCCTTCACAATACCTCATGTGGGCAAAGAGGTGAGACCCTAATTTTCCAAACAGCAGACAGTGCAATGTGACCAGCCCAAATAACACATAAAGGCACAAGAAGGTAATTTCTATTCAGCAAGTATTCATCGGTGCCTACAGGGTACAAAGCATGGTGGAACACAAAAATAAATCAGACAGGGCGCTAACATCAAGGCTCATTCTATCTTTGAGCTTCTTTGGGGACCAAAAATGCCCCCCCCCCAAAAAAAAACAAAAACAAAACAAACAAAAAAACCCACAATGACTCTCCTCCAGTGAGCTTGTTACTGCCATTCCCTGCCAGTGACCAACTGCAAGTTTGGTCGAAGACACACACACAGACAAGTATCCTGTTGGGAGTCAGGAATGTTAGCTCCTAGTTGAGAACATTCTAATGTCTCAAGGTGAGGAGTGGGAGGACATCAACCTGATGCTAGCATTACAGGGACTAAGGGGGGTTGAGATGCCCCATCATTATGCCATCTTTCATTTAGTACCCATTTTCACCACTACCTGGTGCCCAAATCCAGATCCCCTTTGGAAACTAAAGGCAGCTATTCTGCTGACGTAGCGAGAAGGGACCTATAGGCCTTTTTGTCTTTGCCTACTTTCTGCCACACACCCCCACCCCATGTCTGCAAAGGTGCCTGTTCCACATGTGAATCAGTTGCTTCTTGTTAGTCACAGGCACCTTCTCAGCAAACTACTGGAAGATGGGGTCCACTAACGTGAAGGAGTAAACCACACAAGGAGGGGCATCAGCTCCAGGAGGCAACACAAGAGAAAGGAAGAGGGAATACACAGGGTGAAGCAGCAGCAGAGGCAGGGGACAGGGTTTCTTACCAAGGGCTACATGGAACCATTACTCATGTAAACTGGTATGTTTAGCCATAATGAAAGAAACTCCCCCCCAGTGACATGAGTTCTATAGTAATGGTAGAGGCTCAAGGGAGAGTCATGAACTAGTGAGAGAGGAATAGAAAATTAGCATAAGAAACAAGGAAGGCTGGCATATGGACTGGTAGTTAAGGCAGCTGGATCCCACACAACCAACCATGCAGTTCAAGTCCTGGCCCCGACCATTTGAGAAACACATTGGATATGTGTGCATGCATGCCCAAAATCCCAAAAGGAAGGCGATGGAAGAGAAGGGATAGCAGTGTGACCATGTCCCATGATGCATTGCTGTTTCACTTTCCCTCTCTTTCCC
>NW_006159921.1:3052600-3063719 GCF_000334495.1 Tupaia belangeri chinensis
TCTCTCTCTCTCTGGCAAGTGCACACACCCTCTGACAATTTTTTTTTTTTTAATTAATGCATTCTTAGGGCCAGCAGGTGGCATTGTGGTTAAGGCACTGGACACTCCCACATGGCTGACCACAGCTCAAGTCTTGGACCTGGTGGCTTGCTTCCTCACTTTCCCTCTCTCGGTCTCTGGTCAAATTAAAATAAATGAAAGAATAAATAAAATTAAATAAATAATTCTTTAAAAAATTAGCCAGTTTGGGTATCTAAATTAGCGATGTTTAAAAAAAATTAATGCATTCTAAAGCTTTCTACAAACATATAGCTTTAGGTGTTTTTAACCATCATAATAATATACATTAGTGTCAACTCAACCATGTACCAACCTATAATGCTTTATCGTCCCATAATAATTGATACAGATTTTGCTTTGGAGACCCCCAATTGCCCTGCTGATGTACCAGTAATAAGCAAAAAGAGACATGCTTATTGATAGTCTCCTGAGAAACCAAAGCCTTGGTATCCCTACTCCACATAGAAATCAGGTAGGAAGACCCCTTGGGGTTAGTCATTAATAAAGATTTTTAATTCCCACTGTGAGCCAGGTTCCCTGGAAAACACAAGAGTCTTTAGAAAGCAAAGGAAGAGGGACTGGTAGAGAGTCAAATTCCAGATAAGATACTGCAAGGAAGATTCAGCCGCCTAATGCAATAGATCTACAGACTCACTCAAGATGAGAGAACTGATCCCTGAGGCATCCATTCCTTTCCTATAATGAATTCACTACACTCTTATACATGCAGACATAATAGCTGGGACAGCTGGGCCGGTGACTCAGTCCTTTTCTTTGTGTGCTGGGTTAGAAAAGAAAAACTGGACACAGTGCACATGGGTTAGAAAAGAAATGCTGGACACTTCAGGACAGTGCAGGAATTCCTCTGGGAAGAGGCGGTGAAGCCAAACAGTGAGCGGAGGTGCCAAGATGGGGGAGGAGGGAGGTGGCAGGGGAAGGAGAGAAAGTTCCAGGCAAGGAGAACACATGCCAACTCCTAAGGCAGAAACAAGCTTGGCTGACTCCAGAGACAGCAAGAAGGGGAATCAAAGATGAGGTCAAGATACGACCTCATCGTATCTTGACCAGAGAAATGGCTGTCCAGTATCACCAGGCAGAGCAGCGCTGGAGGTAGATTTGGACTTGGTAACTTAGAGGACTAGGGCCACAAACTTCCTCCAGAGGGGAAACTGACTTGCCCAAGGAACTAAGGGACTTTAGTTCTCAGTAAGAGAAGCTGCTTCCCGAACTGATTACCGAAACAGGGTGCCTCTGTAGCTGGTTGCAGGGCAGGTACACTGTGGAAAAACAGGGACTCACTTTGTCTTTGGAGTACTCAGCAAAACCACTCACCTGGAAGCCCTGCAGCCACACCACACATTCGCTTTAGGGAGCCACTGCTATACCCCTCCCTTCAGCCCCCACCTTCCCAAATGAATCTGTTCCAATTAGGCGGTCCAGCTCCAGGAGGCGGGGACTCATGCACATGCAACCCCACATAAGCCCTGGCCACTTCTTTGAATCAGACTTTGAGAAAACAACCTTGCTCTCCAGCCAACATAAACCATAGGCAACAGAGTGCCTTATATGGCCCGAAGCTTTCTTAATCAAAAACAGAGAGATGGGCTGGAGTTGGCAGCTCCAAGTTAGAGGGAAGGAGGAACCAAAACAAGGAGAGAAGGACAGTGTGGGGAACAGACAAACTTTGTCAAACTCCCTTTTCATCCTTCTCCAGCCTGAATGGCTCCCCAGTAAAGAATCCCTACTAGGGCCATGCTTAACCTACTGTCATGTGTATATTTTGGTTTAAGCCAGGTGACACCAATACTCAGACTGCCAGCTAATCCACAGTTTTAGTTTTTAGTGTCCATTTAGTGGCCAGCCCTTAAGTCAGACAACTTTATATGAAAATGGGGTGATGTGGTATGAGAAATTGGCTGAAGGGGCAAGAAGGAGGTCTTCATTCCTCAAGGCAGGTAGTCTTGACCTCCAGTCCCCCAGCTCGCCGGGCTGCCTCAGTCACATGCCTGCCTGGCCCAGGAAGCAGGGGTGAGCTCCTACTGTGGTAGGACCCAGAATACAAAAGGGAGCCAGAGCAGTCACCACCTCCACATACCCCACAGCCTTTTCTAAGGTGGCTTTGCTCTCTTCCCTTCCCTAATTAGGCAGCAGCAGCAGCTTTGGCAGCAGGACTTGTCCCATGCACTGTGAAGCCACATGCACCTGGTCATCCTACGGGATGCCACCTGCTAAAAATAGCTCAGCACATGCTTAGAGAGCAGGCCACACCAAAGTCAAAGGACAAAGGGGGAAGGTGATTCCCAGGACTGTCTTTTCTCCCAAAGACGCTCAAGGCACCTCTGAGTGTGGTCTCCCTCCCTCCAGGGCAGCTTAGGGAAGTGAGAATCACTCCACTCCTTTTCTCTGGAGGGGCAGAAAGGAGATGTATAGCAGACTGAACTGGCCTCCACATCTGCCCCTGCTCCTCACAAAGGCAGAGCCAAGCCAAGGCTGGACAAGGGGGTGGGGCTGGGGGCTGTACTTGAACGGATTTTCTTGCCTCCTCCAATCAGGACCAAGTCTGTTCTGGGTGACAGCTGAGAACCAGGGAATGACCTCGTGACCACCGCGTGAAGTCCTACCAGCTCTGTTATTATTAGCCAGGAAATGAATGACTTCAAGGTTGTCTTTTCAACTGTCTTCATAGCAGTGTTCAGGTTCTAAGGCATTGCTACCTAGTCTATGCTGCTTTTTAAAAATAAGTTTTGTGTATACAAGAAGGACTTCAAAAAGGTCATGGAAAACATTTATGAAAAAGCTATGCATGCATTTCAAAGCTTTTCTGCACCAAAACAAACTTGTATTCTAACTCCATTTTCCATAAACTTTTTGTTTTAGGTTTTTGCCATAGGGTGAGTGTGCTTGCTGGAGAGAGACAGAGAGGGGATTGAGAAATCACACCCTGGGAGGTGGCCATGTCTCAATCTCTTCTCCTCCATTGTTCTTTCAGGATTTTGGGCATGTGAGCAGTCACCCAGTGTGATTTTCAAGCCACCAGATCTAGGACTCAAATCACAGTTGGCCATGTGGGGATCCAGCATCTTAACCATCACGCCACCTGCTAGCCCATCCATACACTTTTTTTTTCAATCAGATTTTTCCTATAAGGCACATGTGCTCACCAGAGAGAGAGAAAGCAAGAAATAACCCTCCAAGAGGGATGGCCATGCCGCAATCCCTTCTCCTTTATTCTCCTCTTGGGGTTTAGGGCATGCATGTGCACACACCTGGCGTGAGTTTCAAGCCCCAGATCCAGGACTCAAGCTGCAATCGACCACTTGGGAGTCCAACAATGTAACCATTACACCATCTGCTGGTCCTCTCCATAAACTTTTTTTTTTTTTTTTTTTTAGATTTTCGCTATAGGGCGTGTGCGCTCGCCAGACAGACAGAGGGAGACATAGAGACAAAAAGCGAGAAATCACCCCCCAGGGGGATGGTCACGCCGCAATCCCTTCTCCTCCGTTCTCCTCTCAGGATCTTGGGCACGCACGCACACACACCCAGCATGAGTTTTAAGCCACTGGGTCCGGGATGCGAACCGCAGTCGACTACGTGAGAGTCCAGCGACATAGCCATTACGCTAATTGCTGGTTCCCTCCATAAACTTTTTAAGTCCTCTTACTTGATGTTTATAACATGATGCTATGGGATACATACAAATAGTAAGCTGGTTATATAGTGAAGCAGATTAACATCCATCTCGCAATTTTTGTGTATGTGTACATGACACAAGAGTAACTAAATCTATGGGACCAGCAGTTAGTGTAACAGCTATGTCGCTGGACTCCCACGTAGTCGACCACGGTTCAAGTCCCAGACCCGGTGGCTTAAAACTCACACCGGGCGCATGTGCATGTGTGCCCAAGATCCCGAGAGGAGAATGGAGAAGGGATTGCGGCGTGGCCATCCCCCCTGGGGAGATGATTACTCGTTTTCTATCTCTCTGTCACTCTCTGTCTGTCTGGCAAGCGCATGCGCCCTATAGCAAAAACCTCTCCAAAAAAAAAAAAAAGAGTAACTAAATCTACTTACTTAGCAAAGCATTCCTACTACAATTTTACTAACTTTTGTCCTAAAATGAACAAGTTGGGTTTTTTTATTTCTAGTCATTATTTGTGCATTTCAAAAGCACCTGATGGTTGCATAATTCTGATAAAATATGGCTTTGGAAAGGTAGGACAGTTATAAAGTAGGATCATAAACTTCCATTTCCTATAAAATTAAAAAAAAAAAAACCTGTAAAATGGGAGAATACCTCCCATGCAGGGTTGTAATGAGGCTGAAATGACTCGAAACACTTAGAGGACTCAGTTTATGGCATAAATAGTTATAATCATTTAAAAACCCAGTTTAGTTTTCTGGGTAGAGAAGGCATGCAGAAAATAAGAAACAGCTTCTTTATCCCAGAGAGAAGAGCAGGGGACTGGTGAAGAGAGGTGGGGGAAGAGAGAGGAAAATGGGTGACAAGAAAAAGGGGGAAGAGAGGCATACCCTGAACCAGCCCCAAGTCAGCCAGGCCTTCGCTGTGTCCTCAAGTCAGTTCATACTTCTCAAGTCCTGTTTCCTCATCCACAAACTAGAGATATTACAGGGTTGAAAGAGAATAAAATATAGCATGGTTCAAAAAAACAAACAAACAAACAAACAAAATGAAACATTAACTCCTAAAATGCCAGTAGGTGTTCAGTAAGCATCTGTTATGCATCTTACACAGTCTGGCTCCAAAAAAGAGATCCCATATGCCAAAGGTCTAACAGTTTGGACAAAGCACACCTATGACTAGTTGAGGGGGCATCTGGAAATAAGCTCACCCCACCACTTCAGCTCCACTCTCCTCCAATGCCTTCTTAGAAACAGAAGAATGTCCCTCAAAATGTAGACGAATTGGAGGAAGCAGAATAAAAATACAACCTCATTTAAGAGAGGGCCTGTGCTGGGATTCTTCAGGAAGTCATCTGGTGGGTAAGGGACCACGTAGCTGATGTGACATCTAACATTTGGAGGCCAAGATAATGAACATAGGTCTTGGAGAGCTAAGAAGGACCCTGATGATCTTAAACAGGGTGCCACACCAAAACGGCTTTCTTTTTACTTTTTAATTTTTTCATTTGCTATAGGGTGCATGTGCTCATCATAGAGAGAGAGACAGAAAGTACAAAGGGCAGACGACCCCACCGCGATCCTTTCCCTCCACTCTCCTCTCAGGATTTTGGGCGTGTAGACACATGCACCCAGTGTGTTTCTGAAGGTGTCGGGTCCAGGACTCAAACTGTACAGTCGGCCATGTAAGATCCAGCTGTCTTAACCACAACTCCACCTGGTTGGTCCAGCTTTCCAAGGACTAAGGATCTGGGCCTTCTGCTTCATGCCCTGTCACCAGGTTCTCACTGAGCTCCTCTCTTAAATAGTTTCATAATTGATCACTCCCCTGCCAACTGGAAGACCAAAACTCAATTTTTTTTTTTTGAGAGATTTTTGCTATAGGGCAAATGAACTAACCAGAGAGAAAGCGAGAAATCACCCTCCTGGGGTGATTTTTATCCCTTCTTCTCCACTCAGGATTTTGGGCACACATGCACATACACCCAGCATGAGTTTCAAGCCACCAAGTCTGGAACTTGAACCATGGTCAACCACATGGGCGTCTAGCACCTTAAACACTACACCACCCGCTGTCCCCCAAAACTGAATTCTTAACATGCAATGGAGAGCCAACATACAAATAGTCCCCCAAAATGTTGGTTTATGTACAATGGAAGACCAAGCCTAAACATGTGATGCTTTAGAGTTTATAAGTTGAGGCAATTAAGGTTTTACAACTGGGTAAGTACACTTGAGACCACTGCTGTCTAACAGAACTTTCTGTGATGAAGAAAATACGCCTGACTTAAACTGCCCACAAAGACAGTCTCTAGCCACACGAGGCACTGAGAACTTGAAATGTGGCTAATGGCACTTGGGAACTGACTTTTACATTTCATTTAATGCCATAAGAAGGGCAGACGCAATTGGCTACTCAATAGAGACAGGGCAGCTCTAAACCTCTCCTGCAAGGACAGCTTTAGGCAAATAGAGATAACTTTCAAAATAAAATATTTAGAGCAGAAACACCTTAGAAATAAAAGAACTTGAAATGTACCAAAAATAGTGGGGTTTTTTGTTTGTTTGTTTGTTTGGAGAGGTTTTTGCTATAGGGCACGTGCACTTGCCAGACAGAGAGAGATAGAGAGCAAGAAATTACTCTGCAGGGGGGATGGTCACACTGTAGTCCCTTCTCCTCCATTCTCCTCTTGGGATCCTGGGCGCACACGTGCCTGGTGTGAGTTTTAAGCCACCAGGTCCAGGACTCAAACTGCGGTCGACTACATGGGAGTCCAGTGACATAGCCATTACGCCAACTACTGGTCCCAATAGTGGACTGTTTGTGTGTGTGTGTGTGTGTGTGTGTGTGTTTAAAGTCTATGCCTTGTACTACCCACTGAGCTATCCTTAACCAAACAATCCTCCAGCAGCCCCAGGCATCTTGATCTGACTCCAGGGCTCTCAGGAACATAATGTGAATGCCTTTAATGTTAAGCAATCCTTTCCCCAGTAGAAGAAGCCCCTGAAGGTCAACAACCCAGCCTAGAAGATGGCCAGGTTTCAGCCCTAAGAGGTGCACCAAGTCCACTGTTCTCACAGTTAAGGAGTCTCAGCAGCCTTAAGCTCTGCAAGCCTTTACTTCTGGAACTCACCTTAGGGTCTTGCTTTGTTTCCAGGTGCACATCAACTTCAGACACACAGATTAGTGAACACAACCCCCTAGTAGTATAGGATGGGAAACTGAATGTTCACTACCAACTGCTGCAAACTATTGATGCAAGCTGCAGAAATGTCTAGATGAAAGACCTGCACAGAATGAAGACAGGGCTGTACCATTTAGGAGAAAGGAAAGAAAGATAAGGAAAGACACCTTGAAAGCTGCTTACTACCAGAAAGCCAGTCCTCAGAATGCTGAATGATAATACACACTCACTGCAACAACCTTAGAAAGCAGACGAAAGGTTAGGGAGGAAAAAAAACCCAGATTTAAGAATATTCCTTGGGGAGCCAGCAGGTGGCATGGTGGTTAAGGTGCTGGACTCCCACATGGCTGGCTGCAGTTTGAGACCCGGACCTGGTGGCTTACCTTCTTATTTTCCCTCTCTGCATCTTTCTGGTGAGTGTGCATGCCCTAGAACAAATAAAAATAATAAAAACTAAACAAATAATTAAGGGAGAAAAAAGAATATTCCTTGGTTCTTTTCACAAAAGACCTCCAGAAGACATGGTTTAAGTCTAAACCTACTCTTGCTAGTTCTACCTCTCATTTTGTGGTTTGATACAGCATTAAACTGGAATGACCCCAAACTTCACCCTCAATTGCACTTAGAGCTATGAAGATTAAAGGATTAGGATGTCTTGTTTGTAAACTCCCCTGCACAGTAACTAGAAAGAAGAGGCATCCCCCAAATTTCAGCTCCCACACCTCTACTACCTAGTCCTCCAGCCAGACCCTGCCCTATTCCAAGCAACACTCATTGGTCATGTTTCTATAGCCCAAATATAAAATTAGGTACTAGAGCCAGCAAGTTTACTGGGTGGGATGCCACACACGAAGGGCATTTTATGTTCCATATTCATAAAAAAGAAACCAATGTAAAGTAATATACCAGGAAGGGATGTGAAAAAAAGAACTTGCCCTGGGAAACAAAGTGTACAACTAAAATACACTCTGTTATGGACATTAGCAACTCTCAAACAGTATGAGAAGATTTCAGCAAGACAAGAGGCCCATAGGACCCACCACCTCCCCACAGTAGAGGAACACACAAAATGACAAGCTAAAGGTAGTCATGAGACACTTAACATTGGAGATTCATTCAGAGAAATGTGTTGTTAGGTGACCGTCATCCTACAAATATCATAGGTACTTAAACACACCTGGGTGGCACAGCCTACTACACACCTAGGCTATGTGCCAATGGCTTGTGCATCACTAGTCAAACATCATTCATCAACACAGGACTTAACTAATTCACACCCTAAACAACTGTCAACCTCCCCGCAGCAGGGAAATAGGCCTGGGGGTAAACAGGTCAACTCTACAGGTACCTAGGCTATTCTTCAAGGCCCCCAAATACCCATATGATTAAGTCATTTTGTCACAATCAAGTCATTTTGTTACAAGCTAGAGCCAGACTAGCCAGCAAAGACTGGGAAACCAATTTGTTTCCCTTTTCCTTCCAACAAAGTTTCTAGGCCACAGGCTGGGGGGAGGGTTGCTTTTAAACCGTTTTTATTTTTTAATTTTTAAATTGAACTTTATTTATTGTATTTATTTTAATTTGACCATAGAGGGACAGAGTATGAGAAAGAGAAAGAGAAAGAGAAAGAGAAAGAGAAAGAGAAAGAGAAAAAGAGAAAGAGAAAGAAAGAGATTGAATGCAAGGCGCCAGGTCTGGGACTTGAACCACAGTTGGCCATGTGGAAGTCCAGCGCTCTTAACCATCACGCCACTGGCCAGCCCCAGGGTGGGGGGGTGGCTTTTAATAAAATTCAGATCACTTAAGTGATTCAAGAGAAACTTACAGTCAGTTTCAGGGCTTCTTGCTGGGAAGAGGAGGCGCTTGAGCACCTGTCATCTACTAGGTCTGATCATGATCTCAATTTGTCCTTAGGCTAAAACTAGTGCTCCCTCATAAACTATGGCTATGATCTACCCCAGGTAAAAAGCCTGATGATAATTTGGGTTACCAGGGAACAAGACAAATTGCTTTAAAATACTGATGCTCAGCAGCCTTACACTGGAGACACACTGACTTCAGCACTTGAGCAGGCCATTTACCAGACACGGGCCTTCTCTGTCACGGTGTGAATGCATTTCCTAGAAACAGCTGGGAGACAGGGAAGGCAGTCCTACAAGGAGCCCTACCTAGACACGGACTCTTTAGAACTCTCACACTGGTTGGGATCAATTACCTGCAAGTTCTGAGCCATCACCTAACAACCAGCATGACAACAGAGCTTATTTAATCCAGAAACTGAAAGAAAGCTATAGTGATTTGCATACTTGTGGGATCCAGGTCCTCCTCTAACCTAGGGCCAGACTTCACTGAGAATACACACCCGGGTGTTATTACCCAGGGCCTGCAAAACTGTAATAGTTGGAGGTGAAAGAGGAAAAGTCGAAAATCCCCAAAACATAACTTCACTTTGTTTTCAGTGCTAAGAGTGTTAAGTCATCTTAAATAATCAGCAGGTGAACCATCCAAGAACAGAGCAATCTGATAAGTGATCAAATCATCATGCCCAGCAAGGCTCTGTACCTTTAAGAGCAAATAAATGGGTGGTGCTTAGAGGCCAAGCTTTACTTTCTAAATAGTTCTATGGTGTTTTTGTTGTTGTGGTTGGGTCTCGGTAATGGCAGTAACTTGGGAACAACTTGCCAGTTACGTGAGCTTGTAAGTGATTACATGCCGGAATTAGTAACTTTTTGTGACTGGTATTCCTCGATCAGTAATTGTGATGGGCAGAGGGGCAGTGAGGTAGCAGAGCAACAGATAACGGCTGTACCACGTCCAGCAGCCCAGATTGCCCTTTAGGAGAGAAATTTTACACCAAGCGAGCTGCACTTCACTAGGGGTGAACGACGGCCAGTTTAACATCACTAATTGCCCTGCGCATACACACTGCCCGCCCGAGAGCCATCCATTCGCACCTGGAGCGAAGTCCACCGGGTTTGCGTTAACCGCGACCGGGGAGTAGAAAGGCGCCGGCCACCCTGTGCATCCCAGGGAGTTAGATCCCAGAGCGCCCAAGGCTTCCTCTACGCCACCCCGAGTGGCTTCCGCACCGCCCACCACCACCGGCACCCTTTCTCTCCTCTCCTTCCTAAGGAAGAGAAATGATAAACCGTAGCCTAAGGCACCAAACAGTTGGGACACCCGAAAGACGGCCCGGGATGAGTCCGGCCCACCGCCTCTCCAAGCACATTTTTAACCCACAACCCCAAAACATGCGCTCTCCAGATCCAGTACCAGACGCAGGGGGGCAGCGGGAGAGCGCGACACGTGACTCTCCGCGCCCCTAGGCGTGAAGTCAGCGGGCACACCCGGCTGGATAGTTTCTACCTCTCCGCGCAAGCCTAAAGGGCCTGCAAATGCTACTTCCGATCCCGACACCCAAGCCCTGCACCTCCAGCTCGGTTCAAACGGTCCCTCCACCGAAACTCGGTTCCGGTCACATCTGGTCTCCCAGCCCATCCTCCCAGCTCGGTAAGCCGAGCCCTTTCCACTAGCTCGCCTCCCTGAATCCCAGGGACTGGGCCACCTGCTCGGGTCTGCACGCCGCTGGGCCTAGGAAGGGATGCACTCCACGGTGAGCCACTGGAGCCCAGAAGTTGGCTGAGGCTCAGAAGGGACCAATTCAACGCCAATCTCTCCGGGAGGGAAGGCGGCTTGGGGGACCTCCTTCCCTCCTGAACACCTGGCCCTGCCCACGGCCCGCCCCGCCGCCGCTCCCGGCGCAGACTAGGTACACACGACCTTTGAAAAGTAAACGCGTGCGGGGTAGGGCGACCTTGGGTGGGACGCGCTCAGGTCTGCCTGGCAGGCGGGTGTGCGCGCTCAGGGAAAGTTAAAGCGCTGAGGGACGCCCCGGGCGTCGCGTCCTCCTCCCCTACTCCCGAGGTCGGTGACGCGCGAAGGGAACTGCGGAGCTATAGAGCGCCACCCCGAGCCATGAGCACGAGATCTGTCAGCAGGAGCCTGCCGGCAGACAACCCCGAACGAGAAGAACGAGGGGGCACGCGGGCGCGGAAAGGGAAAGGGCCTGCCTGGCAGTCGGCGGCGCGTGGAGCCCTCCACACACGCTCGGCGTCCGGAGCCTCCTGCCCCCAGGCTTCCTGGAGCGCGAGTCGCACGCTGCACCTGCAACCCCGGCTCCCCATCACCCCGACGGCGCCCTCTCAGGGCCCAGCACGGAGTCCTCGCGCCAG
>NW_006159921.1:3063906-3065356 GCF_000334495.1 Tupaia belangeri chinensis
GCGCGTGCGCGCCGCCGGCCGCTCCCGCCCGTGCCTCGGCCGCGCCTCTCCCAGCTGCGCCAGAGGGGGCGCGGTCTGGAGCGCTCCGCGAACATCCCGCCGCCGCCCGCGTCATCTCGCGAGAGGAGTTGTTATCTCGGCAGAGCCCAGAGAGGGCCTGGCGGGAGGCTGCAGAACCTGGTGGGCCGTCGAGGCCCTGCCAGCAAAGCCCACCCCGCCTCGATTGTGGGCGGCTTCGGGTGGTCAGTTAGGTCCCCTCCTGCCTCGGGACGGAAAGGCCTTTGGAAAAGATCGGGGTGCCGGTGAGAGACAGAGCTTGCACTAGGGCTTTAGCTTCCCCTAGGGTCGTTTTACATTGTATTGCGCAATTAGGTGGGTATTAATAACTATATCTACTTTATAATGATGATACCTGGCACCCCTCAAATGCAGCTTTCTTGTCCATTTTCACAAATTGGTGGTGTCAAAGTGAAACACTTTCCTCCAAACTGATTTGGGTTTTGGAATGATTCCTGTGAAGAAATAAGTCACTATGAGTCACTGCGTAGGCCAGGAGGTTGGGAAACTAAATCCCCCTGAGACAAATGGATAGGACAAGGTTCTGCCTGGCCAGTCCTCTCATATTTCAGAAAAAGGGACTTTAATTGAATGTTTGTTTGAGCAAATGTTACAAAAGAGTTTATGCTCACAATTAACCATTACTTTGGAAAATGCTTAATCTTCACTAGTGACCAAATACATTTAAATGATATGGAGGTACCATTTACCTATTGAGTTCTAAGTGTACATACACACACACACACACACACACACATATATTATGTATGTACATAATACATAATTGATACTTAAATATACATTATATATATATGAATCTCAATTGCATGGTGTGGTAGATGGCATGTAGGGAGCAAATACGAAACTGACGCTGGAAAGAAAGAACAAGAGAACTGTTTTATGTCCTGTGGTCAGAAAAGACATAAGATGAAATTTAAACTGCAATTAATTTGATGAGAAGGAGCCAAATTTGCAGATTGTGTAAGGACATGAGGGTTTGAGAAGAGCGTTCTCGACAAGACACAGCACACACAAAAGCAAAAAACAGCTTTGGTGGACTGGAAGACCAGGGCGGATGGAATGTAGTGAGGAGAGAGAGTGTCAGAAAAGGGTGCTGAAGACATAGAGTTGTTTGTGATGGGGAGGGAGGCTGCCTTAAAAGTGATAGTGAAACTGGTTTTGTTCCACTCCGCTCAGATCAAAAGCAGGCATGCATCCACTTCAAGGCCCTTGCACTTGCTATTCTCCTACCCTGAAATATTCTGCAGAGCTCACTCCCTCACCTCTCCCCGCTATACCTATGCACCTCTTTCAAGTCCTTTCCTCAAAGGTCATGTACTTAATCTTAGTGAAGCTTTCCTTGGACTTTCTACTTAAAATTATAACCATTCCT
>NW_006159921.1:3065387-3073700 GCF_000334495.1 Tupaia belangeri chinensis
GATGATGCATACTGCTAAGAGAACGGATTCCGTAGGCTGGGACCAAATAGAAGGCCTGGATTCAATTACCTAGCGGACCTAAAGGCCAGGCACAGTGGAATGCACCTGTAATCCCAGAGACTTGGGGAGATTGAGACAGGAGAATCCCATGCTTAAGGCTGGCCTAGGCAACATACAAGACCCTGTCTTTTAAAAATAAATAAATAAAAGAACCAGGTGAGATGACACACACCTGCAGTCACAGCTGGGTGAAGGAGACAAAAGGATTGCAACATGGCAATACCTATCTTTAACAAAATTGTGGGCCAGCAAGTGTCATGGTGGTTAAAGCTGCTGGGTCTCCTATGGTTGAGCACGTGGTTCAAGTCCCAGACCTGGCAGCTCGAGAAGCACCAACTCTTATGCATGCGTGCCCAAATTCTCAAAAGAAGGGAGAGATGGAGGAGAAGGGATTGTGGTATGATCATTCCCCATGGAGGGGTTCTCTCTCTCTCTCTCTCTCCTTCATAAATATACATGTCCTCTGGCAAATTTTTTAAATTGTAACCACAGAAGACACAAACACAATTCCTGTTTTACCTCTATTTTTATTTCTTCTTTCCTTTGCTTACAACTGTCTACTATATACTTACTTCATGAGAACAGGGATTACTGAGGATTTGGCACAAAAAAGATGCTCTGGAAAAATGTGCGTAGTGAATTATGGGAAGCCATTTCGAGAGTTAAGTAGAGAGTGACACGATATAATTTCTGTTCTTAAAGGCAAGCTATTAGCTGCTATAGGAAGAATGGATTAGAGGGAGACCAGCCTAGAAGCAGAGACCAGTGCAGAGGCTCCTTCAAGTGGTCCAGGTGAGAAACTGTACCAATCTGAGCTAAGAGTTGTAGTCCTGTGGATAAAGAGACTGTTTTGGACTCAAGATATATTTTGGAAGTACAATCTAAGTAGCCCTTATTCAAAATATGTAGGGCTGGAAATACTTCCAATTTTGGATTATTTTGGATTTTTGTAACATTTGCATATATATGTAATGAGATATCTTGAGGATGTAACCCATGACTAAACATGAAATTCATTTGTTTCATATATACCTTACACACATAGACTGAAGATAATTTAATACAATCCTTTTGTATTACAATGTTTTGCCCACAGCTTCTCACATGAGGTCAAGTGTGGCATTTTTGTCACGTTGCTGCTCAAAAACTTTGAGGTTTTGGGACAGCTCTGTGGCACAGCAGAAATGTGCTGCTCACGCCAAACTCCACATAGCAACTGCAGTCCACATCCCTAGCCCCATCAACCTGAAACACATTGGGCATATGTGTGACTGCTCCAAATCCTATGCACTAGAAATCTGGAGGAGGGGAATCATGACATGTTCAGACCCCATGGAAGGTGCTCCTCCCTCCCACATATACACACATACGCTATCATAAATAAAGAAAACAAGAAAGCAAAAAGCGTCTCAGAATTTGGATTTCAGATGTTCAGATTAGGGATACTCAAACTGTAGTAGTAACCACTTACTCAGGTTACTACTGGTAAGTAAGAGGAAGAAGGAACAATGATTCCTTGGACTTGAGTTACTATGTGAACTGGAGTTCTACTAAGTGAGGGGAGGAGACGGGTGGCGTTTTGAACCCATTACATGTGCTATTTTTGTGATCTCCAAATGCGAATAGTAAGTTGAGCAAGGAAGTCTGGAGCTCAGAGGAGTGGTCTAGGCGGAAAATATGTACATGTTCTGAAAATTATGTAAGGTCCAGCCCCATAGCACAATGGTTAAGTGCTGTGGATGGAGAACTGGCTCCCATGTGGCCAACCACAGCTTCAATCTGGCCAGGTGACTTGAAAAACACACTGGGGGGGGGGGGACCAGCAGATGGTGTAATGGTTGCATCACTGGGCTCCTATGTAATGGACTGCAGTTCGAGTCCCAGACCTGGCAACTTAAAATTCACACCGGTTGCTTGTGCATGTGTGCTCAAGATCCTGAGAGGAGAATGGAAGAAAAGGGATTGTGTCGTGGCCCTCACCCCAGGGCGTGATTTCTCGCTTTCTGTCTTTTTCTGTCTCTCCAAGCGCACATGCTCTATAGCAAAAATTTCTCTCTTAAAAAAAAAGAAAGAAAAACACTAGGGATCAGCTGGTGGTGAGATGTTTAAGGCAGATGGATCCCACATGACCAACTGCATAGTTTGAGTCCCAGACCCAGCAGCTTGAAAACATGCCAGGTGCATGTGTATGCACGCCCAAAATCCTGAGAGGAGAATGGAGAAGAAGGGATTGCTGTGTGGCCATTCCCCCAGGCATGGATTTTTCACTTTCCTTCCCCACATTTCTACCCTCTGTGAATACAATTGCCCTATAGCAAAAATAAAGAAAAAGAAAAACACACCAGGCATATGTGCATGCATGTCCCAAATCCTGATAGTATAGATGAATGGAGGAAAAAGGATTGTGACGTGACTATACCCCATATGTTCTCTCTTTCTGTCTCTCTCCCTCACACACATGAGCCCTCTGGCAATAAATAATTTTTAAAAGAAACAAGAAAAAATATGTGAAAAGGAGATATTTTAAAGAAAAACAATGACCGGTGGTGGAGGTCGAAAATGTATACAGGAAAGAAACTGAGAAAATGACGTCCAGAGAGTCAAGACTTGGAAGCGTGGGGAGAAGCATGAGGAGAAGGAGGCAGTGGAAGATAGATGGTGCGAGGAACACGGCTAAGAGAGACAGAGGAGCACAAGTGAATGAGGCCTGTAAGTCTGTCATCTCCTGCTCAGGGGACTTGGGAAATGCCCGCCAGGAAAAAGGAATGAGAGAATGAAAGAGGAGCTGGTTAACTGGAACACTTGGGAAAGTGCAAGATACAAGTCAAAGGAGGAAAGATGAGAAAAACAGGATTAACTGTTGGGTGGCTGGGCAAGTCGTGACACATTTTCCATAGAAAAACAGAAAAATACCTCATGACTTTCCCCACAATCTAATATAATCACAACTAGACTTCAGTAACTGTGGCCAGGAGCGTGGCCACAAAGTCCAGGCACAATACAGTAGTCACCCTTATCTGAGGAGGACACACTCTGAGATACCCAGTATGTGCCTGAAACCGTGGTTGGTACCCAAACCTATATATGCTATGTTTGTGCTTATGCATACCTACCTATGCTAAAGTTTAGGCACAGTAAGAGATTAACAATAATCATTAATAACAAAATAGAATCACTGGGACCAGCAGGTGCCATAGTGGTTAAGGCACCGGACTCCCATATGGTTGACCATAGTTTGAGTCCCGAACCTGGCAGCTTGAAATTCATGCCAGGCACATGTGTGTGCCCAGAATCCTGAGAAGATGAGGAGAAGGGACTGTGGTATGACCATTCCTTCCGGGGGTGATTTCTCACTTTCTGTCTCTCTGTCTCTCTGTCTCTCAAGCAAGCACACATGCCCTTTAACAAAACCTCTCTCTCTCTCAAAAAAAAAAAAAAAAAGAAAGAAAGAACAATTATGATGGATGTACCAGCTTTACCTCTTTCATGCTGCCAGGTCCACAGGTCCAAGACTCAAACCACACAGTCAGCCATGGGGAATCTAGCTGCTTTAACCACAAAGACATGGAGCCAACCCAGCATCCCCTATATTGAAAAAGTATGAGTATATAAACACCAAATTCAGCCTGGTTATTATCTTGGAATGAAGGATGTTGGAAGAAGAGAAATAGATGTATATAGAGAGAATTGGGAGGTAAGGGTACACAGGGAACCTCGACTGAATCTATAATACTCCATTGCTTTCAGAGCATTATAAACATTTGAAGCAAATGTAAAGTTAAGACTTTGGGAAATAGAAGTATATAGGTGTGTGTTATATTCTTCTCATGCCAAGAAAAGTGCTGTCACCTGGTAGGTGAGATCGTTGAGCAGTACCATGATAATGTAAGGTGACATGAATGATACATTGGGAGCTAATTCTTCCACCTCATGGGAAACCCAACAGACTCCTAATATTGCCTGCTCTTCCCTGAAAACTTCAGCAGTTATGCCATTGTGTTGGGGCATGCCTTTGTAATTTTGTTCGATCTTTTGGAAAGCAATTTAGTAATCATTAACAAGAGTCATAAAAAAACGTTCATATCCTTTGACCCAATAACCAGTCTTCCAGAAAATTATCTCGGATGACTTGCTTCAAAAGAAAAGTCCATATGCATCCATCTCCTTATGGCCATTCTCTCTAGGGCAGCTAAACATAAACATCTAATAGTGAGGGAACTTTAACCAACTCATGATACACATACATGTTAACTGGAATATTCCTAACTAGTCCTAAGATGACCATTGTTATCACTATATGGAAACACAGGAAATTTTTAAAATCAAGTACTAAGTGGCAAATTCTGAATTCAAAGTGTTTGTTTGTGTTTGCTTTACATGAACATGGACCAAAGCCAGCCATAGAAAAACCATTCGTTCATGTTTGGAAGACTGGTTTGAAATTGGTTTTCTTTTTCTTTAGGACCATTTTTTGCTTTTTAAAATAAAAATCAGAAAATATTTCAGGTAAGGCCATATTGAGAAAGGGTTTATTAAAACATAAAGGCCAGGCCCCCTGATGGCAAAGCAATAACTCGATGCTGGACCCACATGGAAATGTCCTGTGTTTGTGTCCCAAAACCTCTCTGTACTCTCCTTAGGCATCTGTGTATGCTCATGATCTTGACTGGCTGAGGCTGAGGGTGGATCACAGCTTGAAGACCCTGTTGGGGGTGCCTTTCTCGCTCTCTTTCTCTTTCTGTCTCCCTCACACACACACACACACACACACACACACACACACACACACTTCTTAGAAGAAATAAATAAACATAAGAAAAGAAAGGTTGGACTAGACAGTGACATGATGAAGGCAACTGGATCCTACATGGCTAAATGAGTGTTTCAAGTCCTGGACCCAGTGGTTTGAAAAACAAACAAGCAGGACCAGCAAACGATATAGTGGTTATATCTCTGGATTCCCACATAGTTGACTGCAGTTTGAGTCCCGGACCCAGTGGCCTAACTCACACCGGGCACATGTGCACATATGCCCAAAATCCCAAGGGGAGGATGTGGCCATCCCCCCAGAGGGTGATGTCTCACTTTCTGTCTGTCTGCCTCTGTCTCTCCAGCAAGTGCATGTGCCCTATAGCAAAAATCTCTCTCTCTAAAAAAAAAAAAAAAAAAAAAAAAAAAAAAAAAAAAAAAAAAAAAAAAAAAAAAAAAAGAAAGCAAGAAAGAAGAAAGAAAGAAAGAAATACAGAGAGACACCAGGTGTGTGTGCATGCATGACCAAAATCCTGAAATGAGGGGAAAATTAAATAGAAGGGGCTGCAGTGTGACCATTCCCCATGAGGGATACTTTCCTCACTTTCCCTCTGTTTTTCTCCACAGAATGGACATACCCTCTAGCAAATTAGAATAGAGAGAGGAGAAAACAAAGGACACATAATAATTGCAGAAAATGGATTGCAGAGTTTTAAAAAAATACAAGTATTTAAGCTTCATGCTGGAGATTCTAATTCTGAGGGGGGGGTTTCTCAGGTGGAGGGAAAAAACTAGATTTTTTCAGAGCTACACAAGTAATTTCTTTACCCACCCCCCAAAGTAAATTTGATGAACACCAGAATGAGACTTACTGAGATAGATAATTATTGTTATACTTTCAAATAATCTGTTAAAAATACTGATCAGAAATAGCAATACAAGGGGACCAGCAGATAGTGGAATAGGTACGTCACTAAACTCCCACGTCATCAAGCACGGTTCGAGTCCCAGACTTGGTGCCTTAAACTCACTCCAGATGAGTGTGCGTACATACCCAAGGTCCCAAGAGGAGAATGGAGGGGAAGGAATTTCAGTGTGGCCATCCCCCCTGGGGGTGACTTTTTGCTTTCTGTCTCTCTATCTCTCTGTCTTTCTCTGTCTTTTTAGCAAGCACACAAGCCCTATAGCAAAAACCTTTAAAAAAAAAAAGAAAGGAAGAAAAAAGAAAGAAAGAAAGAAAGAAAGAAAGAAAGAAAGAAAGAAAGACGTAGTAATACAAGGAAAACTTACATAATTAGAACATTTTCCCGGGACAAAATATGTTCCTACTTGTGGAGCTTTTACATTTCCATTTATTTAGTTACAGTATGACAAATTTGTAGCATTTGTACACAATCCAGAACACAGGAAGGACAGTTTTGATAAACACTCATGGTTCTGTACAATGTAAGGGAAAAAAAAAAAAAAAGAAAAACACATGGCATAAGAGCTGATGGCCTGGGGTTTAGCAGGAAGAGAAATAAAAGCAGAAAAATATAGTTACCTCCGTATCAGTCAAAAGATATTGATGGGAATTACAAGGACAATCTCCTACTGAGACCAGCTGTGGCCTTTTCCTGAGGAATATGAGTAGTGGATAATCAGTCTCAGAAGATTTAATTTGCCTATTTTTCTTTTATAATGTTGGCATTAACCCATACGGAGTTATTGTTAAAGACAAAAGCATAGAAACAGAAAGAGCCAAATAGAGTTTTGTTTTACTCAGTTAACCTTCTGTAGAAAATAGTGAGACAATGGATTCCTTTTTTTGTAATTTTATTGGTTTTTTTTTTTTTTTTTTTGTTAAAAATACTGATCATAGGGAACATGGGCCCACCAGAGAGAAAGAGAAAGTAAGAAAGCAAGCTAAGCTAAGCCACCAGGTCTGGGACTTGAACCACAGTCAGCCACATGGGCAGTGGCCAGCACCCTAGCCACCATGTCACCTGCTGGCCCTGAGAGAGTAGATTCTTTGAAGAAATCCCTAGGTTAACCAATTTTTACGATGATTTGTTTCATGGATCATCATTTCCGGAAGGGTGATCTCTGTGAAAAGCAGTTCCTCAGGGCACACCCTGTGGCCTGATGGTTAGGTGAATCTGATTCCATATGGCCACCCACTGTTCAAATCCTAGCCCTGCAATTTGAAAAACATGCTGGACATATGGTACACACATGCCCCTAATCCTGACAGGATGGAGAAATGGAGAAGGGATTACAAAATGTGCCCCATTGGGAGTGCTTTCTTCTTCTCCCTTTCTCTCTTATCTCTGTCTCTCTCTGGTGAGCACATGTGTCCTCTGGCATGCATAAATAAATAAATAAATAAATAAATAAATAAATGAATAAATAAGTAAGTAAGTTAAGTAAAAATCAGTTCCTCAGAAGGCTGGGCAGTATTGCATGAAAGGGGTTCCATGATAGAGTAAGTTTGGAATGCAGAGTTTACCCAAGTTTGAAAGTCTTCCCAGGATTTCTCAGAGCCTTTACAAATCTACAAGATCTTTTCTATAATATGTGATTTGAAAATCTTCTCTTGACTGATGGGACAAACGCACTTTAAAAAAACTTCCATAGGCCAATATGACTTACAGTGAGAGCTAAATAAATGTTAATTGTTAAAACATGTGAAGTTGGGACCAGCAGGTGATATATTGGGTAAGGCGCTAGACTTTCACCTGGTCGTCTGTGGTTCAAGTACCAGACCCAGCAGACTGAAACTCATGCCAAGCAACTGTGCATGTGTGCCCAAAATCCTGAGAGGAGAATGGAGGAGAAGGGATTGTGGCATGGCATGGCATGGGGAACAATTTCTTGCTTTCGTCTCTCTGTCGCTCTGGTGAGCAAAGAGCCCTATAGCAAAAGTCTCTCTCTTAAAAAAAAAAAAAAGTGACATTAGTATAGGGTTTTATAGTCCTGGTTTACATTAGTTGATTTGGATTTTCACCCAAGGAAAATTAACTTTCATGTGAAATTAGGAGACAATACACAGAAGTTCAAGAGCCTCCCAACAAACCTTAGAACTAATGAGAAAGTTCACTAATATTTCTGCTTATAAAAAAGTATAAATTCCTTTCCTATATATGAATAGCAAACAATTAAAATTTTATTTTTAGAATACTATTTATATTGGGATCAAAATCTACAAGGTATCTAAGAATAAGTTTAATAATACAGTATGGCTGGGGCCGGCAGGTAGCGTGGTTGTTAAAGGCACTGGACTCACACATGGCCGACCACAGTTCAAGTCCCAGACCTGATGGCTTGTTGTCTCTCTCTCTCTCTCTCTCTCTCTTTCTCTCTGTCAAAACTGAAAAATAATGATAATAAATAATTTTTTTTTGTAGAGGTTTTTGCTATAGGGTGCCTGCACTCACCAGACAGACAGAGAGAGACAGAGAGACAGAAAGCGAGAAATCACCCCCCAGGGGGGATGGTCATGCTGCAATCCCTTCTCCTCCATTC
>NW_006159921.1:3074031-3075152 GCF_000334495.1 Tupaia belangeri chinensis
CAGAGAGGTGATTTCTCGCTTTCTGTCTCTCTGTCTCTCTCTGTCTTTCTGGCGAGCACACGTGCCCTATAGCTAAAAACCTCTCAAAAAAAAGAAAAAAAAAAAGAGAGAGAGAGAGAGAGAATGAGAGTAAGAGAGATAAAAGTCCTGATTAGGAAACAAAGGTAGTGAAATATGGAGACTATTCCATTTTAACCACATTGACTTTTTATCCACAAACATGGTATTTAATCTCTCCATTTGTTTGGAAATTCCAGACTGCATAGTTGGCCATGTGCAAGATAACTACCTTAACCTCCATGCCACCTGCTGGCCATGTTTGGAATTCGTTTGTCTTTTAATAAAGATAATATGTTTTCTCCATTAATGTTTTGGTCATGCTATATATATATATTTTTTTTTTTTTGGAGAGGTTTTTGCTATAGGGAACATGCGCTTGCCAGATAGACAGAGAGAGACAGAGAGACAGAAATCAAAAAATTACCCCCCGGGGGGATGGCCACGCTGCAATCCCTTCTCCTCCATTCTCCTCTCAGGATCTTGGGCACACACGCACACGCGCCCGGCGTGAGTTTTAAGTCACCAGGTCTGAGACTCAAACCGCGATCGACTACATGGGAGTTCAGCAACATGGCCATTACGCTAACTGCTGGTCCCTCATTCTCTCATTTTTAAATAACCTCTGGAAACAAAGGCGGCACCAGCTCTTTCATTGTCAGAATGTCTTCAGCCCGTCTTAGAAAGCCTCTGCTTAGACATGTCTGAGAGCGCCATCTAAAGATCCCCAATAATAACCTGGAGTATATTTGTTATGTTTCTATGTAGTAAAGTACAAAAAGCTCTCAAGACATGTTAATTTAATATCAGAATTTATAAAGGGCTTATGCAATTTATTTGTGTCTTCCAACCACTCAATATCTCTTTGGATATCTCAACTAGGAAAGGCTTTTGTTGTGCTCAAAATTGCCCAATTGGCACCAGCCAGTGGTGTGGTGGTTAAGGCAGCAGGATCCTGGTGGCTTGAAAAATATACCAGGTGTGGGGCCAGCAGGTGGCGTGGTGGTTAAGATGCTGGAATTCCCACATGGCCAGCCACGGATCAAGACCTGGGCCTGGTGGGC
>NW_006159921.1:3075173-3076826 GCF_000334495.1 Tupaia belangeri chinensis
CAGATGCATTGTGTGTGCATGCCCAGAATCCTGAGAGGAGAATGGAAGAGAAAGGATTATGACATGGCCAACCCACCCCAAGAGGTGATTTCTCACTCTATCTCCCAACCCCCAATCCTTGTCTCTCTCTCCAGCAAACAAACACACATGCTCTATAGCAAATATATATATATATGTATATGTATATATATATATATATTTTTTTTTAGATTGCTCAATTGGGCTGGCCCCCTAGCATAGAGTAGTTAAGGGAACTGGATCCTACATGTCCAACCACAATTCTAGTTCCAGTTCCAGCTCCTGCAGCTTGAAGACTACACTGGGCGTATGTGTGTATGTGCTCCAAATTCTGATGGGATAAAAAAATGAAAGAAAAAGTATTGCAGAGTGACTATGTTCCTTCAGGGAGTACTTTTCCCCTCATAACTTCTGGCAAACACATGCACCCTCTGGCAATTAAAAAAAAAAAAACTTGCCCAATTTAATTTTACTAAATGAAATGCAACAGATGTAAATGGAGGTAGCTTCCTGGCTCACAGCAGTTCTCCCAGTGGCCACATTTTCTTCTGATAATTAGACTGAATCTCAGGCCATGAAAGTGAGCAAATGACTAAGATGGGTCAATCACAAGGCCTCCTTTCTCTGACCTGTGATTGGTCTGGGCTGGTCAGCCTTTTCCCTATTGTAGGAGCAAATATAGCGGATGGGAAAAGAACAGCAGGGATAAGAGGACGCTTTTGAACCCTTTGCTCTCGTCACTCCAGTACTTTCATGGATTGAGTACATGAGCCAAAGAAAGCCATCTTTTTTTGGCCTAAATTAGTTCACTATGCCTTTTTGTTTTCTTGTGATAAAAAAGGATTCTTACAATAAGTAAGCAGGTAGAAGCTTCCATGCCTGGTCTACACAAGATGCCTGCAATAGAATAAAGGCTCTTCAGTTATGGGATAAGGAATTTATTGAAGAAGGAGACTGTGCACATGTGTAGGAGGAACTGGGGAAATGAGGGTACAGGAATAAAATGGGAATCAGTCCGAGGAACTGAACACAACAATCCACTGACATGTGACGGTAAAAGCAAGGCTGTGGGAGTCGGTGGGAAGCCATCCCCTGGTGAAGCTACTCCCTTTGTGAAACTTACGGATCCTTTTCAAGCATCTAGTGGTGAGTCAAGGGCCACTGTTGGTCAAGAGGATCAATCATTTGTAAGAAGGGGAGAGGAGAACGGGATCAAGAGCAGAGGAGGGAAAGACCAGCAGATGGAGTAATGGTTATGTCGCTGGACTTCCACATAGTCAGCTGCAGTTCGAGTCCCAGACCCGGTGGTTGAAACATGCGGGGCATGTGTGCGTGCCTGCCCAGAGTCTTGAGAGGAGAATGGAGGAAAAAGGATTGCAGCATAGCCATCTCTCTGGGGGCATGTTTTCTCACTTTCTGTTTTTCTGTCTCTCTGGTAAGTGCAAATGCATTATAGCAAAAATATTTCTTAAAAAAATAGGGCGCGTTTGCGTGCGTGCCCAAGATCCCGAGAGGAGAATGGAGGAGAAGGGATTGCGGCGTGACCATCCCCCCTAGGGGGTGATTTCTCGCTTTCTGTCTCTATGTCTCTCTCTGTCTGTCTAGCGAGTGCATGTACCCTATAGTGAAAATCTC
>NW_006159921.1:3076922-3081319 GCF_000334495.1 Tupaia belangeri chinensis
GAGGGACCAGCAGTTAGCGTAATGGCTGTGTCGCTGGACTCCCACGTAGTCGACCGCGGTTCGAGTCCTGGACCTGGTGGCTTAAACTCACGCCGGGCACGTGTGCGTGCATGTCCAAGATCCCGAGAGAAGAATGGAGGAGAAGGGATTGCAGCGTGACCGTCCCTCCTGGGGGGTGATTTCTTGCTTTCTGTCTCTCTGTCTCTCTCTGTCTGTCTGGCGAGTGCACGCACCCTATAGCAAAAACCTCTCCAAAAAGAAAAAGAAAAAAAAAAAAAGCAGAGGAGAGCAAAGATAACCACATGTACCTCTAGTTCTCACTCTAACTACTGCTAACCACAAAAACCTACAGAAAGTCATGGCTGCTACTTCATTTCCACCTTCCAGATCTCATACACATTCCTCTTTTGCCCAGATCCAACCAGGAATGGTACAGAGAAAGGGATTCTGAAAATTATAGATCCCGACTTGTCCAAGCTGACATAGGACAAAATGCGCTAGCCTTTATCCAGGCAACCTCACATTGAAGGAGTCATGAAGAGGTCCCCAGGAAAGGAGCCTCAGATTTACATGATTTAACCTGTCCAGGGGTTCTGCAGCAGTTTGAGCCTGAGCAGCCAGGCTCTTCTCAGTAAGAACATTTTCTCATACCCGTCCTGGTTCCTAGCCTCTGCAGTCCCTTCTCCATACCAAGAGACTTTGATCCTCCTCCCAAACGTGCAGGCTCAACTCTGTCACCACTTTAGAGCCAATCCTGATTTTAGAGAGGAAAATTAAGGGTGTTCAGCCTGATGCTTCTTTAGCCCGAAGCTAAGTCTGCCCTGGGGTGAACTTGGACTTCTGGTCCCTGTCCTGATGTCTGTTGTCTGGTCCTTTCTTGCTCCTGGAGTGGAAGTGCCCTTCTGGTGATCTTCTCAGTGTTTGCTCCTTAGGCTTCCCAGGATCAAGTCCCTGCCTCGCTTGGCCTCTCCTCATTCTCTACCCAAGTCTTTCCTCTGAAATCTGGCCAGGATCAAGACCGTAGCCACCTGCCAACATGCTTTTCCAGTGTAGCTCCCAAAGTTGTATTTCTGAGTTCAGTCAATCCATAACATACTTAAGCAACACTGTTCTACTTAAGTCCTTGCATTGTTTGTATGAGTGATTTTTGTTCTTCTGAATCAAAAGGTTGCCTGCTTCTGAATAGCCTCACATCCCGTAATTATCTCCTTTTCAACTGTCACTAAAGTTTAATTCTCTGTCGATGATCCATTTTCTGCCAGACTTAACCAGCGTCTTCAGTTTTTTTTCCTGTGTAGAACAGTAGTGGGCCTGGTCATCCCTCAGAGCCCAGCACGGCTGAGTTTGATGTGGTATGTCATTTTCTGGCTAAATTTCTCCACAGTGGAATACCAATGATAGCAACTGACTTTCTTTTCCAAAGGAAAACCCATTGTGGTTTTTGTTATTTTTTTTAACAACCTAAGGAAAGTTGCTGTGTAGCCGATTATGAACAAAAACCCGAAGTCAGAGTGCAATGGAATACCAAGCGTTCACACCACTAGCTCCCATGTGCTCGGGGGTGTAAGTTATTTGTCCAGGCAAAGGGACAAACGACTGCTTGTCATGGATCTTTACAATCACTCCAAAGCACTTTGAACGGTGGCTGTGGAATCGAAGACTGCCGAGGCTGTTCATTTGACATGTGGCGTGTTGCTGCCTTCTGCCCGCCTCCTGCTACACCAGGTAACTCTGAAGCCTCCTGTTTTACTGAACAACGGCTTCTCATCAGTTTCCCTGCTCCCCAGATTCCACGCTCCTCCTGCCAAACTGGACAGCATCCCAGTGCCCACACCTGTGGGCTGCCTTCCCAGGGGATACCCCACCCCAGTGAGTGTCAGCTGCCATGTCTCCACTCCTCCCTGTGTGCCTCGTTTCTTCAGTGCTGTGGACCAGACTGGCTAGACTGACCGTCATTACCAACGACACACGCAGCATTGGATGTACCGACTCAGGGGAATCCTTTTAAACTGCCTCTGCTTACTCCAAGGAAATATATCAAGAGGAAATAAAGGCATCTGTGAAATGTTTTCAGACCATTAAATCATCTTGTATGAGCCATGTTAAACTCTAACAAGTTGATCAAGACTGTTATTATGACACTATAGCCGTCCGAGCAGGCTTTAGTTCAAACGTATGATCCAATGATACTTTTATTTGCTGTGCAGTTTATTGGGCTCCCGGTGTAATCATTCTGTAGAGTACATTTCAGCTCACTTTATAGACGTTGGAACAGCACATTTTATTGTTTTAGGTGACTACAGATTTCATAATCTTTTCTCTTAGGATATACTTCTGACTTGCTTAGTTCTAGGTTCTTAGAAAGAAGCACAATGTCCTGTTAAATATATATATATATATATATATATAGTGGTTAAGGTGCTGGACTCCCACGTGGCCAACTGTAATCTGAGTACCAGTCCTGGCATATTGCTTTCTTACTCTCCTGCTCTCTCTGGTCAAACTGAATAATAATAAGTAAATAAATAAATAAAAATTAACTAAAAAATTTTTAGAGAGATTTTTGCCATAAGGCATGTGTACTCTCCAAAGATGCAGAGAGATAGAAAGGGAGAAATCACCCCCCTGGGGAGATGGCCACACCACAATCCCTTCTCCTCCATTCTCCTCCTGGGATTTTGGGCACATATGCACACACACCTGGCATGATTTTCAAGCTTCCAGGTCCAGGACTTGAACCATGGTTGACTATGTGGGAACCAAGCAATGTAACCATTATGCCATCTGCTGGTTGGCCATGCCTTTCACCATGCCACATGCCACTTACTAGTCCCAAATGTCTCATTGTAATAGTGTTCCTATAAGAACATGCATTATGTTCATTTTTTTCACTCAATGAATATTTTAATGTTTAAATGATTCACTCTACCACCAAGCACATCATGAGAGTATTGCCTCTGCCTTGTGCACTGGGGTTGTATACACTTGCACCTGAAAATAGTAGGGAGAGCTTGGGTCTGAAACCGTATGAAATAGATATGATCTTTGGAGGAAAAGCTCTGTTTTAGGACTGTCACAGTTGTGAGAACCTAAATGGTAAACAAAGAAAGAAAAAAGGAGTAACAAAAAGTAAGTAAACCAGAGCCAGACACTTAGTCCAGAGATGAAGGGGTCTAGCTTCCGCATGGCCTACCATGGTTCAAATCCCAGCCCTAGTAGCTTGAAAAATATGCTGGGTGGGACCAGCAGTTAGCGTAATGGCTATGTCGCTGGACTCCCATGTAGTCGACCACGATTCACGTCTCAAACCCGGTGACTTAAAACTCTCGCCAGGCACGTGTGCATGCATGCCCAAGATCCCAAGAGGAGAATGAAGGAGAAGGGATTGCGGCGTGGCCATCCCCCCAGGGGGTAATTTCTTGCTTTCTGTCTCTCTGTCTCTCTCTGTCTGGCGAGCGCATGCGCCCTATAGCAAAAAACCTCTAAAAAAAAAAAAACATGCTGGGCATGTGTGCTCGCATGACCAAAATCCTGATAAGATGGAGAAATGGAGAAGGGCTTGCAATATGACCACATTCCAATGAGAGGTGCTTTCTCTCTTGCTTTTTAATGAATGAATGTGTCCTCTGGCCATTAACAACAACAACAACAACAACGACAGGGAGCCTGCTGGTTGGGATAGCCCTGACCCAGGTTTCCCCACTAAGACCCAATACATTCAGCATCCCTTAGTTTTCTTCCTACATGATTCCAGCTCATTCTTTGCTCTTACTCGGGACAAACTTTGGCTGACCTGACTTTGGCTAAAGGCCCTAGCACTCTTCCCCTAACACCCTAGCTTCTCCTAAGCATCTGTGGTAACCCAGATAATGCTGTCTCTACTCCCTACGATGAGCACATCTTAATCCTCAGAACCTGGGAATATGCAAAGGGGACTTTGCAGATGTCATCAAGGTCAGGATTTTGAGATGAGGAGATTAACCTGGATTATCTACATGGGCACAATGTTATTTTAAAGGTCCTCATAAGGGAGGCAGGTGGGTTAGAGTCAAAGCAGAAGCTTTGACTATGGAAGAAGTCAGAGTGATGTGGGACTGTGAGCCAAGGAATGGGGGCAGCCCGCAGCAAGTGGAAAAGGCAAAGAAGAGTTTCTCCAAAAGGGAGGTAGCCAGGCCAACATCTTGATGTTAGCTCACTGGCCCCATTGTGGACCCTTGACCTCCAGAACTGTGAGAGAATATGTGTATGTTGTTTTATGCCACTGGTTTGGGGTGATTTGTTTGCAGCCAAAATGGGAAACTAGTACATTATGAAGCTAGCCTTAACTGGAAGGTAGAAACAGAGGGCTCATCCATGCTTCTCAATATGGCAGCCACCAGCCACAAATAGCTATTTAG
>NW_006159921.1:3082429-3088341 GCF_000334495.1 Tupaia belangeri chinensis
GGTTAAGGTGCTGGACTCCCACGTGGCCAACTGTAATCTGAGTACCAGTCCTGGCATATTGCTTTCTTACTCTCCTGCTCTCTCTGGTCAAACTGAATAATAATAAGTAAATAAATAAATAAAAATTAACTAAAAAATTTTTAGAGAGATTTTTGCCATAAGGCATGTGTACTCTCCAAAGATGCAGAGAGATAGAAAGGGAGAAATCACCCCCCTGGGGAGATGGCCACACCACAATCCCTTCTCCTCCATTCTCCTCTTGAGATTTTGGGCACACACACACACACACACACACGCACACACATACTCGGTGTGAGGTTTAAGCTACTGGGTCCAGGACTTGAACCATGGTTGACTATGTGGGAACCAAGCAATGTAACCATTATGCCATCTGCTGGTTGGCCATGCCTTTCACCATGCCACATGCCACTTACTAGTCCCAAATGTCTCATTGTAATAGTGTTCCTATAAGAACATGCATTATGTTCATTTTTTTCACTCAATGAATATTTTAATGTTTAAATGATTCACTCTACCACCAAGCACATCATGAGAGTATTGCCTCTGCCTTGTGCACTGGGGTTGTATACACTTGCACCTGAAAATAGTAGGGAGAGCTTGGGTCTGAAACCGTATGAAATAGATATGATCTTTGGAGGAAAAGCTCTGTTTTAGGACTGTCACAGTTGTGAGAACCTAAATGGTAAACAAAGAAAGAAAAAAGGAGTAACAAAAAGTAAGTAAACCAGAGCCAGACACTTAGTCCAGAGATGAAGGGGTCTAGCTTCCGCATGGCCTACCATGGTTCAAATCCCAGCCCTAGTAGCTTGAAAAATATGCTGGGTGGGACCAGCAGTTAGCGTAATGGCTATGTCGCTGGACTCCCATGTAGTCGACCACGATTCACGTCTCAAACCCGGTGACTTAAAACTCTCGCCAGGCACGTGTGCATGCATGCCCAAGATCCCAAGAGGAGAATGAAGGAGAAGGGATTGCGGCGTGGCCATCCCCCCAGGGGGTAATTTCTTGCTTTCTGTCTCTCTGTCTCTCTCTGTCTGGCGAGCGCATGCGCCCTATAGCAAAAAACCTCTAAAAAAAAAAAAACATGCTGGGCATGTGTGCTCGCATGACCAAAATCCTGATAAGATGGAGAAATGGAGAAGGGCTTGCAATATGACCACATTCCAATGAGAGGTGCTTTCTCTCTTGCTTTTTAATGAATGAATGTGTCCTCTGGCCATTAACAACAACAACAACAACAACGACAGGGAGCCTGCTGGTTGGGATAGCCCTGACCCAGGTTTCCCCACTAAGACCCAATACATTCAGCATCCCTTAGTTTTCTTCCTACATGATTCCAGCTCATTCTTTGCTCTTACTCGGGACAAACTTTGGCTGACCTGACTTTGGCTAAAGGCCCTAGCACTCTTCCCCTAACACCCTAGCTTCTCCTAAGCATCTGTGGTAACCCAGATAATGCTGTCTCTACTCCCTACGATGAGCACATCTTAATCCTCAGAACCTGGGAATATGCAAAGGGGACTTTGCAGATGTCATCAAGGTCAGGATTTTGAGATGAGGAGATTAACCTGGATTATCTACATGGGCACAATGTTATTTTAAAGGTCCTCATAAGGGAGGCAGGTGGGTTAGAGTCAAAGCAGAAGCTTTGACTATGGAAGAAGTCAGAGTGATGTGGGACTGTGAGCCAAGGAATGGGGGCAGCCCGCAGCAAGTGGAAAAGGCAAAGAAGAGTTTCTCCAAAAGGGAGGTAGCCAGGCCAACATCTTGATGTTAGCTCACTGGCCCCATTGTGGACCCTTGACCTCCAGAACTGTGAGAGAATATGTGTATGTTGTTTTATGCCACTGGTTTGGGGTGATTTGTTTGCAGCCAAAATGGGAAACTAGTACATTATGAAGCTAGCCTTAACTGGAAGGTAGAAACAGAGGGCTCATCCATGCTTCTCAATATGGCAGACACTAGCCACATATAGCTATTGAGCAGTTTGAATGTGACCAGTCTGAATTGAGATGTGCAATCAGTATAAAATGCAAACCAAGGCCAGCAGGTGGTGCAGAGGGTAAGGCGACTGGATCCCACACGGCCAACTGTGTGGTTTGAATCCTGGACCTGGCAGCTTGGAAAACAAACAAAGTATGTGTGCATGCATGCCAAAAATCCTAAGAAGAGAATGGAGAAGAGACTGTGGCATTGCCATCACTCCTCGGTGTGATTTCTCATTTTCCCTCTCTTTGTCTCTCTCTCTGGCAAGCACGCACACTCTGTAGTAAACAAAAAAAAAAAAAAAAAAAAAAGGCAAACCAAAGTTTAAGAACTTAGTTCATATTTTAGATACATTGGGTTAAATAAAATATATTATTAAAATTACTTTCACATGTTTATTTTTGCTCATTTCAATGTGGCCACTGGAAAACTGAAAATTATACATATAACTTGCATTATATTTCTGTCAATGAGTACTTCCTCAAAGATGTGGACGAATCTCGGGACTGCAGTTGTGGACATCACCATGAAACCCTACTGGCCTAGGCCTTCTGCTCTCAGCTCTATGCTTCAGGTCCCACTGAGTATTTCAGGAACTGTCAGAGGTTGACACTGTCTTAAACTACCCTGAACCTATCTGGCTTGGGCCCTGATACTGTTTCTTAACTTTTGTAACTTAAGTTTTGTGGATATGATTAACAATAATTTAACATATACTTCAAAATAGTCATAAGGGAGGATTTTGAATGTTCCCAACACAAAGTAATGATAAATATTTAAGACGATGGGTATTCTAATTATCCCGATTTGATCATTACACATTGTATTCATGTATCCAAAAAACACACTGTAGAGATTAGCAGATGGTGTAGTAGTTATGGTGCTGGACTCCCATGCAGTCGACCACAGTTGGAGTTCCAGACCCAGTGGTTTAAAACTCACACCAGGTGCGTGAGTGTGCGTGTGCCCAAAATCCTGAGAGGAGAATGCAGAAGAAGGGATTGAGGCATGATCATCCCCTCGGGGGATGATCTCTCACTTTGTCTCTCTGTCTCTGTCTCTCCTGCGAGTACATGCTCCCTATAGCAAAAATCTCTCTTTAAAAAAAGGGGAAAAAAAGTATCCTGTAAACTTTATATATGTATAACTATGTATATGTATAATTATTATGTGTCAGTTTTAATCATAAAATCAAAAGAAAGGAGAACACAAATTAGGCAGTCATTGGCATAATCTGTGCAAATGAGAGACCTTGAAGCTTCGTTAGCCTCATACAAATCCACCTCTGCCCTTTCTCCCAGATTTCTCCCAGGGTGGCTCCTTTCCCCAACTCTCATCTGCCAGGAATCTTACTCTCCACAGATCTCTCATCAATTCATTAGGTAACATTCAGAGTGACCGCTGTCCTTAGCTCAGGCAAGCAAGCAGAGCTCTTGAGCTTTGGAGGACTCACATGTAACAAACAGAGCAGATTTGTATGTTAAGGAGTTTAAGATGTCTGTCACTTGGGATTTGACACTCGGTGCTGGCATAGCAGAATCCAAAAACTCTAAACATCTGTTATCATGCCTTCCACTGTTCAGATCCCAAGAAACTGCTTCTCTGCATTTCTGTCCCTATGTCCTTGGAACAAAAAAAGATTGAGTCAGAATGCCTTGAAGATTTGTAAGTTGTACTGCTGATAACAGAGCTAGACACTGCTTCAAAGCATAGAGAGGAAGAGCCCATAAAGGGAAAAAAAAAAAGACGAATTAACTTGTCAAACCTTCCTCTCAGATACCAGGAATGCAGTAGATTCTTATATAACAAGGTATCATTTCTCAGCATTGTTCTATTATTTGCAACAGTCGCAAGTGACAGCTGAGAAATATTTTGTAACATTAAATAATTAATATTGCAGTTCTTGCAAATGTGCATGTATGCAGGTCTAACTGCAACATTCATTAAACATGATATGAATTGACATCTGAATGCTAGAATTATTAATTTTTATTAAAAATATTAGTAAAATGTAGTTAAACTTTGTTTTTATTCCCCCCAGCAGGCATGTGCACTGGCTAGAAAGACAATGACAGAGACAGATGGTGAGAGACAAAGTACTGCTCCTTGGAGCATAGTCATCCTTAATCCCTTCTCCATTTCTCCATCTTATTGGGAATATGGGCATACAGGCTCATGTGTCTGGTGTATTTTTCAAGCTGCTAGGGCCAGTATTCAAACTGTGTGGTTGGCCACGTGGGATCCAGCTCCCTTAACCCACAGGTCATGGGATCAGCCCTAATTTTTCAAAAAATGAAATATAAATTTAATTTTTATTCAAATACTTTAGAAAATAAGTACATCAGGGCCAGCAGTGGTGTGGTGATTGAGATACTGGATTCTCACATGGCCGATTGCAGTTTGAGTCCCAGACCTGGCAGCTTGCTTTCTCACTTTCCATCTCTCTCTCTCTCTGTCTCGCTCTGGTGAGTGCACATACCCTTTTGCAAATTGAAATAATAATATCATAAATAAAATAAAATAAGTAATTCCTAAGAAAAAAATTATGTCAAAATCACAGAGAGAGAAATACAAAAGTGAGCATTATGACCACCGAAGACCCTCTGCCCAGACTTCACTCTCTTGTTCCCCAGATGTCTCCAGGAGCCAGGAGAAGCCAATCAGTAGCCATCTATATTAGAGTTCTGAGCAGCCCCATTCAGAGTTTATGAACACCAAAGACCCTCTACCCAGACTTCACTCTCCTGCTCCCCAGGAGGGAGGCCAGGAGCCAGACTGCAGGTCACCTCCTCCTGTGTTTCAATAAATACTGAGATGTAATTCCAAAAACTAGGGAAAAAGGTATAACCCATCAGATGACCAGAAACCATTGCAGAGGCACAAGAAATATGAGAAACCAAGAAAATATCTCTCCTCTAAAGAAAAAGAGTAACTCCTCTTCCTCCACAGAGAATATAAAGGAACTCATGGAAATGTTAAAGAATTTAAAATATTCATAGTGACAAAGCTAACAGAGAAGCAAGAGAAGAGAGACAATGAACTCCAGAAGATGCAGGAGAAAGAGACACCAGGTTCCAGGAGTGAGGAAGTTGCATGATCTGAAAGAGGAGATACACATCATAAAAAAGAAACAAATGGGATTGTTAGAGATGAAGGCTGTAATATAGGAAGTCAAAACTTCCATTGAAAATATCAAAAGTAGATTAGATCATGCAGAAGAGCAAATTTCAGATGTAGAAGATAGAACCTCTCATACAGAAAAATTCACCAAAAAGAGTGAGAAAATAACCCCCTCCCAAATGAGAATAACATATGAGTAATACTAGATACCGTTAAATGACCAAACATCTGGATCATCAGTATCCCAGAAGCTGAAAAAGTAATAAGGGCATTGATAATATATTCCATGAAATCATGGAAGAAAACTTTCCAAACCTAGAGAGGCACTCAAACATCCAGACCCAAGAAATACAAAGGAACCCACATAGAATCAATCCAAGATGATATTCTCCAAGGCACATCATAGCCAGATTGACCAAAACCACAGACAGAGACAAGATACTAAAATTGGCAAGAGAGAAACGTCAAGTTACATTCAAAGGATATCCCATAAGGGTAACGTCGGACCTCTCCTCGGAAACAATGCAGGCAAGAAAAGAATGGGAAAATATGTTCAACGTGTTAAGTGAAAATCAATTCAATCAAGAATACTATTGGAACCAGCAGTTAGCGTAATGGCTATGTCGCTGGACTCCCACATAGTCGACCGCGGTTCATGTCCCGGACCCGATGGCTTAAAACTCACGCCGGGCGTGTGTGCGTGCGTGCCCAAGATCCCGAGAGGAGAATGGAGGAAAAGGGATTGCAGCGTGACCATCCCCCCTGGGGGGTGATTTCTCGCTTTC
>NW_006159921.1:3098709-3102805 GCF_000334495.1 Tupaia belangeri chinensis
CAAAAAAAAAAAAAAAAAAAAAAAGGCAAACCAAAGTTTAAGAACTTAGTTCATATTTTAGATACATTGGGTTAAATAAAATATATTATTAAAATTACTTTCACATGTTTATTTTTGCTCATTTCAATGTGGCCACTGGAAAACTGAAAATTATACATATAACTTGCATTATATTTCTGTCAATGAGTACTTCCTCAAAGATGTGGACGAATCTCGGGACTGCAGTTGTGGACATCACCATGAAACCCTACTGGCCTAGGCCTTCTGCTCTCAGCTCTATGCTTCAGGTCCCACTGAGTATTTCAGGAACTGTCAGAGGTTGACACTGTCTTAAACTACCCTGAACCTATCTGGCTTGGGCCCTGATACTGTTTCTTAACTTTTGTAACTTAAGTTTTGTGGATATGATTAACAATAATTTAACATATACTTCAAAATAGTCATAAGGGAGGATTTTGAATGTTCCCAACACAAAGTAATGATAAATATTTAAGACGATGGGTATTCTAATTATCCCGATTTGATCATTACACATTGTATTCATGTATCCAAAAAACACACTGTAGAGATTAGCAGATGGTGTAGTAGTTATGGTGCTGGACTCCCATGCAGTCGACCACAGTTGGAGTTCCAGACCCAGTGGTTTAAAACTCACACCAGGTGCGTGAGTGTGCGTGTGCCCAAAATCCTGAGAGGAGAATGCAGAAGAAGGGATTGAGGCATGATCATCCCCTCGGGGGATGATCTCTCACTTTGTCTCTCTGTCTCTGTCTCTCCTGCGAGTACATGCTCCCTATAGCAAAAATCTCTCTTTAAAAAAAGGGGAAAAAAAGTATCCTGTAAACTTTATATATGTATAACTATGTATATGTATAATTATTATGTGTCAGTTTTAATCATAAAATCAAAAGAAAGGAGAACACAAATTAGGCAGTCATTGGCATAATCTGTGCAAATGAGAGACCTTGAAGCTTCGTTAGCCTCATACAAATCCACCTCTGCCCTTTCTCCCAGATTTCTCCCAGGGTGGCTCCTTTCCCCAACTCTCATCTGCCAGGAATCTTACTCTCCACAGATCTCTCATCAATTCATTAGGTAACATTCAGAGTGACCGCTGTCCTTAGCTCAGGCAAGCAAGCAGAGCTCTTGAGCTTTGGAGGACTCACATGTAACAAACAGAGCAGATTTGTATGTTAAGGAGTTTAAGATGTCTGTCACTTGGGATTTGACACTCGGTGCTGGCATAGCAGAATCCAAAAACTCTAAACATCTGTTATCATGCCTTCCACTGTTCAGATCCCAAGAAACTGCTTCTCTGCATTTCTGTCCCTATGTCCTTGGAACAAAAAAAGATTGAGTCAGAATGCCTTGAAGATTTGTAAGTTGTACTGCTGATAACAGAGCTAGACACTGCTTCAAAGCATAGAGAGGAAGAGCCCATAAAGGGAAAAAAAAAAAGACGAATTAACTTGTCAAACCTTCCTCTCAGATACCAGGAATGCAGTAGATTCTTATATAACAAGGTATCATTTCTCAGCATTGTTCTATTATTTGCAACAGTCGCAAGTGACAGCTGAGAAATATTTTGTAACATTAAATAATTAATATTGCAGTTCTTGCAAATGTGCATGTATGCAGGTCTAACTGCAACATTCATTAAACATGATATGAATTGACATCTGAATGCTAGAATTATTAATTTTTATTAAAAATATTAGTAAAATGTAGTTAAACTTTGTTTTTATTCCCCCCAGCAGGCATGTGCACTGGCTAGAAAGACAATGACAGAGACAGATGGTGAGAGACAAAGTACTGCTCCTTGGAGCATAGTCATCCTTAATCCCTTCTCCATTTCTCCATCTTATTGGGAATATGGGCATACAGGCTCATGTGTCTGGTGTATTTTTCAAGCTGCTAGGGCCAGTATTCAAACTGTGTGGTTGGCCACGTGGGATCCAGCTCCCTTAACCCACAGGTCATGGGATCAGCCCTAATTTTTCAAAAAATGAAATATAAATTTAATTTTTATTCAAATACTTTAGAAAATAAGTACATCAGGGCCAGCAGTGGTGTGGTGATTGAGATACTGGATTCTGACATGGCCGATTGCAGTTTGAGTCCCAGACCTGGCAGCTTGCTTTCTCACTTTCCATCTCTCTCTCTCTCTGTCTCGCTCTGGTGAGTGCACATACCCTTTTGCAAATTGAAATAATAATATCATAAATAAAATAAAATAAGTAATTCCTAAGAAAAAAATTATGTCAAAATCACAGAGAGAGAAATACAAAAGTGAGCATTATGACCACCGAAGACCCTCTGCCCAGACTTCACTCTCTTGTTCCCCAGATGTCTCCAGGAGCCAGGAGAAGCCAATCAGTAGCCATCTATATTAGAGTTCTGAGCAGCCCCATTCAGAGTTTATGAACACCAAAGACCCTCTACCCAGACTTCACTCTCCTGCTCCCCAGGAGGGAGGCCAGGAGCCAGACTGCAGGTCACCTCCTCCTGTGTTTCAATAAATACTGAGATGTAATTCCAAAAACTAGGGAAAAAGGTATAACCCATCAGATGACCAGAAACCATTGCAGAGGCACAAGAAATATGAGAAACCAAGAAAATATCTCTCCTCTAAAGAAAAAGAGTAACTCCTCTTCCTCCACAGAGAATATAAAGGAACTCATGGAAATGTTAAAGAATTTAAAATATTCATAGTGACAAAGCTAACAGAGAAGCAAGAGAAGAGAGACAATGAACTCCAGAAGATGCAGGAGAAAGAGACACCAGGTTCCAGGAGTGAGGAAGTTGCATGATCTGAAAGAGGAGATACACATCATAAAAAAGAAACAAATGGGATTGTTAGAGATGAAGGCTGTAATATAGGAAGTCAAAACTTCCATTGAAAATATCAAAAGTAGATTAGATCATGCAGAAGAGCAAATTTCAGATGTAGAAGATAGAACCTCTCATACAGAAAAATTCACCAAAAAGAGTGAGAAAATAACCCCCTCCCAAATGAGAATAACATATGAGTAATACTAGATACCGTTAAATGACCAAACATCTGGATCATCAGTATCCCAGAAGCTGAAAAAGTAATAAGGGCATTGATAATATATTCCATGAAATCATGGAAGAAAACTTTCCAAACCTAGAGAGGCACTCAAACATCCAGACCCAAGAAATACAAAGGAACCCACATAGAATCAATCCAAGATGATATTCTCCAAGGCACATCATAGCCAGATTGACCAAAACCACAGACAGAGACAAGATACTAAAATTGGCAAGAGAGAAACGTCAAGTTACATTCAAAGGATATCCCATAAGGGTAACGTCGGACCTCTCCTCGGAAACAATGCAGGCAAGAAAAGAATGGGAAAATATGTTCAACGTGTTAAGTGAAAATCAATTCAATCAAGAATACTATTGGAACCAGCAGTTAGCGTAATGGCTATGTCGCTGGACTCCCACATAGTCGACCGCGGTTCATGTCCCGGACCCGATGGCTTAAAACTCACGCCGGGCGTGTGTGCGTGCGTGCCCAAGATCCCGAGAGGAGAATGGAGGAAAAGGGATTGCAGCGTGACCATCCCCCCTGGGGGGTGATTTCTCGCTTTCTGTCTCTATGTCTCTCTCTGTCTGTCTGGCGAGCGCACGCGCCCTACAGTGAAAATCTCTCCAAAAAAAGAAAAAAAAAAAAAAGAATACTATATACCCAGCAAGATTATCTTTCTTTTTTCTTTTTTTAAGCACTAATTAAATACTTTATTGAATAAATACAATACCAAACAAAACACATTCAAATATTTAAAAAACTCATTTTAAAGGGCTTACTATTCAGGTTAATAACACAATAAAGGCAGATATGCTAGTTTAACATAATTGGATAATTTATACAGCACTTGTATCTTTTAGTCCACAAGTATATTATTAAATTATAGAGAACATTTAATGCAACCATCTCTACATAACTAGTAAGTAAATTTCTAAGAAAAGATTTTACAGACCTCATCTTTTTTTTTTTTTAGAGGTTTGGCTATAGGGCGCGTGTGCTCGCCAGACAGAGAGAGAGAGACAGAGAGATAGAAAGCAAGAA
>NW_006159921.1:3103004-3105676 GCF_000334495.1 Tupaia belangeri chinensis
TTTTTCACTATAGGGCACATGCGCTCACCAGACAGACAGAGACAGAGAGACAGAAAGCAAGAAATCATCCCCTGGGGGGATGGTCACGCCACAATCCCTTCTCCTCCATTTTTCTCTCGGAATCTTGGACACGCACACACACGCGCCCGGCATGAGTTTTAAGCCACCAGGTCCGGGACGCAAACCGTGGTCGACTACATGGGAATCCAACGACATAGCCATTATGCTAACTGCTGGTCCCCAGACCCCATCTCTTTTTATACCCACCCCAACAGTCTAATTCTAGAGGAGACAGCCATTGACTTTCCTCACAAGAGCTCATGACTAATGTTGCTTTGCTATCAAAATATGTATTTCTGATCCATTATGAATATTGAGACAAGATTCAAATATTCCCAAAGAAAGAAGCACAATGCACGTTGTGATTGCCTATTCAGCAGCAGCGAGTACTGCATTCAAAACTATCTCATTCCAGGAATTAAATAAGGTCAGCCACATTCATGGGCATTTCCTCCACTGTAGTATTGTAGAAAGTCTCAATGTCACGAAGATCCTCTTGTCTTCTTCAGTAACAAAGTTTATAGCCACACCTTTTCTCCCAAATCGACCCCCTCTGCTAATTCTGTGAATATAGTTTTCATGATTGATAGTAGGTCATAGCTTATAACCAAAGACACTTGTTGCACACCAATCCCACGAGTCGACAAGTCAGTAGTGATCAGAACACAGCTTGACCCTGACCGGAATTCTCTCATGATAACATCTCTTTCTTTCTGGTCCATGTCACCATGCAGAGCAGACACTGTGAAATCCCTGGCATGCATTTTCTCAGTGAGCCAGTCCACCTTGTGCCTTATATTGAGAAAAATAACAGCCTGCATAATGGTCAGAGCCTCATACAGGTCACAACGTGTATCCAGCTTCCATTCCTCTCTTTCAACATTAATATAAAATTGTTTGATTCTTTCAAGGGTCAATTCTTCCTTCTTCACCAGCATTCGAATCAGATCTCTCATGAATTTTTTTGTCACTTCCAATACATCAGATGGCATTGTGGCAGAAAGCAAAACAACCTGAATACTTGTATTTAATTTTTTGGAAAATCTCATAGATTTGATCCTTAAAACCTTGGCTCAACATTTCGTCTGCTTCATCCAAAACAAACATTTTGATCCATTTTGGAGAAAGATATCGTCTATTTAACATATCAAACACTCTCCCTGATGTACCAAAGACAATATGAAGTGCTTCAGCCCGCAATTTTTGCATTTCATTTCGATTATTTGTTCCACCTATGCAGGCATGGCACGTTGCTCCCATATAGTCTCCTAGTGCCAGAATTACCTTTTGTATCTGTTGAGCCAGTTCTCTGGTGAGGGCCAATACTAGTGCTTGGGTCTCCTTGAACTCAATCTGCAACTGTTGCAGGATAGAAATAGCAAATGTGGCTGTCTTCCTAGTACCTGATTGAGCTTCAGCAATCCCATCATACCCTTTAATACAAGGAATAATAACTCCCTGTTGAATACCTGAAGACTTCTCAAAACCATAAGCATAGGTACCCCGAAGAAGAGACTCCTTTAAATTCATAGCATCAGAGTTATCAACAATCTCATTCCAGTTGCTCTCAATGACACCATCGGGATCCATTCCCTCTGGGCCGCCATGTTCTCTGCTGTTATAATCTACAGAGCCACCAGACATGATCCGGAAAACCACTCAGTGCCTGACTGAAAAGTGCAAGATTATCTTTCATATGGGAAAAAAAAAAGACTAAAACATCCTCAGATAAACAAAACCTGAAAGAATTTATCAGCACCAAACCAGCTCTCCAAGAAGTGCTGAAGGGAGTGCTATACCATGAAAACTAAAGTCTGACACACAGAAATAAGAGTACAAAAAACAACCAAGAAAAAAAAATAACCAAGAGAATGACCAACCTAATGGTAGGGACAAATCTGGAGTTGAATGTTAACTCTTGGAGTTTAAATGGAAATATCAGACCACAGGAACACTGCAAATTCATAGAAGAGAGATTCATTACGTGAGTCTGAACTAGTGAAATAGAATTTTTTTACTTTAGACTAAAATATTATTGATTTTCTTTGATGCTTTGATTTTCATATTTAAGGATTTTTGTCTTCTCTTGAACTGTTGATAGGTTCATCTACCTATATTTGAACTGAATCCTAACCTTTTTTCTTGGCTTTAAGTTTTGTTTTTTTGTTTGTTTGTTTTTTATAGACCACAGATTAGTTTATTTTTAACATCCATCATGCCATGAATTCATAGGGAATAGGTTCCAGTAGCTCAGGCTCCTTTCCATTGGTTCTCACAAAGTGTGCTTCTCTGGGTGGAGCAGGCTGGTGCTTTAGTTGAACCCAGGTCCCTTTCTCTTTGGCTTCTTTCTTTTTCTGGTCATTTTCCTTCACACGTTTTAGGAAGCTATCTCTGCTCTTAGAATGTTTAATATGCTCAATACGCACATTGATTCTCTTGGCCAGAATCTTGCCCTTAACTTGTTTGTTCACAACAATGCCATCAGTATGCTGGGTAACATTGTAGACTCTTCCAGTTTTCCCATGGTAACATTTGTGGGGCATTCCTTTTTGAACAGTACCCATTCCCTTAATGTCTACAATATCACCTTTCTTGTAGATTCGCATATATGT
>NW_006159921.1:3105887-3146567 GCF_000334495.1 Tupaia belangeri chinensis
TTGCTGGACACTCCCACATGGCCGACCATGGTTCAAGCTCAGAGCTAGTGGCTTGCTTTCTCATGTTCCCTCTTTCTCTCTCTGTGTCTCTCTGGTCAAACTAAAAATAAATGAATGAATAAATAAAATAAAATAAATTATTTTTTTAAAAAAAGCATGGAAATCAAATGTACATACCAGGGACAGTGTGGTAGAAGGGGAAGGAGGGGTTGGGAGGGGGTGAGAAGTAGAGAATCAAAGGGGGGGAAGCAGAATATATAAGAAACAGGAAATAGAAAATCATTTGTTGATGATAACGTGTATGGTAATATCCTTGATTGAGCCAATATGCAATGTATTTTGGATGGAAAATCTCATTTTGTATACTGTACTGATGTACAGTGAATGATTATAAATAAATAAATAAATAAAAATGTAAAAAAGGAGCACACTGGAAAAAAAATAAATACAAAAGTGAGACTCAGAAGAAAAAGGCTGAAAGAAAAGGAAAGAGAAAACAGTCTGCTTAAATTTCTAAAAACTAAAAATGATGAAAGCGAGCAATCTTCTGCTGAGCATGACCCACATAAAATTTGCAGACAAGATTTTACAAATTCTTTATTTAGTCAAGAGTTAATTACTAATGATATGAAAATGAACAAAAAATATCTTCAAACCCACAATTTGAAAAGATCAGATGAAATCCTTGTGACTTCATATTCTTACTAAATGAAGACTTAATTATTGATCAAAACAATGAGAACAAAAAAGAATTATTCAGAAGAAATTCATAACTCAAAAAGCAAAATGCAACTCTGGCTTTTTCATTAACATATGAAGAAAATTGCACTTATGAAAGCTGCAACCAAATGTGAAAAACTAAGCTTTATTATGTTCATTGAATAGTGATCCTGAAAAATGGCTATCCAGCCTTCTGACAGCATGCATATGTTTCTAGCAAAATGCAATCCAAGTCAAATTAATAATTATAATTTCCATTGTGTGTACATGGCAGAATATATAGTCTTTAATTTTACACCCAAATTATTTTAGATGGAGAAAGAAATTATACAAATAACTTTTCAATGGTTTTTATACTCTGAGTACAAAGTATTTTGTTATTACTGTCACAGTTTTACAACCAGTCTTCAAGACTGGCTTTGGCCAACTAATGTATTTGTCTCTAGAAATGTTTAGGTTCTTGATTTTTTTTTTTTTTTTTTTTAAGAGACACATCAGGCCAGTCATGGTGTGGTGGTTAGGAAGGCTGGATCTCACATGACTGACTGCATGGTTTAAGTCCCTGACCTGGTGACTGGAAAAGCACACCAGGTGGGTGTGTGTTCATGTCCAAAATCTCCAGAGGAGAATGGAGAAGAGATTACAGCATGGTCATCCCCGCCCTGGGAGATGCTTTCTTGCTTTTCTTCTTTGCCTCTCTCCAGCAAGCACATGTATGATATAGCAAAAAAAAAAAAAAAAAAAAAAAAAAAACACTTAAACACAAAAGAAACATACAACTACTAGAATTGTTTTAAAAAGACTAATTAGGGACCAGCAGTTAGCATAATGGCTATGTCGCTGGACTCCCATGTAGTCGACCTCGGTTCAAGTCCTGGACCTGGTGGCTTAAACTCACACCGAGTGCATGTGCATGCGTGCCCAAGATCCCGAGAGGAGAATAGAGGAGTAGGGATTGCGGCATGGCCATCCCCCCGGGGGGTGATTTCTCGCTTTCTGCCTCTCTGTCTCTCTCTTTTTGGCAAGCGCACGCACCCTATAGCAAAAACTTTTCTTAAAAAAGAAAAAAAAGAAGACTAACTAAATAGCAAAGCAAAAATAATATTGAACAGAAATTATGTTGTTTTTTTTTTAAGTTCACTTATTTATTTCTTCTCTAAGTATTTAAGAATAGACCAGCAGGGGACCAGCAGGTGGCATGGTGGTTAAAGCACTGGACACTCCCAAATGGCCGACCATGGTTCAAGTCCTAAACCTGGTGGCTTATTAACTCATTTTCTCTCTCTCTCTCTCTGTGTGTGTGTGTGTGTGTGTGTTTGTGTCTCTCTGGTCAAATGAAAATAAATGAATGAATAAATAAAATTAAAATAAAATAATTATTTTTTTAAAAAAAGAAGAGACCAGCAGATAAAGAAAATGTGGTGCATGTACACAATGGAATATTACTCAGCCATTAAAAAAATGAAATCTTGCCATTTGAAGCAACACAGAGAAACCCAGAGGACATTGTGTTAAGTGAAATAACCTAGGCACAGAAAAAGAAACACTTCACATCCTCACTGAGATGTGGAAGCTAAAATAGTTGCTGTCATAGAACTAGAGAGTAGAATAGAGTTACTAGAGGCTGAGAAGGAAAGGGAGGGGGAGGGACAGTTTGTGCCGTTGTAGCTGGATCTAGAAGAGAGGATTTTGAATGTTCCCAACAGAAAGTAATAATAAATGTTTACAATGCTAGATAGGCTAATTACCTTGTTGGATTGTTACACATGTATTAATGTATTGAAAATAATAAATCCATACAATTATTATCTCAAATAAAATAGTAGTGCATTAAATGATCATTATATATCATGGAGAACTCAAAACAAGAGTATTACTTTTTTAAAGAATTATTTAAATTTTTTTTAATTCATTGATTTTACTTTGACCAGAGAGACAGAGAGAGAGAGAGAGAGAGGGGGAAAGTGAAAAAGCAAGTCACCAGGTCCAGGACGTGAACAACGGTTGGCCATATGAGAGTCCAGCACCTCAACCACCATTCCACCTGGCAGCCCCATAAGAGTATTACTTTAAGGGGTTTTAATGTAAGAGAAGAAATCATTACAGCATATTTAGAATTAATCTTAGTTACTCATCTTAACTAGGCTATATTATGAACAAAAGTTATGGAAAATGAGTAATGTATATCATAGATGTTGATCAATTGCCAGGAGGGAAGGAATTAAAATTAGTATATTATTGGTCTTGGGACCAGCAGTTAGCGTAATGGCTATGTCACTGGACTCCCACGTAGTCGACCACAGTTCGCGTCCCGGACCTGGTGGCTTAAACTTACGCTGGGCACGTGTGCGTGTGTGCCCAAGATCCCAAGAGGAGACTGAAGGAGAAGGGATTGCAGCGTGGCCAACCCCCCTGGGGGGTGATTTCTCGCTTTCTATCTCTCTGTCTCTCTCTGTCTGTCTGGCAAGCGCACGCGCCCTATAGCAAAAACCTCTCCAAAAAAAAAAAAAAAAGTATATTATTGGTCTTATATCTGCAGTAATAATAATGACATTCATAGGCTAGCCTGTGGCTTGATAGTTAAGGTGACTGGATCCCATATGGCCAGGCACCTGTGTGCGCATAACCACAGTCTCAACAGGATGGAGAAAAGGAGAAAAGATTATGGTATGAACATGCTGCATGGGTGTGTGAGGGGGCTTCTTTCTCACTTTTTCTGTCTCCATTTCACCCCCCATTCTAGTCATATAAAAACCACACTTTATGATTTTTTAAAATGCTGTTGTTGGGGCCAGCAGGTGGTGTAGTGGTTAAAACACTGGATTCTCACATGGCCAACCTCAGTTTGAGTCCTGGACCTGGCACCTTAAAAATCACACTGGGCACATGTGCATGTATGCCCATACTCCTGAAAGGAGAATGGAGGAGAAGGGATTGTGGCATGGCTATCCCTCCAAGGGGGATGACTTCTCACTTTCCTTCTCTGTCTCTCTCTGATGAGTACATGTGCTCAATGGCAAAAACCTTAAAAAAAATTGTTGTAGAAGTATGTTTGTTTTGTTGTTATGAAGCTATATATGTTAAAGTAGAGGGCTTGACCATCTTTTGGTTAGTAATTGCTTAGTTCAGTTTTAAACTTTTAATTACAGACATGCACTGCATAGTGATGTTCCGATCAACAATGGACTCACGTGTGACAGTTGGGCAGTAGGCTATACTCTTTGCCTAGGGCTGCGGCAGGTACCCTCTAGGCTGGTGTAAGTACACTCTATGATGTTCACACGGTGATGAAATTGCCTAACAATGCAGGCGTCAGACGCCTCCTTCTAATAAGCGATGACACACAGCTCTGTTTAGACATACGGCACCTGGATCTTTCCCTCACCCTGGCAGATGTTAGGTAGACCCAGTTGTCCCCCCAGATCTTTCTATCTCAGAAATCAAGCTTCAGCTCAGTGGTCCCCTTTTGGGCTTTATATTTTTTTGTTTTGTTTTGTTCTTGAGCCTCACATTCTACAAACCACATACAAACTGTAGCCCCATCAGTTTGCCAAGTCTCAATCACACCAATTCCCAGCCTCTTCCTCAACTTGCCCTGCCAGTCACTGAGGTGCCAACTAGGTCTTAGGAACAGGGCCATGTGTGTAACTACAGTTAAAAGTCCCAAACATTTAAAACCTATTAAACTAAGCCACACAGATGGACTCAGACTACTGAGAACACCTTACCAGCTTATGAAAGGATCCTGATTCCTTTCTAGAGTCCCAGATAACCAATTTTGGTAAGCATTTGAGAAATGGGAGAACCAGTCCTGTTAGAAGGGAAAAGAGATTCAGGTTTATACTAACTTTCTCCCTCAGAGCCTAATTACTTGAAGGGTTTGATTTGTGGGACCTCATGTGGCTGTGCAGAGCTAGGGACCTCACAATCTCACGATCCCACTTTATGTATGCATAGGAAATAAAATTGGTATCTCAAAGAGATATCTACACCCCAGGTTTATTGCAGTAATATTCAAAATAGTGAGGATATGGAAATAACCTAAATATTCATCAGTGGATGAATAAAGAAAACATGGTAATATATATATATACATATTTATATATATATATTTATATATATAATATTATTCAGTCTTTTTGCTTTCTAAAGGTTTTTGCCATAGAGTGCATATGTTAACCAGAGAGAGAGGGAGATACACAGTGAGAGGGAAAATGAGAAATCACTCCCCGGAGGGATGGCCACACTGCAATCCCTTCTCCTCCATTCTCTTTCTGAGGTTTTAGTTACACATCTACACACCTGCTGGCCCCTTATTCAGTCTTTAAAAGAAAGGAAAACTGGGGCCTGATGGTGGCATAGTGGTAAAACATGACACTGCAATGCTGGTGCATATGGGGAGGTTCCAGGTTTGTGTCTAGAGACCTCCCTGAGTGTGTTGGGCATACACACATACCCATGATCCAAGGCTGGCAAAGGTTGGTTTGGGTGGATCACAGTGTCAAGATCTTGTTAGGACTGCTATCTCTTTGATTTTATTTCTCTCTCTCCATCATGGAAGAAATACATAAACTTAAAAGAAATTTAAACAGGGCCAGTCCAGTTGCTTGGTTGTTAAGGAAGCTGAAGCCCACATGGCTGACTGCAAGGTTTGAATCCTAGACCTGGAGGCTAGAAAAAAACATACCAGATGTGTATATATACATGCTCCAAATCCCAAGAGAATGAAAGAGAAGGGATTGTGGCATGGTCATCCTCCCTTGGTGGTAGTGGGGGGTGCTTTCTCACTTTCTTTCTCTTTCTCTCTCTGTCTCCAGTGAGCACATGTGCTTTATAGTAAATTTAAAAAGAAAAAGAAAAAAAGAAAGAAATTTAAACAAAAAGGAAGAAGGAGGAGGGAGAGGAAGCGAAGAAAGGGAAGAGGAAAATCCTGCCTGCCACTTGGGACAACATGGGTGAATCTGGAAGACATTATGCTGAATGAAATAAGCCAGGCACAGAAAGACAAATATTGTCTGATTCCACTTACTTATGGAATCTTAAAAAGTGAATTCATAGAAACAGAGAAAAATATGGTAGTTTCCAGGGCCTAGAGGGTGGAGGAAATGGGGAGATGTTGGTCAAAGGGCACAGAGTTTTAGTTAGAAGATGAATAAGTTCTGCCCTGGCCTCTGTTGGGCAGTGGCGATGCAGTGCTCTATGAGGCTGGAGACCATGTGACAACCTGGGTTTGGATCCCCAGGTCCATCTTAAAACACACGGGGCAAGCTCACATGGTAAGCTAAAGAAAAGGGACCACAGCATGATGACAACCCATTAAGGGTACTTCTGTCTCTTGTGTACAAACACGTACTAGTATCATTTTAAAAGGGAGAAGGGGAGCAGCCCATAGTATGGTGGTAAAGGCAGCTGGATCCCATATGGCCAATTGTGCAGTTCAAGTCCTGGACCTGGCAGCTTGAAAAACACTCTAGGCATATGTGCCTGCCTGCCCAAAAATCTCCAGAAGAGGGAGAAATGGAGGAGGAAAGATTACAATGTAACTGTCCCCCACCAAAGGTGCTGTCTCACTTTCCTGCTCTCTTTCTCTCCTAGTGAGTGCATGTGCCCTCTGGAAAATTAATAAATAAATAAATAAATAAATAAATAAATAAAAAAAAAGATGAATAAGTTCTGGAGGTCTAATGTACAGCATGGTGTACATCACTTTATTCTTTATTTTGAAATTTGGTAAGAGAACAGATTTTAAGTGTCCTTACCCTCCCCCATGCACACACATACAAAATGGTAATCATGGGTAGTGATGGATGTGCTAATCAATTTGATGGTGGTAATCATAACATACCTGTATATCAAATCATATGGTACACATTGAGTATATACAATTTTTATTTATCAACTAATTTTTATTTTTTGAGAAGTTTTTGCTATAGGGCGTGTGTATTCGCCAGAAAGTCAGAGAGAGAGAGACAGAAAGTGAGAAATCACCCTCCAGGGGGGATGGCCACTCCACAATCCCTTCTCCATTCTCCTCTTGGGATCTTGGACACACACACACCCAGTGTGAGTTTAAGCCACGGGGTCCAGGACTCAGACCGTGGTTGACTACATGGGAGTCCAGCAACATAGCCATTACGCCAACTGCTGTTCCCATCAATCAATTTTTTTTAATGGCCAGAGGAGGCAGAGAGAGTGAGACTAAGCACCCCTGAGGGCCAGCAGGTAGTATGGTGGTTGAGGCTCTGGACTCCCACATGGACAACTGGTTTGAGTCCCAAACCTAATGGCTTATTTTTTCACTTTCTCTCTCTCCAGTGAGAACATGTGCCCTATAGCAAACTTAAAATAAATAAATAAAATTTAAAAAAAATTTTTAATCTTAAAAAAAAAAAACTGCCCTCCGCCCAGGGGACGTGTTAATACACAAATCTCTAAAAAATTCCCTCTATTTCTCCATCCTGTCAGGATCTGCGGCATGCTCGCACACGTGCCCAGTGCATTTTTAAGCTGCCAGGATCAGAATTCGACCTGCACGGTAAGCCATGTAAGCCATGTAGGACCCAGCTGCTTTAACCACCAGGCCACCAACTAGCCCTAGCACATTTTTTAAGCTGTAAGGACCTGGACTTGAACAACATTAGGCCAGAATCTGGCCCCCTATGCATAGCACTTAACCACTGCACTATGAGGACAGCCCTAAATGTTTTTCATTCAAATAAAAAAAAAAACTCAGCTGTTATAAACTCGAGGCTGAAAGGAAAACAAGAAGGGGCTCTGTGCCACAGGTCTCCATGTTCTCTGTCTACCTCTAGCTTGGCTCACACTTCTTGTGTCTCCCTACAGGGCATGTGTCTGGTTCGCAGCCACTTGGGAGCACCCTCGAGTTAGGGCTGGCTTGTTTCTCCTCCTCCAATGTGCTTAGCTCTCAGTCGGGAAGGTCAGAACCTTTCACTTTCATATCCAGCTGTAGCCGGGAACTAGGTGTATCCTTCCAGACACTTGGCTGGAATCTGGCTCTCAACGGTTAGAAAGCCATAAAGGCAAACCTACTCCTTAAGGGGGAAGGCTTCTAACAGCCCAGGGGGCCATCTGTGTGGAGGCATTCCCAGCCACACAGCACTGTTGGTGTGACCGCAGCCATCTTTCAAAGTTTCTCTTCCCTATCAGCAAATTTCCTGAAGGGCCCCTGGCAACACCACCCTTTGTGACTGAGTCACCCTCCTGCAGAACCAGAAAACAAAGGCAGGGAATGTAGGATGCCAAGGCACAAAAATGCTGTTGGGCTAAACCGAGACAGAAATCGGAGGGGCCGTTTGCGGAGTAACATGATTGTGATTTTGACTGGCTTTTTAATCCTTTTAAGACTTCTTATCCCTGCTAAATGTGCAATGAGAACTGGAGGAAATTTAGAGGAAATCTGGCTGTAGGATGTTTCTAGGTGGTAACAGTTTTCTTCCAGTCATTCAGTTATCTCAGCCAAATCTAATTTCAATGACTTTTTGTTTGTTTAAAGCAGCTCTCCCTTTCCAAACAGCTAATAGGGATGTTTCTTCTCTTCTTGTCTTTTTTTTTAAATTAATAGACTTTAATTTTTATGTTTCCAGAAAAATTAAAAGGAAAATAGAGAGTTCATATATTCCCTCTTTCCCACACACTTTAACATACCCTTCCATTAACATCTTGCTACACTTGTTACAACTAAAGAATCAATAGTGATGCATTATTATGAACTAATGGTCCATGGCATTTTTTCTTATCTTTTTTTAGAGGTTTTTGCCTTAGGGTTTTTGCCTTAGGTTGCATATACTTGCCAGAGAGAGACAGAGACAATGACAGGAAAAGTGAGAGATGGCCATGCCACAATCCCTTCTTCATTCTCCTCCAGAGATTTTGAGCATGTGCCCACCATGAGTTTCAAGCCGCTGGGTCTGGGACTCGAACCACTATACAATCTGCTGTTTCTCAAGCTGCCAGGGCCAGGATTTGAACCTCATGATCAGCCATGTAGGATCTGACTCCCTTAACCACTAGATCACGGGGCTGGTCCAGGAATCCAATATTTTGTCTGGCTGTCTTACCTTCTCCACTCCCCACCTCCATTGATAGTGGATGGTTGCTTTTCCAGGTCCCGAAACACTTCAGGTCCCTGACTCACACCCAGGCCACTCCCTGGCCAAGGGACATAGAATATTATTCTGGCCCCAGGGCATCCAGAGGGCTGGAAAGCAAAGCTCCATCTGGACCAAAGTGGGACTGGAAAGAACCAGCTCACAGCCTCCCAAAGAGCTAGGACACTATCGGAAGCCTTTGTCCTGTCTCCCCTTCTCCTCTTGAGCAGAGAGTGGCTTCCAAATTCCTCTTATATATTTCCAGCTGGTCTGGCTTTGCAGCTTCAGACAGAACCCAACCTAAAATTCCCTTCTGCTTTTTTTTTTTTTTTTCTTAGTTTGCTATAGTGCATGTGTACTCACTGGAGAGAGAGAATGAAAGTGCCCCTCAGTGCAGATGGCCACACCGCAATCTCGTCCCCACTCTCCTCTAAGGATTTCAGGCATGTGCACACATGAGCCCTGCATGTTTTTCAAGACTCCAGGTTTAGGACTGAAGCACTCAAGCAGTTGACCATGTGGGATCCAACCACTTCAACCTTCGCACCACCTGCTGGCCTCTCCTCTGTTTTTTTTTTTTTTTTTAAACAGATCCTGAAAGGGAATCCATGAAAGTGTAATTAATCAGAGGTGTCTGAGAGTGAGCTGTCCCTCACACTTTCGTGCAAGACTGCTCTTTGCTCTGTGAAGATCCAAGTAGCTATTGTTACAGTGTGAATCAAGTTTCTTTCTTCAGCAGCCCTTTCAGGAATAGAAACACACCGACTTGCTCAGACATGTTGTATCAAATGGCAAGCACTGTCCTCCTCAGATTTTATTTTGGGTGTAACACGCGTTAAGGACATAGTGGTAAGCCAGGCTTGGACTCCATCTGTGTGGGAGACTGACCAGAGGCATGAAGACCTTCTATCTGCTGTGTCTGAAAAAAGAGAGCCCTTTGCCGGCCACCACAGGTGCCGCACCTGGCCAATAGCTTCCCGCTCAACACAATAGTTGCTTTTGCTGTATTTTTTTAAGGGTGGTTTTTTTGTTTTGTTTTGTTTTTAAGCTTTGTTATAGGGTACAACTGCTTGCCAGAGAGAAGGAGACAGAGATAGAGAGGGGCTATGGCCATGCTACAGTCCCTTCTCTTGGGAGTTTGGGCACACATGCACATGTGTCTGGTGTGATTTTCAAGCAGCTGGGTCTGGGACTTGAACCGCAAAGTTGATTATGTGGGAACCAGCTGCCTTAACCTCTATGCCACCTGCTGACCTCACTATAGCTTTTTTAATTGTGAGATATGTCATACACACTGAAGAGTACATAAAATGTGTATATGTAGTTTAAGGTGTCAAGATAAATTAAACCCTCAAATAACCACTACTAGGTTTAAAATAGTACTCAGCCACAATCCCCCCCCCACCAAATTCCCTCTGTGCCCCCATCACACCCTTTCTCCTTCCAGAGGTAGACATGATCGCACCTTGTGGAAATCACTGCCTTGTTTTCTCTTTAGTGTTCTTGCTCTGTGTGTCCCACTAAACAAGCACCTGCTTTTGAACTTTATAGAAATGAAATGGAATTGTATGTATTCTTTGTAACTTGTTTCTTCTCACATTGTCCTTGACAAGGAGTGAAGAATGCCTCTTTGGTGCCCAATGATATTTTCAGGGCTTGTGGATTCCCAAGTATGTTGTCTCCTCAAAAATTTCTGACCCGGGTCTGGCCCTGTAGTCTAGTGATTAAGGAAATCAAATCCCCCATGGCTGACCACAGTTCGAATCCTGATCTCAGTGGCTTGAAAAACACACTCGGTGCATACGCTTGTATGCTTGAGTGCCTCAAGACCAGCTAGTGGTTCTCATTTGTCTTTCTGTTTTCAGTAGCTTACAGTGCCTGATACCTGATAAATCCTGAGTGAAGAATACAGGTGCACTAAGATAATGTAAGGGCCTAATGTCACAGCCGATTCACAGCAATTATGCAATACATGGCAGTTAATATTATCGTGTTCATCAAGGTTGTTTATTTGAATATGGGCCTGCCTATGGTAAGCAGCCTCTAAGAAGGCCACCAGTGTTCCCCCTGGTATTTGCGTGTGTCCCTTGGGTATGGACTAGATGTTTTGATTTGCGTCTGAATAGGATGTAGCAGAAGTAATGGAATGTCTTCATCAGTTTTGTGCTGCTATAACAGATAACTGAGACTGGGTAATTTATAAAGAATACAGATTTATTTCTCACAGTCCTGGCAGCTAGGAAGCCCAAGATGAAGGTGCCAGCATCTGATGAGGGCATTCTTGCTCAAGTGGCAGAAAGTGGAAGGGCAAAAAGGGACAAATGCCATGCTCCTACATGGCAGAAGGGCAGGAGGGCTCCCACAAACCCTTTTTGTAGCAAAATTAATCCACTCATGAGGGTCCTGAACACCTCCTAAAAGGTCTCACCTCCCAACATGGCCACACTAGGGATCACATCTCCAACACATGAACATCAGGGGCACCTTCAGACCATAGCACATTATTTTCCCTCCCTTTTCCTTCTCTTTTCTCTCTTCTCTCTCCTTTCTTCTTTTCCTTCCCTTCCCTTCCCTTTTCTTCCCTTCCCTTCCCTTCCTTCTCTTCTCTCTTCTTTTTTCTAGACAGAATTTCACTATGTCACAATTCTCCTGCCTCACTCTCACACGTAGCTGGGACTACAGGTGCACACCACTGTTCTAAGCTTTTAGAGTGGACAGAAATCAGAGGAACCAGCAGTTAGCGTAATGGCTATGTTGCTGGAACTCCCATGTAGTCAACCGCAGTTCGCGTCCTGGACCCGGTGGCTTGAAACTCACGCCGGGCGTGTGTGCATGCATGCCCAACATTCTGAGAGGAGAACAGAGGAGAAGGGATTGAGGCGTGGCCATCCCCCCTGGGGGGTGATTTCTGTCTCTCTGTCTCTGTCTGTCTGGTGAGTGCACGCACCCTATAGCAAAAACCTCTCCAAAAAGAAAAGAAATCAAACCCAGGCTTCCCAGTGGCCTCACCCTGCCAAGTAGCAATGTCAATGAGCATGTTTTATACAGCCGGACCTGAGCTTTTTCTCATCTGTATACGGATGATAAATAATGCAGAGGCTGAAATAGGGTACTTATACTGTGCAATGGAATGCTCAGCACACAGTAAATACTATCCATTGTCTCTCCAAGACTACATGCCAACTAGCCCCTCCACATTTTCCATAAAGTTTTGTCGGAAATTAGTTCAATATATGTCTATTATTTCTTTTTTTAAAGAATTATTTATTTTAATTATATTTGTTCAGTCATTTATTTTAATTTGTCCAAGGAGAGACAGAGAGAGAAGGAAAGTGGGAAAGCAAGCACTCTTGACTTGAACCATGGTCAGCCATGTGGGAGTGTCCAGCACCTTAACCACCACACCACCTGCTGCCCCTGTGTCTATTATTTCTATAGTACACTTTTTTGTTGTTCTGGAGATGGGGACAGTGTGAGCCATGGTGAGTCCACATCTGTGCCCCAGAGGCAGAGACCCCAGACACAGTGTGTCCCCAGTCCCAGCACCTCAACACCCCTCAAACAGGGGTGCCCAAACAAATGCAAGCTTACTTTTGGAACCCACTCCATAGTACACCTTTGACATCCATGAGGGTTATACCCATTACCTTATGAACTACCAAATATAAACATTGCACATATCGTCACCCATAAAAGGAAATAAAATAACAACTCAAAATTACACATGATTCCTTTTGATCCATTGTTTTATGATAAGGAACTAAAACTTTATAAAGTATTGTTTAAAATAAGGATGACTGGATTAATGGCTGAGCCACTTATTGAATTGTTTCCCTTCTTTGTATTGGACTTCTTCACATCAGAGGCTGAGCTTCCATTGAATGCCGCCCTTTCAATAAACCCAGATACCTGACGTGTAACAGTTCTGAACCGATTCTTGCCAGTCTGCCTCACCTTGAGAGAGAGAAAATTCCAAGCAGAAAACGGTGAACCATCGGCGATCCTCTTTCTCAATCCCCACATCCAACCCAACTTCACGTCTTCACTATTCATTCTTCCTTCAGAATGCCCTAAATCCACCCATCTCTTTCCATCTCCACTGGCAACCACCCTGGCCTCCTTTTGACCCCTATAATCCATTCTCCACACTGTAGCAGAGAGATCTTTTTAAAATGCAAAAGGAGGGGGGAACCAGCAGGTGGCATGGTGGTTAAGGTGCTGGACACTCCCACATAGTCGCCACGGTTCAAGTCCTGGACCTGGTAGCCTGCTTTCTCACTTTCCTTCTCTCTCTTTGTCTCTCTCTGGTCAAATTAAAATAAATGAATAAATAAATAAAATAAAATAAAATAAATAATTATTTAAAATAAAATAAAATGCATAATGATAGTATACATGTCCCTATTCAAACTGTTGGGTTGTCAGAAAAGTCATGACATATTTTTCTGTTTTCCTATGAAAAAATGCATCATGACTTCTCCAACAACCCAGTAACTATCCCTCTGTCTAAACTAGCCAAGACCAATGGTTCACTAGAAGGGCTCCAAAACACTGTTAGGAATCTATGTACTTCCAAGAGCTTCAACTTTCTGTGTCATCCTTTCTTTAACAATAAAGGGAGGTCTTCGCTATCCACCTTAGAAGACAGCTTCCATCCGACACAGCCTCCTCCCATTTTTCTCAACCATAGTACCCAGGCCATGTCTGCAGTAGCATGCTTCCTAGTTTGTCTCAACCTATTTATTGGTTTATTGACGGTTTCCCTCAGTTGGTTGCAGTTTCTTTGAGTGCATGTCTTTTATCCCCTTTGCTCATACAGTGCCAAGCCCAGAGCTGGCCACAAGACAGGTTTGGTAAATTTTTGTCAAATTAATTTTCTAGCTAAGAATATCACTTTTACCTTTTTTTTTATTTTTAAAATTTGCCAGAGGGCACATGTGCTCATGTGGTAGGAGGAGGGAGAAAAAAGGAAAAAGCATCCTCATGGGGAATGGTCACACCACAATTCTTTCTCCTCCATTGCTCCCTCCCATTGGAACTTTAAGCATGCATATACACATGCGTGGCATGTTTCTCAAGTAACTGGGTCTGACTCAAACCTGCAGCCGACTATGCGAGATGCAGTTGCCTTAACCACTATACCACAGGTTGGCCCTATTATTATTATTATTATTATTTTGGTAGGATTTTTGTCATAAGATGTGAGAGTGCTCACTGGAGAAAGACACAGAGAGAGAGTGAGAAATCACCCCCCCACCCCCAGGAAGATGGCTATGCCACAATCCTTGCTCCTCCATTCTCCTCTCAGGATTTTTTTTTAATATGGTAATTTTTTTATTGCTTTTACTTTTCAATAAAATAAATACTTGCTACATAGTCTTGTCTGAAATTATAAATTAATTGTTCGGAGTTAACAAGAAATTAATTATTCACTTTGTAAAACTTTAGCTTTTTAAAGAAACTTTTGTTTCACTATTCATTATTATACAGGAAAGCTAAATTATGATTTCAAACTTGAGAAATTTGCTTTAAAGCATGCATGTGCACCCAACATGTTCAGGCCATCTGGCTCAGGACTCGAACTGCAGAGTTGGTCATATGGGATACAGCACCTTAACCACTACTGGCCTCATCTATTACCTTTAACAGTTGTTTTTCCCTACTGTAATAGCCATACCTTGTGATTATAGTAAATGTAATACACCCTCTCAGGGAAGCTTGCAAGTGTGTGGCCCAGAGAGAGTTGCAGGGTGGGGTATCCACAGACAATGGGACAATGGCCTCCTTGTCCTCGCCAGTCCTTCTCAAAGACTCAGATTTCTTCTCCTCCTTCTCCCTGCCAATATTGTTCCTTCTCCCATTTTCCCCCATCTCAGGTCCTCCCTCGGAGGTAGAAGGAAATGGCACTACAGTAGACCTTCCTGACTTTCAGTTTGACGGTTGCTTTTACATAACTGCTGAGGGAGGAAAGCAAACCTACCCTTAGGGTACAGTGAATGAGCAGGAGGGACAGCGGAATACATAGCAAGAATGCATTTTGACATTTGGAGATAGAACTGCCACAAAACTAAAGCATCAGATGCATCCATCAATTTTTCCTTAAGATAAATTCTCATTTCTTTTACAAGTATTTGCTGTGTGTTAGGTATTGTTCTAAGTGCTTTATAAGTATTAACTTATGTATTTTTTAAATATTCTATGAGATTAGAAACTGTCATTACCCCTACATTATAGATGAGAAAATTGAGCACTAAGAGATTAAGTTAGTAATATACTCCAAGTTATACAGCCATAATTGGCAGAGGTGGGGTTTCAACCCAGGCTGTCTACCTCTCCCAAGGCTTTGCCATGCTGCCTGTTCTTGGTAATGAAATAAAAAAGAATGCATACATTTGAAGTGCTTCGACGTACTCAAGTTGTTCTCCTAGGTGACAGCCATGTTGCATAGACCTATGTATTCCTATCACATATTAAGACACTTTCTTGGAGCGGATGACTGCTTGGCCTGGTGGTTAAGAGACCATATCCTGTCCCTGACTGTGTATGCACCAAATCCAGACAAAATGGAGAAATGAAGAAGAGATTATTCATGACCATGCCCCCAAATCACAGAGAGGCAGATTCTCCAAAGATAATGAGTTTAGTTAGAAATGAGCAGGGCTGGCAGATCTGAAGTACATAGACTATGGCAGATCATGGGTGCATCTGAGGAGGTAAAGGAAGGCAAGAGCTTTTAAAAGTAAAGTGAGGAGGCTTATACAAGGTTTTTTGAAACAATTATCCTTGACTACAAAGATCAATAGCAAGGTGGCATCTATCCAAATTTGGATAGGCAGTTGCTGGGCAGATGTCCTTGCAGAAGTATGTTTTTGTGTAAGGTTACAGTGGCCTTTGTGCAAAGTGTTGGCTTTGGCAGTCTCCCGTGATAGTTACTGTTAGCAGGCAATTGTGCATGAGAGCCCTCCCTCCATGGCACTCCCCCAGCCCCATCTCATCAGGGTTTGTCATGAGTGAATCCATTTTGATTCTGACACCTTTCACAAGGTTGTTACCAGTTTGTTTTGCCTTTTTTTTTTTTTAAAGAATGCTTTAATTTTATTTATTATTATTATTATTTTTTTAATTTGCTATAGTGCACATGCGCTCACCAGAGAGAGGCAGAGAGAGAGAGAAAGAGAGCGAGAGGGAAAATGAGAAAGCAAGCCCCCACGCCCAGGCCTCAAACTCCCACTCCACTGCAGTGGGAGTCCAGTGCCCTACCTGTAAGGTGTGTACCCACCACGAAGCAAGCCCCCACGCCCAGGCCTCAAACTCCCACTCCACTTCAGTGGGAGTCCAGTGCCCTACCTGTAAGATGTGTACCCACCACACCACCTGCTGGCCCCAGTTGTTATCAGTTTCAGACTTCTGCCAGCAGTGTATTCATTCATGAGTTATTTGTGGAGTATCTACTATGTGCCAGCTGCTGGAATCACATCTATGAACCATATGTACCACGCCCAGGCCTCAAACTCCCACTCCACTTCAGTGGGAGTCCAGTGCCCTACCTGTAAGATGTGTACCCACCACACCACCTGCTGGCCCCAGTTGTTATCAGTTTCAGACTTCTGCCAGCAGTGTATTCATTCATGAGTTATTTGTGGAGTATCTACTATGTGCCAGCTGCTGGAATCACATCTATGAACCATATGTACACCTGCTGCCAAGGAATTTTGAGTAAATGGGACAGTCGCCATACTTGGTCATATGTGCTATGGTACAGACCAGTGCTGAGTACCCTGGGAGTAGTCAGAACTCCAGTTTGGGGGTTAGAAAAGATTTTCTGGAGCACTGGGTTAATTAACTAAGATCTGGACTAAAGAGGAAGCGTTAGGCAGAGGAGGGAAGGTGACAGAAATATAATTTAAAACAACAGGGCCGCATTATGGCTTTTACAGCCCCCTTTGTCCATTAAAACATATATTATATCTGGTGGCAATATCGCATGGACCTATGCATTCTTATTGTATATTAAAACACTTTTTTTGAGGGGATGGTTCCTTAGCCTGGCAGTTAAGGTAGCCATAATCCACATGGCCAATCGCATACTTCAAGTCCTGGCCCTGACTGCATGCCCCAAATCCCTTCAGAATGGAGGAATGGAGGAGAGACCGCGGCATGACCGTGCTCCCCTGGAGTGTCCTTTCTCCCCCTCACCGTGTCTCTGTCTCTGTTTCTTTCTCTTCTGACTGCACATGCCCTCTGGCAAATCAAAAAAGAAAACCACTTTCTTTGATTTGAGAGAAAATAATTTTCTTTCTGATTTTAAAGAAGTGAAAATATGCTCATGGATCTCTGAAAATACCATGATACCTCGGCACTGTGCCTACTGTGCATAATGGAGAGGTCAGCAGAAATGAGGCCAGGAGTGACAGGTCCAGGTCATCCAGGCCTTGGGCCCAGAGAGGAGTTTGGACATGATCCTCAAGGGGCTAGGGAGCTGTGTTTGGATTATAAGCAGAGCAGCATGAACAGATTCATATACAGAAAGTCCTTGTAGCTTCAGTGCAGACAATGGCTGGGAGGGCAAGACTGGAGATAGAGGACAGTATTAGAGTGTTCCAGGAGAGATCTGGGGGGCGCACACAGCCAAGGGAGGAGGCCAGGGATGTGGCAGGCAGAGTTGGAGACTAACGGAACAAAATTGATAGGACGTGTTAGCTGGGGTGAGTGGGGGGAGCTTCCAAGGAGATTCCCAGTTTGTGCTTGGGCATCAGAGTCTCATCATTTGCTACGATATGGATCGAAAGAAAAGGGGCAGATTGGAGGGAATGGTAAGAAAAAACAGTTAAACTTTTATTTTTAGAAACATTGAATTTGTGGTGCCTGGGAGGCATCCAAGGAAAGATCTTTCTGAATTAGATGCTCTAAAACAATTGTAGAAATTGTAGAAGTATAATGCTACTGATCATTGTCAATAGAACATCCATACTGATCTATAGTATTTCCAGAGCATTTTAGCATCCAGGGCCAGCAGGCAGTGTGGAGGTTAGGGTGGCTGCATCCCACATGGCCAACTGCACAGTTCAAGTTCTTGCAAGGAGAAGGGATTGTGGCATGACATGCCCACTGCCCCACTGGGAGCTCTCTTCCCTTCTCTCTCTCTCTCTCTCTTCCTCTCTGGTGAGCACATGTATCCTATAGCAATTAAAAATAAATAAATAAAGGCACCAGCAGTTGGTACAGTGGTTAAGGCACTGGACTCCCACACAGTCAACTGTGGTTCAAATCCTGGACCCCGTGAACATATGTGCATGTATGTGTGCACAAAATCCCAAGAGGAAAATGGAGGAGAAGGGAATGTGGTGTGGCCATTCTCTCCAGGGGGTGATTTCTTACTTTCTGTTTGTCTCTGTCTCTCTGATGAGTGCATGCACCGTATAGCAAAAATCTCTCTCATAAGTAAATAAATAAATACACACATACATACATACAAACATTAAAAAAAAAAAAGAGCATGAACTTAGGCCATAGACTGCATGGGTTCAAATCTCACAACTGTCACTTTTTCCACTGTGCTACCTTGAGAAACTTATTTAAACTTCCTTTGTCTCAAGTTCCCATCTGTAAAATAGGCAGAAGAATAGTCCCCTTTCGTGGGTTGATGACTAAGTGAAATGACAGCAGCAAAGCACTTAGCACAGGGCCTGGCACTTAGCAAGCACTTGATAGGAACAGCAATTATTATTCTCACGACAGCTGTGAGTCTTGTGGTCCTCTTAGATTTTCTGGTGGCAGTGAACTTTGCATGAATCCTCATCTGCACTGTCTCTTGTTGCATATCCTCTGGGCTAGGCTGCTCGTATTTATCATATGAATGAGGAGGGTGTGAGGGTAACTGGGATTGCCTAGACGGTCTATAACACGGTTTGGTGTCTGCCATGGTTTGGATAATGATTTGCCCCTTAGAGATTCATGTTTTGGAAGTGTGGTTTAGCGTATAATGACTTTGGGAAGTGGTTAGACCTTTAAGGGGCAAGGCCTAATGGAAGGGCACCATCTAACTGGCTGGGAGCATGGAAAAGAAAACTGAGAAAGTGGAAAAGTGTTGTTTTGTTTGTTTGTTTGTTTTGTTTTTCTCTCTTTCTGTCTCTGCTTCAATCAGTGACTTAGTACCAGAAGTCAGCCAGATGCTGGGTCCATGTTCTTTTATTTAGTTAGTTAGTTATTTTTTGGAGAGGTTTTTGCTATAGGGTGTGTGCCAAAAAGAGAGAGGCAGAGAGACAGAAAGTGAGAAATAACCCCGTGGAGGGATGGCCACGCCACAATCCCTTCTCCTCCATCCTCCTCTCGGGATCTTGCGCACGCATGCACATGTGCCCAGCGTGAGTTTAAGCCACTGGGTCCAGGACTCAAACCTTGGTCGACTACATGCAACATAGCCATTATGCCAACTGCTGGTCCCCCATGTTCTTAGACTTTCCAGTCACCAGAATCATGAGCTAAATAAACCTCTATTGGGGACCAGCAGGTGGCATGGTAGTTAAGGTGCTGGACACTCTCACATGACTGACCACAGTTTGAGTCCTGGACCTGGTGGCTTGTTTTCTCACTTCTCTCTCTGTGTATCTCACTCTGGTCAAATTAAAATAAGTGAATGAATCAATAAATAAAATTAAATAATCATAAAAATTTTTAAAATAAGTAAACCTCTATTAGCAAATGAGAAACAAAACAAAGCAGAGAACAGAGTAGAGGAGCCACTGGACCATCTCTTGATCAAACCAGGTGGGCAGAACTTGGTCAGGCACTTCTCATGTTAGTGCACACTCCCAACAATTCCACTGGTGAGGAGTTACTCACCTCCTTCACAGAGATGAAGTTATCTGCCTAGAGTGACACAGCCAGAGGAGCAGAACTAGGATTGGAATTGAGTCTATTTGGCTCCAGGACCTGAATGCTTTCTGTGGAGCAGAAAGATGGATAAAGGGATAAGGCTAGCCCTTTCGGGCCATTCACGGCATGGTTTTATTAGCAAACAGTAATAATAACTAACACTGCACTGTGCCAAAACTCTTATGCATCTTATTTCATTTACTCTCCTGATAAGATACTATCATTCCCTTGCTTTTATAGATGGGGAAAGTTAAGTACAGAGAATCTGAGTCACATGTTAAAGGTCGCACAACCAGTAAATGGCAGTTAGGGTTCAAGTTCAGAGTACGATTCCAAAACCTATGCACTTATGCCCCATGCTATGTTCCTCTTACTAGAAACAGGAGCCAGCAGCTCTTTGGCACTGATCCTAACTGTCCTAAAGTCCTGTTCAGCGGCAGAGGAAGGACATGCCTGTCCAGATAATTAAGGTGTGAGCTTGGAAATTAAGCAGGCCTGAATTCACACACAGCCTGGAAACCTCCCCCATGAAATCATCAAACCTCCACTTCTCGACCCAAACACCCACTGTGACTGTCCTGTCCTTTCTGCTGTGTTCCAGGACTGTAATATGAACACACGGGAACAAAAGTGCTGCAGCCCCTCCTAGACTTTCCTCCCTCCTGTGTCCAACCCCGCGCTCTCTTGTTCCTTCCGCATCATCAGCGGACCAGAGTTCAGCACTTCCTCGGCTTCCCCAGAAAGAATGCGCTCACTCACACTCACGGCAGAGAGCAGTAGACATCACTGAAGGTTTCAAAGCAGAACTGAGGAGAGCTACTGAAAACAGTTATGCTTTTGTGCTTCCACGCTTTGTTCTTTCCAATATGCCACCCATTTGTCACCTCCCCCCTCTTTCACCCCTCCATATCCCCTTCCAGTGTGAGGTGCTGTGACCCAGAAACGACTTCTCTCTTCTCCGTGTCTTTTTTCCTTCTCACTCACTCCCTGAACACACATGCCTTCCTCGTGGAGCCTTGCTCTGTCCAGTGAGCCCCCATCTTTTCTCACTCAGACACCCCTGGGTGCCTCCCCCCAACCCAGGGGTAGCTTGTAAAAGGATTTCTTCAAAATAAGTGCTGTGCTCTCTCTGCATGGAGCATCAACAGCCTATCCTTCACTGAAGCTCTTTAGAAAATGGAAGCCAAGGGGCCAGCAGCCAAGGGGCATCGTGGTTAAGGTACTGGACTCCCATATGGCTGACCCTGGTTCAATTTCAGGATCCAACAGTTTGAAACTCATGCTGGGCGTGTTGTGCATGCATGCCCAAAATCTCAAGAGGAGAATGGAAGAGAAGGGATTGTGGAGTGGCCATCTCCCTGGATGTGATTTCTCTTTCTCCATCTCTTTCTGTGTCTCTAGTGTGCATATGCACTCTATACCAAAAATCTAAAAAGAAGAAGGAGGAGGAGGAGGAGGAGAAAGGAAGCTGATGCAAATGCCATTGTAGCTGCAGCCATTGTGACAGTTCAACTTTCTGTGTCATCCTTTCTTTAACAATAAAGGGAGGTCTTCGCTATCCACCTTAGAAGACAGCTTCCATCCGACACAGCCTCCTCCCATTTTTCTCAACCATAGTACCCAGGCCATGTCTGCAGTAGCATGCTTCCTAGTTTGTCTCAACCTATTTATTGGTTTATTGACGGTTTCCCTCAGTTGGTTGCAGTTTCTTTGAGTGCATGTCTTTTATCCCCTTTGCTCATACAGTGCCAAGCCCAGAGCTGGCCACAAGACAGGTTTGGTAAATTTTTGTCAAATTAATTTTCTAGCTAAGAATATCACTTTTACCTTTTTTTTTATTTTTAAAATTTGCCAGAGGGCACATGTGCTCATGTGGTAGGAGGAGGGAGAAAAAAGGAAAAAGCATCCTCATGGGGAATGGTCACACCACAATTCTTTCTCCTCCATTGCTCCCTCCCATTGGAACTTTAAGCATGCATATACACATGCGTGGCATGTTTCTCAAGTAACTGGGTCTGACTCAAACCTGCAGCCGACTATGCGAGATGCAGTTGCCTTAACCACTATACCACAGGTTGGCCCTATTATTATTATTATTATTATTTTGGTAGGATTTTTGTCATAAGATGTGAGAGTGCTCACTGGAGAAAGACACAGAGAGAGAGTGAGAAATCACCCCCCCACCCCCAGGAAGATGGCTATGCCACAATCCTTGCTCCTCCATTCTCCTCTCAGGATTTTTTTTTAATATGGTAATTTTTTTATTGCTTTTACTTTTCAATAAAATAAATACTTGCTACATAGTCTTGTCTGAAATTATAAATTAATTGTTCGGAGTTAACAAGAAATTAATTATTCACTTTGTAAAACTTTAGCTTTTTAAAGAAACTTTTGTTTCACTATTCATTATTATACAGGAAAGCTAAATTATGATTTCAAACTTGAGAAATTTGCTTTAAAGCATGCATGTGCACCCAACATGTTCAGGCCATCTGGCTCAGGACTCGAACTGCAGAGTTGGTCATATGGGATACAGCACCTTAACCACTACTGGCCTCATCTATTACCTTTAACAGTTGTTTTTCCCTACTGTAATAGCCATACCTTGTGATTATAGTAAATGTAATACACCCTCTCAGGGAAGCTTGCAAGTGTGTGGCCCAGAGAGAGTTGCAGGGTGGGGTATCCACAGACAATGGGACAATGGCCTCCTTGTCCTCGCCAGTCCTTCTCAAAGACTCAGATTTCTTCTCCTCCTTCTCCCTTGTGCCAATATTGTTCCTTCTCCCATTTTCCCCCATCTCAGGTCCTCCCTCGGAGGTAGAAGGAAATGGCACTACAGTAGACCTTCCTGACTTTCAGTTTGACGGTTGCTTTTACATAACTGCTGAGGGAGGAAAGCAAACCTACCCTTAGGGTACAGTGAATGAGCAGGAGGGACAGCGGAATACATAGCAAGAATGCATTTTGACATTTGGAGATAGAACTGCCACAAAACTAAAGCATCAGATGCATCCATCAATTTTTCCTTAAGATAAATTCTCATTTCTTTTACAAGTATTTGCTGTGTGTTAGGTATTGTTCTAAGTGCTTTATAAGTATTAACTTATGTATTTTTTAAATATTCTATGAGATTAGAAACTGTCATTACCCCTACATTATAGATGAGAAAATTGAGCACTAAGAGATTAAGTTAGTAATATACTCCAAGTTATACAGCCATAATTGGCAGAGGTGGGGTTTCAACCCAGGCTGTCTACCTCTCCCAAGGCTTTGCCATGCTGCCTGTTCTTGGTAATGAAATAAAAAAGAATGCATACATTTGAAGTGCTTCGACGTACTCAAGTTGTTCTCCTAGGTGACAGCCATGTTGCATAGACCTATGTATTCCTATCACATATTAAGACACTTTCTTGGAGCGGATGACTGCTTGGCCTGGTGGTTAAGAGACCATATCCTGTCCCTGACTGTGTATGCACCAAATCCAGACAAAATGGAGAAATGAAGAAGAGATTATTCATGACCATGCCCCCAAATCACAGAGAGGCAGATTCTCCAAAGATAATGAGTTTAGTTAGAAATGAGCAGGGCTGGCAGATCTGAAGTACATAGACTATGGCAGATCATGGGTGCATCTGAGGAGGTAAAGGAAGGCAAGAGCTTTTAAAAGTAAAGTGAGGAGGCTTATACAAGGTTTTTTGAAACAATTATCCTTGACTACAAAGATCAATAGCAAGGTGGCATCTATCCAAATTTGGATAGGCAGTTGCTGGGCAGATGTCCTTGCAGAAGTATGTTTTTGTGTAAGGTTACAGTGGCCTTTGTGCAAAGTGTTGGCTTTGGCAGTCTCCCGTGATAGTTACTGTTAGCAGGCAATTGTGCATGAGAGCCCTCCCTCCATGGCACTCCCCCAGCCCCATCTCATCAGGGTTTGTCATGAGTGAATCCATTTTGATTCTGACACCTTTCACAAGGTTGTTACCAGTTTGTTTTGCCTTTTTTTTTTTTTTAAAGAATGCTTTAATTTTATTTATTATTATTATTATTTTTTTAATTTGCTATAGTGCACATGCGCTCACCAGAGAGAGGCAGAGAGAGAGAGAAAGAGAGCGAGAGGGAAAATGAGAAAGCAAGCCCCCACGCCCAGGCCTCAAACTCCCACTCCACTTCAGTGGGAGTCCAGTGCCCTACCTGTAAGATGTGTACCCACCACACCACCTGCTGGCCCCAGTTGTTATCAGTTTCAGACTTCTGCCAGCAGTGTATTCATTCATGAGTTATTTGTGGAGTATCTACTATGTGCCAGCTGCTGGAATCACATCTATGAACCATATGTACACCTGCTGCCAAGGAATTTTGAGTAAATGGGACAGTCGCCATACTTGGTCATATGTGCTATGGTACAGACCAGTGCTGAGTACCCTGGGAGTAGTCAGAACTCCAGTTTGGGGGTTAGAAAAGATTTTCTGGAGCACTGGGTTAATTAACTAAGATCTGGACTAAAGAGGAAGCGTTAGGCAGAGGAGGGAAGGTGACAGAAATATAATTTAAAACAACAGGGCCGCATTATGGCTTTTACAGCCCCCTTTGTCCATTAAAACATATATTATATCTGGTGGCAATATCGCATGGACCTATGCATTCTTATTGTATATTAAAACACTTTTTTTGAGGGGATGGTTCCTTAGCCTGGCAGTTAAGGTAGCCATAATCCACATGGCCAATCGCATACTTCAAGTCCTGGCCCTGACTGCATGCCCCAAATCCCTTCAGAATGGAGAAATGGAGGAGAGACTGCGGCATGACCGTGCTCCCCTGGAGTGTCCTTTCTCCCCCTCACCGTGTCTCTGTCTCTGTTTCTTTCTCTTCTGACTGCACATGCCCTCTGGCAAATCAAAAAAGAAAACCACTTTCTTTGATTTGAGAGAAAATAATTTTCTTTCTGATTTTAAAGAAGTGAAAATATGCTCATGGATCTCTGAAAATACCATGATACCTCGGCACTGTGCCTACTGTGCATAATGGAGAGGTCAGCAGAAATGAGGCCAGGAGTGACAGGTCCAGGTCATCCAGGCCTTGGGCCCAGAGAGGAGTTTGGACATGATCCTCAAGGGGCTAGGGAGCTGTGTTTGGATTATAAGCAGAGCAGCATGAACAGATTCATATACAGAAAGTCCTTGTAGCTTCAGTGCAGACAATGGCTGGGAGGGCAAGACTGGAGATAGAGGACAGTATTAGAGTGTTCCAGGAGAGATCTGGGGGGCGCACACAGCCAAGGGAGGAGGCCAGGGATGTGGCAGGCAGAGTTGGAGACTAACGGAACAAAATTGATAGGACGTGTTAGCTGGGGTGAGTGGGGGGAGCTTCCAAGGAGATTCCCAGTTTGTGCTTGGGCATCAGAGTCTCATCATTTGCTACGATATGGATCGAAAGAAAAGGGGCAGATTGGAGGGAATGGTAAGAAAAAACAGTTAAACTTTTATTTTTAGAAACATTGAATTTGTGGTGCCTGGGAGGCATCCAAGGAAAGATCTTTCTGAATTAGATGCTCTAAAACAATTGTAGAAATTGTAGAAGTATAATGCTACTGATCATTGTCAATAGAACATCCATACTGATCTATAGTATTTCCAGAGCATTTTAGCATCCAGGGCCAGCAGGCAGTGTGGAGGTTAGGGTGGCTGCATCCCACATGGCCAACTGCACAGTTCAAGTTCTTGCAAGGAGAAGGGATTGTGGCATGACATGCCCACTGCCCCACTGGGAGCTCTCTTCCCTTCTCTCTCTCTCTCTCTCTTCCTCTCTGGTGAGCACATGTATCCTATAGCAATTAAAAATAAATAAATAAAGGCACCAGCAGTTGGTACAGTGGTTAAGGCACTGGACTCCCACACAGTCAACTGTGGTTCAAATCCTGGACCCCGTGAACATATGTGCATGTATGTGTGCACAAAATCCCAAGAGGAAAATGGAGGAGAAGGGAATGTGGTGTGGCCATTCTCTCCAGGGGGTGATTTCTTACTTTCTGTTTGTCTCTGTCTCTCTGATGAGTGCATGCACCGTATAGCAAAAATCTCTCTCATAAGTAAATAAATAAATACACACATACATACATACAAACATTAAAAAAAAAAAAGAGCATGAACTTAGGCCATAGACTGCATGGGTTCAAATCTCACAACTGTCACTTTTTCCACTGTGCTACCTTGAGAAACTTATTTAAACTTCCTTTGTCTCAAGTTCCCATCTGTAAAATAGGCAGAAGAATAGTCCCCTTTCGTGGGTTGATGACTAAGTGAAATGACAGCAGCAAAGCACTTAGCACAGGGCCTGGCACTTAGCAAGCACTTGATAGGAACAGCAATTATTATTCTCACGACAGCTGTGAGTCTTGTGGTCCTCTTAGATTTTCTGGTGGCAGTGAACTTTGCATGAATCCTCATCTGCACTGTCTCTTGTTGCATATCCTCTGGGCTAGGCTGCTCGTATTTATCATATGAATGAGGAGGGTGTGAGGGTAACTGGGATTGCCTAGACGGTCTATAACACGGTTTGGTGTCTGCCATGGTTTGGATAATGATTTGCCCCTTAGAGATTCATGTTTTGGAAGTGTGGTTTAGCGTATAATGACTTTGGGAAGTGGTTAGACCTTTAAGGGGCAAGGCCTAATGGAAGGGCACCATCTAACTGGCTGGGAGCATGGAAAAGAAAACTGAGAAAGTGGAAAAGTGTTGTTTTGTTTGTTTGTTTGTTTTGTTTTTCTCTCTTTCTGTCTCTGCTTCAATCAGTGACTTAGTACCAGAAGTCAGCCAGATGCTGGGTCCATGTTCTTTTATTTATTTAGTTAGTTATTTTTTGGAGAGGTTTTTGCTATAGGGTGTGTGCCAAAAAGAGAGAGGCAGAGAGACAGAAAGTGAGAAATAACCCCGTGGAGGGATGGCCACGCCACAATCCCTTCTCCTCCATCCTCCTCTCGGGATCTTGCGCACGCATGCACATGTGCCCAGCGTGAGTTTAAGCCACTGGGTCCAGGACTCAAACCTTGGTCGACTACATGCAACATAGCCATTATGCCAACTGCTGGTCCCCCATGTTCTTAGACTTTCCAGTCACCAGAATCATGAGCTAAATAAACCTCTATTGGGGACCAGCAGGTGGCATGGTAGTTAAGGTGCTGGACACTCTCACATGACTGACCACAGTTTGAGTCCTGGACCTGGTGGCTTGTTTTCTCACTTCTCTCTCTGTGTATCTCACTCTGGTCAAATTAAAATAAGTGAATGAATCAATAAATAAAATTAAATAATCATAAAAATTTTTAAAATAAGTAAACCTCTATTAGCAAATGAGAAACAAAACAAAGCAGAGAACAGAGTAGAGGAGCCACTGGACCATCTCTTGATCAAACCAGGTGGGCAGAACTTGGTCAGGCACTTCTCATGTTAGTGCACACTCCCAACAATTCCACTGGTGAGGAGTTACTCACCTCCTTCACAGAGATGAAGTTATCTGCCTAGAGTGACACAGCCAGAGGAGCAGAACTAGGATTGGAATTGAGTCTATTTGGCTCCAGGACCTGAATGCTTTCTGTGGAGCAGAAAGATGGATAAAGGGATAAGGCTAGCCCTTTCGGGCCATTCACGGCATGGTTTTATTAGCAAACAGTAATAATAACTAACACTGCACTGTGCCAAAACTCTTATGCATCTTATTTCATTTACTCTCCTGATAAGATACTATCATTCCCTTGCTTTTATAGATGGGGAAAGTTAAGTACAGAGAATCTGAGTCACATGTTAAAGGTCGCACAACCAGTAAATGGCAGTTAGGGTTCAAGTTCAGAGTACGATTCCAAAACCTATGCACTTATGCCCCATGCTATGTTCCTCTTACTAGAAACAGGAGCCAGCAGCTCTTTGGCACTGATCCTAACTGTCCTAAAGTCCTGTTCAGCGGCAGAGGAAGGACATGCCTGTCCAGATAATTAAGGTGTGAGCTTGGAAATTAAGCAGGCCTGAATTCACACACAGCCTGGAAACCTCCCCCATGAAATCATCAAACCTCCACTTCTCGACCCAAACACCCACTGTGACTGTCCTGTCCTTTCTGCTGTGTTCCAGGACTGTAATATGAACACACGGGAACAAAAGTGCTGCAGCCCCTCCTAGACTTTCCTCCCTCCTGTGTCCAACCCCGCGCTCTCTTGTTCCTTCCGCATCATCAGCGGACCAGAGTTCAGCACTTCCTCGGCTTCCCCAGAAAGAATGCGCTCACTCACACTCACGGCAGAGAGCAGTAGACATCACTGAAGGTTTCAAAGCAGAACTGAGGAGAGCTACTGAAAACAGTTATGCTTTTGTGCTTCCACGCTTTGTTCTTTCCAATATGCCACCCATTTGTCACCTCCCCCCTCTTTCACCCCTCCATATCCCCTTCCAGTGTGAGGTGCTGTGACCCAGAAACGACTTCTCTCTTCTCCGTGTCTTTTTTCCTTCTCACTCACTCCCTGAACACACATGCCTTCCTCGTGGAGCCTTGCTCTGTCCAGTGAGCCCCCATCTTTTCTCACTCAGACACCCCTGGGTGCCTCCCCCCAACCCAGGGGTAGTGTAGAAGGATTTCTTCAAAATAAGTGCTGTGCTCTCTCTGCATGGAGCATCAACAGCCTATCCTTCACTGAAGCTCTTTAGAAAATGGAAGCCAAGGGGCCAGCAGCCAAGGGGCATCGTGGTTAAGGTACTGGACTCCCATATGGCTGACCCTGGTTCAATTTCAGGATCCAACAGTTTGAAACTCATGCTGGGCGTGTTGTGCATGCATGCCCAAAATCTCAAGAGGAGAATGGAAGAGAAGGGATTGTGGAGTGGCCATCTCCCTGGATGTGATTTCTCTTTCTCCATCTCTTTCTGTGTCTCTAGTGTGCATATGCACTCTATACCAAAAATCTAAAAAGAAGAAGGAGGAGGAGGAGGAGGAGAAAGGAAGCTGATGCAAATGCCATTGTAGCTGCAGCCATTGTGACAGTGCAGCTGCTGTTGATGGTTGATGCGCTGGCCTTTCTCCCACTTCCTTTGCGTCCAAAGGTTACTGAATGCAAAGGTCTCAGCAAGGACGTCCTGAGCTCCCATTTTCCTATCTGTGAGCTTCCAGCTCCTCCTACCAGCAAAGAAGGATTTGTCTCTGAAGGTTGCCAAAGGTAGTGGCAGGAACCTCCTAGAGCAATTACCTTGAAGAGACTTCCCTGGAGAATAGGTTCTTTTTCTTCCGAATTAGAAAATTCTCATACGGTGCCAATTAGTCCAGAGGGCACTGGGAACATTACCAGCTGCGACACTCACGACTCTTAAAGGGAAAGTGAACAAGGAGCAAAGGCAGCCTTCCGAGGCTGGGGCAACGGCCAGGTAACTTTTAAAGGAAAGCTACAAGGTAACAGTGAGCTGTAGCTCAGGTGGTACACCCTGAAATATAGTGTTCAATCCATGTTAGAAACACCCATAACCGATTAAAGTGAAAACAGGACAACTTCCTAATGGAATATGGATTTCATTGCCAAGTGCCACGACCCTACCACTCTGGACGTGAAATGTCTATTCTGGGGTTAGCCTGTGAAAACAGGGCTTGACTTGGGTTTTAGCAAAACACAGGTTATTCTTCTAGGGGTAGGGTTAAATGTGTTCCCAGAGAGATGCCAATGCCACTTTATTTTTGTAGTTCTCTCAGGAGGGCCTTTTAATAGCTCTTGGAGTAAGGGCAGTAATCCTTGGGAACGCGATAAATGGAGTTTACTCACCCCCCTCCGCTTTTTTTTCTTCTGTACTTGAGGCAACTAAATTGGAAACTGTGTTATCATGAATCTTATAATTTTTAAAAAGAAGTATTTCATTTTATTTATTATTTATTATTTATTTTTAAATTTGTTATAGGATGTGTATGCTCACCAGACAGACAGAGAGAGAGAAGGGGAAAGTAACAAGCAAGCCACCAGGTCCAGTATTTGAACCACGGTCAGCCATGTGGGAGTCTAGCACCTCAATCACCATGTCACCTCTGGGTTCCATGAATCCTACATTTTACTAGGACTTTCCTAGGACTGACAGTGAAATTTACTTGTCTGTCAAGATCAGGAATATTTAAGACATCAAATCTCATGACACGATCTTCAAGTACATTTGAAATGCTTTTTTTCCATAGCAATAGCTCTCAACTTCTCTGGGCTTATGAAAAAGAGTGTAAAAATGCTTTTCCTGATTTCTAAAACCATACTGTGTTTAGTTAGAACTAGGCTGTGCCGTAAGTAGTAGATAATTCAAACCAACTGTGGTTTAAGCTATAAATTTATTTCTCTCACTTAAAGAGAGCAAAGTGGTACCAATGTGGAATGGTGGGTCAGCTCTAGTAAGTCCTCAGGAACCCTGGCTCCTCCCACTGTATCTTCCCACCATGCTTATGATATGGTCCTTAGGCTCATGACCCACCTTCTAGCCAGTAAAATGAAAGAAAGGAAGGACAAAAAGGATGAAAAGGCACAAATTAGGGCAGGTTCTCAGATGCTCCCAGTGGAACACTTCCGCTTACATTTCATTGGTCAGAACTTAGACACATGGCCACACTTGACTGCAAGGGAGGCTGGGAAATGTAGTTTTTTTCCTTCCTGAAAAGTTTTGTGTCCAGTTGAAAATTCTTTTTCTATGTCATATACTCTAGGGCCTATGGTCTTTAGACTTCACTGATTTATATCAATTTTCCTTTGAGAATTTTGAAGTACCTGTTGAGATGACTGTGTAACAGCTTGAAGTGGTGTCACATCTTTATGAGAAGTGCCCCTGCCTTTTATAACATTCATACTCTCTACCAGTAATTTTGTTGTCAGTAGTCCTTACTAATTAATGATCTCTAAATACAGAAAAGGGTTTAAGCAAAATAACGTTCATCACCTAGTTGGAATCAGAATAAATGTCAAAATATGGAAAAAAATAGAATCAGAGTAAGTGACAAAATATGGAGGGCTGGTCAAATAAATTCTGAAACATTTCCTTAGTAGAAAATTATGTGTTTGTTAAAAACTTACCTTTACAAAGAGTCCACAGTAACATAGAAAAATTCTTATAATACTCTGTTAAATAAAATATAGGGATATGAACTTGTGGTATGGTTACCATGAACCTATGGACAGAGAGAAGGAGGGAGGGAGAGAGAGAATGACTTTGGAGGGGGCGTAATAGACTTTTAATTACTATTTTTCCTACATTTTTTTATTTTCTAAATTTTCTTCCTGTTACACTTAGTATTTTACTAGAAATAGAATTATATCCTATTCCTAGTGCCTATAAATACTACATTCTACTAATCTCATAGGGCTCACTTTAATCCCACCTTCTGTCCAAAAGATTCCTGGCAACTTGTGCTCTCTTCTGTATAACTGTTGATACCATGTTTAATGGAAAATCGTGTTTTTAAATGTGCCAGCATCAGGAGGAATTCTCTGCTGTCAGGGTCTCAGGGTCTGAAAGGAGTTAGACCTTTCTTTCTATAGTTCTTCATGGATACAGTACAGCCCTGTGGCTGGGGCTCACTGGTCAGATGCTCTAGCCCAGGACTTTGAACTGGAGGAAGCAACTTTGCAGAATTACTCAGGTTTGGGATATTGGATTAAGGAATGTTTGTTAATTTAAGGAACCAGGTTGAACAATAATGGTATTGAGGTTGTTTTTAAAAATTTTGATGTTCAAGTCCAGCAGAAGCAAGAGGGTAGCAATTATTGTTGGTGCCCCAGAAAGGTTTCAGTCTCTGTCTTCATCACTCACTGTCTCTATCTCTTTCTCTCTCACACACATACATGTATACACACTATAACGCCGATTTTGCATTCTTTTTTTAATTCTACCATCACCCAAGACAGTCTTTGCACACAGAAAGAGTTCAACACATGTTTCTTTGAATGGAAAACTTTTTTTCCAGTGCAAGACTCCAAGGCTACCTAGCAGGCTCAGTGGACTCTGCAACACCCCAGAGAGAACCAGCTTTCTTTAGTCCTGTCTGATGACTAATGTCTACTAACCCCATGGAGGATAATACCATTTGCTAGTCTTCCCAAGGGAAGACTATTTTATTTACAAAAATAAAAATAAAACAGTTCTCCTTCCTCTTTTTGTGGAATGATTAATCATAATAGCAGCAAACTCTGGCCAAGTACTTCCGGTATGCTAGGGGCTGGCCCAAATCCATCATATTTTTAAAAGTCTATTTTATTTACTTAATTTTATTTCTTTATTTATTTATTTTTGGAGAGGTTTTTGCTATAGGGCGTGTGCGTTTGCCAGACAGACAGAGAGAGACAGACAGACAGAAAGCAAGCAATCACCGCCCAGGGGGCATGGCCACAGCACAATCCCTTCTCCTCCATTCTCCTTGGTATCTTGGGCATGCACGCACACATACCCAGTGTGAGTTTAAGCCACCGGGTCCGGGACTCAAACCGCGGTCGACTACATGAGAGTTCAGCGACATAGCCATTATGCTAACTGCTGGTCCTTAAAAGTCTATTTTATTGAAAGAGAAAGATAGAGACCCCTAGTGGGGTCTCGTCATGCTGCAATCCCCTACACCAGGCCAGCCTTCCAGCAGCCAGGATCACGGGCGCAGCTGCGGGTGCACCTGGTATGTTCAGGCTGATGTAGGATTTGAACCCTGGTCCTTCCCACATAGCTCTAGTAGCATGCAGCAGCATTCTACTGCCTATGCCACTGTGGCTGGGCCTAAATTGTTCATATTTAATCACCACAATAATTCTGATATCATCCCCTTTCGATGGGGCTAGTCCCATGGCCTATTAGTTAAGGGAGCCAGAGCCCACATGGCTGACCATGCTGTACAAGTCTTAGTCCTGATGGCTTGAAAGACACACAGGGTGGCCAACAGGTAGCATAGTGATTAAGATACTGGAGTCTTATGTGGCTGACTATAGTGCAAGTCCCAGACCTGGCAGCTTGAAATTCAAACTGGACATGTATGCATGCATGCGTGCATGCACAAAATCCTGAGAGGAGAATGAAAGAGAAGCGATTGCAGCATGGCCATCCCCCTGGGGCTGATTTCTCACTTTCTATTTCTCTGTCTCTCCAGCAAGTGTACACACCTTATAGAAAAATCTTTTTTAAAAAAGACATGTGTGTACATGCCCCCAAAATCCTGACAGGATGCATAGAAAAACAGGAAAAAACATGACCACGCCCCACTGGGGGGTGCCTTCTCCCCTCCTCCCCCACAAGCACACATGCCAGCTGGCAAAATTCTAAACAAAACCAAAAAATGAGGAAGTTGTGAAGCATGAGCACTTCCATTTGCCGTCCTCCTCTCCCCGTAACCTGACCCATATGTACTTCCTAAAAATTTCTCACTCATTATAACTGTCTTTCCTGATAACTCGCTTTTTCGGCTTTTATAAACTGCTCTTGCATTTTCAATGCTTGTAGTTTTTTTGGCTTGTGTTTTTTTGGTTTTGTTTTGTTTTGTTTTGCCTTTATATACCTTACTCCTGCTTTGCTGCTGCCAGGTTTTGGAGTGACTCAAGTTCTCTCACAGTCAGCCAGCTAATAAAGACTCCTTTAATTTGGCCAAAATTGGATGCCTTCTTATTTTCTCACTGATCTGAATACAACAGTTGAGGCACAAAACAGTTCAGTCAATTGCCTAACGCTTCCCAGCTGATGGTCACCTGAGCCAGGCCTGAACGCAGGTAACCTAGCTATCGAACACGTTCTGACCCCTTGCTTCCTGGTCCTGGAGATATTTCCAAGTACAGTGCTCCTCCTCAAACGCTGACTTTAGATTTCTTCCTTCTCCAGGTCCCTCGTGAATGAGCCTCCTCTACCAGGTTGGGTCGCTGAGCATTCCAAGTTCCCTTGGGCTTCTCCCTAAGCCCTTCTTTCTACTCACAGCTAGACTCTCCCTGGGCAATTTCATTAAGGTGCTGGGGTTCCATCCCATCAGCATCTGGTTTGCACTTGAATCTGTATAACAGAAAAACATTAACTACACTATCTTAACCGAATGGAGCCTTAGTGTTTCTTTTTTCTAATAAGACTAACAATAGGTGATCTGGGCTGGCACCACATCTTTGCTGTCATCAGAAAATAGTAGCTATGAAAAGTAAGTAACTGGAAAGTTTTATAGGAAGCAGTATTGCTAAAAAAGTGCAGTGCAAGGACTAGCAGATGGCATAATGGTTACGTCACTGGACTCCCACATGGCCGACTGTGGTTTGAGTCCCGGACTCAGCGAATTGAAACTTGTGCCGGGCGTGTGTGTGCATGTCCTCAAGATACAGAGAGAGTGAAGGAGAAGGAATTGCAGTGCAGCCATTGCCCCTGGAGTGTGATTTCTCACTTTCTGTCTCTCCAGCAAGCCCACAAGTCCTATTGCAAAAATCTCTCTCTCTCAAAAAAAAAAAAAGGCAGTGCGTTACACATTAACACATGATTAAAAGTCATGTTAAAATTTAATTTCCATGGGCATCAAAATTGAGAGACTTTAGGTGATCTCTCTAAACTTACCTACTCATAAGTAAAGTGAGAACAATTTTTTTTAATGTGTCCATTTCACAGGGTCAAAGTGAAGAGCAAAGATGATCCCAGTCACTGTGCCAGGTGGCAGCATGCCACCCTGCAGTGCTAACAGTCACATGACCATGGATTGAATCTCCAGCCTGTTCAGCTTGACACATGCTGGGCACAGATAGAAGTGCCCAAGATCCAACACACTGCAGGACTGCGTAAAGTGTATCGTGGCATGACCAGACCCTGTGGAGGGTGCTTCCCCACCTCCCTGATGCAAATGCACATGCTCCCTTGTGAATAAAGAACTTAAATAACATAATGAGACGATGCGTGTATTAATAAGTGCTTGGTCCAGCAGTTGGTATGTTGCAAGTGCACAGTAAATATTACTTGTTAGTATAATATTAAGAAGTGAAAATTGGGGACCAGCAGGTGGCATGGGTAGGCAGCTGGATCCCACATAGCCGACCGCACGAGGTAAAGAGGTAAAGACCACAAGGACAATTCTTGGGTCCTTCCTCACTGCACTGACACTCAGCTGGAGCAGGAGGCAAAGGAGCCCCAGGAGGACCCAGGAAGGAAGAATAGTTGCAGGCCTGGCTGCTAACAGGCTGAGCCAGCAGGAAAATTACTTTCTCAAACTACAGATGGCTGTCGTTTCACTTCTGTCTTCCTGATCACTGCAAGAATCTCGTGTGTGGCCTAATCAGAAACGTACAGGAAATTCTTTTTCTTTTTTTTTTTTAAGAGATTTTTGCTATAGGGCGCATGCACTCACCAGAGAGACAAAGGCAGAAAGCAAGAAATCACCCAAGGAGGATGACCATGCCACAATCTTTTCTCCTCCATTCTCCTCTTGGGACTTTGGGCGTGTATGTACACACGCCCACCTTGAGTTTTAAGTCTCCTGGTCCAGGACTCAAACCATGGTAGATTACGAAGTCCAGCAACATAACCATTATGCCTATGCTATCTGCTGATCTCCCAGACAGGACATTCTTTCTTTTATTTTAAGCCACTGAGTCTGGGACACAAACTGCGGCTGGCCCTGTGGGACTCCAGTGATGTAACCATTCCACCATCTGCTGGTCCCAAGGAAATTCTTGAAAAGGTAATTCAGTCTAGCCCAGCTGAAACATTACAAAGACATTAGCCACCCTTTGTCAGGCTGGCACCCATACATGTCACCTTAAATCATACATATTCGCCAAATAAAGGCCGTAACTAAGTCCTGCTTATGTTCACCATGACACGACTATCCCTATCAAAACCAGAACCACTAGCCTTTTCCCAGAAGGGCATGAGTGCCTTTTTATCTTTGGGTAGTGTTATTTTCCTAGCTGATTCTCACTCCCTCCTTGACATCTTGAAATATCGATACATGTAAAGTTACCAACTGAGGCCAGTTGTGGTGGTTAAGGCACTGGACTCCCACATGGTCAACTGCGGTTTAAGTCCCAGGCCTGGCAGCTTCAAACACAGCGGTCATGTGTCTGTGGGAGCCCAAAATCCTGAGAAGAAAATGGAGAAGCGATTGTGGCATGACTCTCCCCCACAGGAGATGATTTCTCACCTTCTCTCCATCTCTGTCTCTTCAGTGAGTGCACATGCCCTACAGAATTATCTCTCAAAAATAAATAAATAAAGTGACCTACTACTTGCACACCTTAGATGACAAAGGGATGACAGGAGAGATAAAAACCAAACATTTGGCTAATATTTATTAGAATAGATTCCCATTAAAATATGGAAGAAATGTTTGTAACTATTACAGTCTTCATTTCTACAGCAAGATCCAAGGTCACAGCCAGGACTATTTATAACCACCGTCAGGCACGGCCCATTCCTTACTTCTTTGTCCTTGCCTGATGAAATGACCAACTACCTTAGTTAGTCATAGTTCCTTGCCTGATGAAATGACCCAAAACTTCTTTTGGTAAGGGTCTAGACCACTATCCGCCTAAGTTGGATTGTTACAGTTTTCTATTGACTTTAATCAGAGATTATGGGAGTACCCAGGAATGATCCCCCAAATCTTTTGCAGGCTTTCTCCTTATGTCCACTGTAGTAACAATCCAATTTCCCCTTGACAGTCAGGAACAGTCACTTCAGTCAGTCTTTGCCTGTTTGTTTTATTTTTTTAATACATCCTTTTTTTAAAAAAAATAATTATTTAATTTCATTTGTTATCTTTATTACTATTATTATTTTAAAGTTGCTACAGGGTATGTGTCAGGTCCAAGATTTGAGCCACGGTCAAACACCTTAGCTACCAGGCCACCTGCTGGCCCCAGTAGTCTTTGCCTGTTGATGCAGTGCCCATAGAGGTCGATGGCAGCTTCAAGATCCATTTTAGTGGAATTTTTGCTTTATCTCCTGATGAAAACATTTCTTTCTTTTAAGCTAAGACCTCTAAACCACCAGAGCCTATAAGAGACCGGAACAAAACTTTTTATTATTGAATCATTGGGGTTAATTAGAAATTCCTTTGATGTTTATCCCTTGATTCCTTGATTCTAGAATTCTGAGCATGAAAGAACCATGAATGTGGGAACCAGCAGTTAGAGTAATGGCTATGTCGCTGGACTCCCACGTAGTCGACCGAGGTTCGTGTCCCAGACCCGGTGGCTTAAAACTCACACCGGGCGCGTGTGCGTGCGTGCCCAAGATCCCGAGAGGAGAATGGAGGAGAAGGGATTGTGGCGTGACCATCCCCCCTGGGGGGTGATTTCTCGCTTTCTGTCTCTGTCTCTCTCTGTCTGTCTGGCGAGCGCACGCGCCCTACAGTGAAAATCTCTCCAAAAAAAAAAAAAAAAGAACCATGAATGTTGATTATTTAGAGCATAACACACATACTAGAGGGTAAAACCCCAGCCCTGCCAGTTATCACCACTAGCTAGTACTATAGTCGAACTTTCTTTTTCTTTCTTTAAGAGAAATTTTTGCTACAGGGCATGTGCACTTGCAGAAGAAAGAAAGTGAAAAAATCACCTCCTGGGGGGGATTGCCACTTCTCTTGGAATTTTGGGCACGCACGCACATGCACCTGGTGTGATTTTTCAGTCTCTGGGCCTGGGATTCGAACCATAGTCAGCCATGTAGGAGTCCTGTGATGTAATCATTACACCATCTGCTGCATCCATGTAACTGAATTTTCAAAAAACCATCCACCTACCTGTCACAGCAGTTGCTTTAAGATGCTGGCGAACATTGTGAGACCATTCAATTCCACTTGCATAAACTCAACGCTTCATTTCATTTGCTGTGAACACCATGACGGTGGTTAAGGCTTCTATGAGCCAGATGGTGGTATTGGCTGAAGCGATGTGGGCAGGGAAGGCAAATCTGTGTCCAGAGCAAGTGTCAGTTCCAATAAGAACAAAGTGCTGCTTCTTCCATAGTGAAAGTGGTGCAATGTAATCACCCTAGCACCACCAGGTAGCTGGCTGATCTCTTCAGGCAATGGTGCCACATTAGGGATTCAGCGCTGTCTCTGTGGCTGGCAGATTGGGCACTCCGTTGTAGCCCGGCCTTGGTGAGTGGATGTCTGTGTTTCAGAGCTCACACGTGACCACCATGGCTGCATTGTTCACGAGCCCACAAGAGTGGCTGGAGAAGGCTATAGACTAAGGCTATCTGTAGACTAAGTCATCCTACCCACCTGATTGCTAAAATCTCCCTTTACTCCTTGGCAGTCATTCGCGAGGAACACAAATACTTTCATACTCTCCCATTCAGAGAGGCCTAGTCTTATACCTCTTCCTCAGACCTCCTTGTCATATTTGCAATCATGTTTATTCTAAGTTTCTGACTGCCCAGCCACAGCATGGTTTGGTGCAGGTACATACTCCCCAACAGGCAAATGAACCATCAGGTGCACTGCTCCAAGTCCTGCCCCTTGAGAGGATTTTCCTTCACTGCCATCTTTCAGGACCCTCTCAGGATGAATCACCAGAGCCCTGCTTACAACCATGACAACTAGAAATTACTTGTGGGAAACAACTGGGAATTTGTTGGGAATGGCATAGTGGTTAAGGCACTGGATTAATAAATAATCATGGTACAACCATACAATTAGGTGCTCAGCAGCCATTAAAAATGTTATAGAACATTTATTGACATGAAACAGTAATTAGGACATACTGATATGTGAACAAAGTTGATGGCGGTAAGATAGTAAACAATGATGATTCCATTTTTATAAAAAATATATATGTATATATTGCAAAAAAAAAGATGTTCAAGGATATATACTAAATTGGTAACAGTGCTTATCCCTGAGAAGGGAGTATATGGGTGTTTATTTCATTCTTTGTTTACCTGTATTTCTCACTTTTTCTATAAATCACATCATTTGATTTTGTAATAAGAAACAGTTAAATCTATTACAATCCTTCATTTTATGAAAACAATTCCATTTTTAAAAACTTAGATTTTTTTTTTCTTTAAGAAGCAGAAATGATTTCCAGACTGCCACAGAGGCAATGATTTCTTCCTCTGCAGAAACCTTCATAATCACAGCCTAAGTTAGACGCAGGGCAGAATGATGCTCCCTACAGCTTGAAGTCCTCCTCGATCTGACTCTTGTGCTCCAAGATCCAGCCAACTCCTCTCCAGCCCAGTCTATCCTATTCCTCCCCCAAGCCCATTCTATCCTATTCCTGCGGAGTCACCAGCCTCATCATCTTCAGAGCCATATCCCCTTGGTCAGAAGGGACCTAGGAACAACCAGCATGCAAGTTAGTGCTCCTGGGGCTACTCCCAGGGCCAGGCTGGGGATATAGCCCCAAACCTTGTTCCCAGAAGGGAGCCAGCGCTGTGATAGCAACTGAGGACAGCTGCACCTGGTGCTTCCCTTGAGGAGAACATCCCTTCTGGACATGAGTCTTGTGCTAAGCAGATAGTCCTCTGGGCCCCAACTGTATTGGGGGACAAGGGTCTGGAGAAGTCAACATTTAGGAAGGAGCTTCTACTCCATCTCTCCCTATATCCCCTTAGGGATAAACTATTAAGAGGAAAGTAACTTATTAGTTCATTTAAACTAAAGAGTAGGGCAGGGGCCAGTAAATGGCACCGTGGTTAAGGCACTGGACTCCCACATGGTCAATGACAGTTCGAGTCCTAGACCTGGCAGCTTGAAACTCACACCATGTGTGTGTGTGTGTGTGTGTGTGTGTGTGTGTGCAAGCCCAAAATCCTGAGAAGGGAAGGGAGGAGGAAGAACTGTGGTGTGGCCATGCCCCATGGGGATGATTCTCACTTTCTGTGTCTCTGGGGAGTGCATGTGCCCTACAGCAAGACTGTCTCTCTCAAAAACAGTAGGGCTATCACACAGTGTGGTGATTAAGCACTGGGAGCCGGGTCCCACATGGCTGACTGGCCCCAGTGACTTGAAAAACACAGTAGGTGTGTGTGTGTTAAGTCTAGAATTTTGAAAAGAAGGAGAAGTGGAGGAAAAAGGGTTGTGGTGTGATCACACACCATGTTCTCTCTCTGGTGAGCACATATGCCCTCTGAATTATTAGTTAATTAAAGAGTAAAAGACGAGCTAGTGGGTGGCATGGTAGTTGAAATGCTGAACTCCCACATGGCCGACTGTAGTTCAAGTCCCAGACCAGGCAGTTTGCTTTCTCACTTGCTTGCTCTCTCTCTCTGGTTAGTGCACTTGCTCTATAGCAAATTAAAAACATAATAAATAAGTTAAATAAATAATTCTAAAAAAAAAAAAAAAACAGTAAAGGGCAGAGTCTAGCTTAACTCTCTCAGTATTTACTCTTACTCTTTTTTTTTTTTTTTAAAAGAATTATTGGGGGCTGGCAGGTGGCATGGTGGTTGGGGGTGTTGGACTCCCACATGGCTGACCCTGTTTCAATCTCAGACCTGCCAGCTTGCTTTCTCACTTTCCTCTCTCTTGTCCAATAAAAAAAAAAAAAAAAAGAGTAAATACTGAGAGAGTTAAGCTAGACTCTGCCCTTTACTGTTTTTTTTTTTTTTTTATTGGACAAGAGAGAGGAAAGTGAGAAAGCAAGCCGCCAGGTCCAGGACTGGAACCATGGTTGGCAACATGGGAGTCCAGCATCTTAACCATCATGCTACCTGTCAGCTCTGGATTTACTCTCCTTTACATTTGCTTAGACAGGGTCTCTGTGTTAGTATCCTCCTGCCTCAGCCTCCTGAGGAGCTAGGATCACAAGGGCACACCACCATGGCTGGCTTTTTTTTTTTTCTTTTTTTCTTTTTTTTTTTTTTAGGTTTTTGCCATAGGATATGTGCATTCACCAGAGAGACAGAGAGAAAGTGAGAAAGCACATACCCCAGGGGAATGCCACACTGCAATCCCTTCTCCACCATTGTCCTCTCAGAATTTTGGGCATGGGAACCAGCAGTTAGCGTAATGGCTATGTCGCTGGACTCCGACGGTG